>NW_027249270.1:0-324178 GCF_030848795.1 Temnothorax nylanderi | reverse complement strand
TTGGTATTTAACGGAAAACATGGCAGTCCTTCTAAATTAATAGGAGCGATCTCATCTTTGCTTTTCTCGAAATATAATTTGAATAAAAAATAAAAGAATAGATTCACGGTCGAAAACCTTATTTATTAATGATATCCTTGCAGCGAAATTAAGCCTACATAGTATTTTCAAATTAGACTAAAAAAGTACGATTAAAAAAAACTAATATTGGCTGCAACATGATTGTAACAAATACGAAGTTAAAATTTCTACCAGCGTAAGTAGAGAAAGAATGTAAAAAAGTTTAACTAAAGCATTTAATGGAAATCGTGCGTGTATGTAAAAAAAGCAGAAACTGCAAAACCGCGCCACTAATCCCGGTTGGACTCTGTCAGCTTTTGCAACAGTGAAATATGCAACGATGCGTTTGTTATGTTGTACGCGTGAAAGTATATTTTTTCGCTTACAGCGACTTGCATTTTTTAACCGCGGCATTTTCGCGATATATACGTTATATATACATTTTAACGGATGGCATAACAACTCGCGCTCGCAACAGAACTAGTATACATTTCGCGATTTTGCAGTAACTAAACAGATACACCAGGTATAACTTAGCATTTCCCATAATTTCTCTCCCTCTCTCTTTTCTTTCTCTTTTCTCTCGCAAGTACTTTGTATAATCTTTATTAATTGTAAGTAGTTGCGTTAGTTAACGTGCAGTCATTTCACTGATAAATATTTTCAAATTTTATTTAATTGTTATTAAAGAATTATTTCTTTAATTCTTTTATGTATCAGTTCTTATAGAACTTATGCTGGCTACCTATATAATATATTTTAATATTTCCGAAGAAACTTTTATTTTTCTCGTTCGCTATGAGGATCAAAACTTTTTAATGCAACAAAATTACTAAGACCGTTATTTAATGCTCGACCGAAGAAATGTCTATTCGTCGTGAAACTGCCGTCTTTTCTTATTGTCTGGAGAGGCACGGTTCGTACCACGACGCTTTTACGGCGTCCAACTTTGCGATTGAAGGGTGTAATGCCGTAATAAGCCGTATGGCAATTTCAAGTAGGCGACGAGCAAAAAGAGGACTCATTTGAACAGCCGCCAGTTGAAGAACACAACATTTCGTCTTTGTGCAGTTCTTAAGAACTACGAGTTCTAATAGCGTCTACGCTTTAAATGTATTGTTATCCTTCAACTATAAAAAGAATTATAATTATAGTAATCGGATCTCTCGAATCGTGATTTTTGTTATCAATTGAACTTCTTAATTTATTTCTCAAAATGTCAATTCAATAGTTACATCATAGTATGATTATACGAACCAATAGTCCGTAATTAAGTAATCGTTAATGTCGTAAGTTAACATACATCGAGAAAAAAATACTCAAAAATTTATCGGTGGAATATATTCCACCAATATATTCCATGGAATATATTCCGCCAATAAATTTTTGAGTATTTTTTTCTCAGTGTATAAAAACATATTTTATCTAATCTTTTGTGATCATCAAATGCTATTTTCATCTTTTTTTTTTGCAAATTTTGTATTGATATTCTAAATCTTTCATAAAACAAAATATTATAATTGCGGTCGTAAAATCGCTTTTTGTAACCATAGCACTCTGCGGAAAATTTAACTACGCATAGCAAGAAGTTTAATAACGAAGTATGCGTCGTTGACATTCTGAAGAGGAGGCTGATAAACGCGTTGATAGCTTTCAAAAGTAACTCGCCGGGCAGATTCCGCGAAAAAGAGAATCACGAGATGCCGAATGTAATTATGAGCTTCTCTTAATTATCCCTAACAGTCTTCGCCGCGGCTTCTCATGAATTTGCACCAGGCTCACGATTAGCGAGCCAATCGCGGTATACTACAACAACCGAAAATCTGCAACGTTATACGGCAGATAATTATATAATGAACTAAACATCAAAATGTAGGTACATTAAAAAGTTAATTGGTAAGAGAATGTCTGCTGTTTGAGACGATATTTTATTGTCACTATTAAATTCCAGCGCAATACGGTTTCTTTTAGCAACGAAAGAAGAGCATACAATACAGAAATTGAAGACAGAGCGAACTAACCGTGACGCAAATTTAGCTGCAGCAAGATAATGCAAATTGTATGAAATATGCACGATAAGCTTGCAAGAGAAAAGAAAACTTTTATACACTAATAGATAACTAATAGACAGGAAAGATTATCAAGCAGAAAATGTTACTATTTTCTGTTTCACAGACAAGAAAATACGTCGTGTTCAAGTTATTGTAATGACAAAGATTGTCACGAGAGCACTGTACTTATTAAATCGTAATACAGAAGAAGGACTACATCACTGATATAGAAAAAGTATATATACTCGAGCTTCCATATTCTTATCATATCTTTCTGCGCTGTTTCATCCGCTATTCTACATTTACCACATAACATACGTGTCTATACACACACCTATAGAGATATAAAGACAGAAAATATTACATATAACAGTATAATCAATAACGCGATACTTTTAGATATTTTCTCTCATTTTGCACATGGCTATAGAAATAAGTATAGCCCGAGGGAAAGTATTGAGAATAGAGAAAATTATTAAAAGCTTGATACTTTGTAATCTAAGAGAACCGAAATCTACAAAAGAAGAGAAAGTGCAGAAGAGAATCTGTAGTTGAAAAAACAGACAGTGATTCCGAGGACATCTGATATAACATTCTATCGAAATGGCAGCTGCGATGATCATCATTGTTGTAGAGTCTTCCTTAAATGTCGACGTCAGGGTGCTCATAGCACGTTTCGCGTTACCGCAAACGAGAGGGGTGAGAAGAGAGGCGGGTGCGGGCGACTAATTCGGCTGCCACAGGTGAATATTCATGAGGGGCGATCTTCGCAGCTTAGAGCGCCTCGTTCGCGAGGCCGTATCGCCATCGAAGAGACCTTTGCAACGGAGAAACGGTGAGCTTAGAGAAGAGGCGAAGAGAGGAAAATGTGGTGAAGAGAAATATTTCCGTAATGACGTCGACCCCATGTCGCACCCGCCTGCGAAAGCTACCGTGTGTGTGTGTGTGTGTGTGTGTGTGTGTGTGTACAAACTGGAAAACAAGCAACTGCTATTCTCGGCGACGCACGAAACGAGTATAATGATATCTAGAGGCGCGCGCGAATAGACGATAAATTTTTCAAAGTCTAGAATTTAACGAAAATCTAAAAAAATAAAATAATTCTCTCCGATATTGCTTTTATTTTATTGCATTTGTAATGAAAAATACTTTTCTTTAAAATTATCACTTTTACGTACAGAATTGTATATAATTCACCGATATTACCAATACTAAGATAACCCAATGTAATTGCGTATATATTTTGATAATATTGGAGAACGCTAATACCATTAATATCTACGAAACAAGATCCACGTGTAAAAGCGAATGCAGCACGTGTTGCCGGAAGCGAAGAAGGTGCTTCGACAGCTATGAAATTCATCGATTCAATAGCTATGAAACCTGGGTGCATCATCGATCAGTCAAATGAGCGAAGAAAATGGAACGCCGGAAGATCGATGATCTGGCCGAGCTTAGCTTGAAGGTTTCCGGAAATTCTCCGTAGTCTTCTTATCCTTTTATGGTTGTTTGGGATTTTTCTATCTCTCTTTTTCTCCCCGTTTTCTATTAGACCGTTGGATATGAAATACCGGTTTTGTATCAACAATTTACAGATAATAACGACCCCGATATTCTCAGTTCTTGCAGATTTTTTTTCGAAAATGCCGTAGCGAAGGGTATATTTCGCGCATCGTTAAATCTAAACTCTTGCAGTATCCGCTGCCGACAATGTGAAGGCTCGCGACTAGCCCAGTAGTCGTTAACTCGAGAGCTCCCGCTCCTATTATGGTCGATAACTTTAATCACCGCTTGCGCAACCACTCTTGCCGTCCCTATTCGTGCCAGTCACCAAACGATGGCATCAGCCAGCATGTGTCACTCTAGTCATTCGCCTTTATCGTTGCGCAGGGTGAATTCGTTTACAAGTGTTAATAAGATAGAATTTATTGTGTAATTTATAATTGTAATAGGTTAAACAGTTTGTTCTTCAAATAAATTTGCTTGTTTTCTAGCTGATAATTATCATTTTTGTCATATATACCGTTTCAGAAATTAGACATTTTTTAAACGCACATTAATCTATGACTTAAATAAAGTCTTCTTTGTAACAGATTTATTTCAAAATTTTTCTTATATTTCTAATTTAAAAATATTTATTGATAATGATAATGTAAAAACATAGAATGGTCAATTTTTTAATAGTAAAAGACTATAAATTTATTATTAAATTAGATATGTTTGTATTATTATATAAGGCACAAAGTTAAAAAAATGGTAAATATGAGTTATAATCCTAATTGACCCTTATCATACATACTTTCTTGCAAATTTATGATATTAATTAAACTGCTTTCAATTTATAGTGTATCAATTTATTCCGCAAAACTATCATCAAGTTAAGTTATGTCTTTACAAGTAGTACAATAATATTCTCAACGTTAAATAATCCCCCTTTATTTCTAGCTGATCGTAGGATTACCTGAAATACTATAGATACGGTATCGTTGCCGTGCCATTCCGCGCCGGCCACGTCGGTCGAGAAATTGACCAGCTAGTCCTCTATCCCAGTCTATCCTATAAAACAATAACCGGTTGCGCATCACGAAGGATCGGGAACTTGCGTCAGCGGTATTTTCAAGACGAGTCGACACCCCTTCTATCGTCGCCCAAGAGGGGTGACACATCCTTCATATGTTATCGTGAGACACGCCAGCACGTAACTCGATATCTCGCGGCCACGATAATCCGCTGTGCCTTAACCGTCAATTTCTCGGCAATATTTTACACGCGGAATCATGCACGGCCAACGTATCGATTCACGTGTCGTGACGCAATAACTGCACCTCCGCCGCGGTATAATTTCGCCCAGAATAAAGCACCCACTTTCGGAAAGCACAGTCTTTCTTCCCGGTCGACCGAATGACCGTTTGTGTGTGGACAGAGTGTTATTTTCCTCTTGACAAGATTTATTGCTATTTTATACCTCTTGAAGAAGGTACTTGCATGTGCTGTCCGCCAAGCGATGTCATACAGAGTATGATTTGTACTATCTACAAAAATAAACGTGTAACTTTCTGACTATATGTATGAATATTTGAAATTTCCTTATTCGAAATTATTAATTTATTCGTAAGTAGATTAATTTGAAATTCAAAACTCGAGAACTAGTACGAAACTAAAAATATATCTATATAAATCCTGTATTATGTTACTTCGCATTTACTTGTATTTCTGAATAATTTTACATAAGACCCATTTAGATCATGTCTGAAAAATTACATTTACATTTTTAAAATTTCTTGCTTCTTATTTTTCTATTATTATAGTTCTTTAAAAAAAATGGTGTATTTAAAACGAAACATTTTACTGCGTTAAGTGCAGCAGTATATGCTCGAAATTTTATCCCATTTTTACAGATATAAAAAACTTCGAGAGGATCTCACGAAATACACCTATATTCGCGAAAACCCTCATTTCCTGCATCCAACGATCATGCCTTTCCCGGACACGTATCTGCGAGTTACGGAGATGTTTTTTCGCGGATATTTGCACGAGCAACGTACCCGGTCATTTCGAGGTCGATGACGTCCAAAATCGACCATGGCGCGAGAATTTCGTCCATCTTCACGTAGATTATAAATCCGCCAAGAAAATCGTCAGACGTCCAACTCGTCGAATATTAATGCGCGCTGGCAGAAGAATTTATCGATCATCCCAGCGCATAATCCCAGAAGTATGAGGAGCGCGGGTTTCGAGATCTATTTCCAATATGTGATTTCACGCGTGTGTATCGCGGGGTACCTACTCTCGCGGGAAATCGAAGTTTCGCGTTCGACTTCGCGAACCCCGTCTTGAGCTCAATTTCAGATTTGGAACATGGCGAATTAACGTGTGCTAATCGAGAAAAACGTTATTAATTTTAATCACTTCCAACAGAGCACATAGTTAAAGCGATAATTAATTAAGCAATATTTAGTAAACTTATATTCTTAACTAATATTATAACATTTAATTAATATAAAAACGAATATACATACACTGAGAAAAAAAATTGTTAATCCGAAAAAATATTTAGTCCGATACGTTCAACTAAACATTTTAGTCAATTAACTAAACATTAGTTGTTTTCAACAATTTATTTAGTTTCTTTAATCAAGAATTAATTAATTCAACTAAAGTTTAGTTAACTAACTAAAATGTTTACTTGAACGTATCGGACTAAATATTTTTTGGGATTAAAAATTTTTTTTCTCAGTGTACAAAGTATATATAATTATAAAAGTGAGGTAATGCAACACTTTCATACCTTTTACTGTTACACCAACGTTGGTATCATCATAATCTACTTTCTTTTTGTTAGGTTGAAATTAAAAAGACTTCCCTTATTTCTATTATAATATGTACTATTCTACCACTCTGTGCGAACCATTTTCATTAACAAAATTATAATCAAATTTTTTATATTCAAATTATATTCATATATTTTTTTATATAGTAAAGTTATAATTTAAATATCTACATTAAAAATATTTTATTATAAATGTTCTCATTTATAAATGTTCTTTTCATAAAGTGTTACAATACTCGATAAGTTTCAAGCAGAGGAAGTCGGCTGCGTTAATTTTTAAAGACCATTCAGCTGTAAGCTGCCGATAATGTCTATAATCAAGTAATAACTATCAATTGGAAATATTTGCAGCAAATATAAAAAAAAGTTATACATTTATATATAATTCTTCTATCTACTACATTTAATTAAGCAGAAATTATATCAGCGCTATGTCGTGATAGCCTTATATGTTATAAAATTAATATCTCATAATTATGTGTCTCATGTATCATATACGCTCATGAAAGCCTTCATAAATGTCCTAGGTCCACACAAAATCCGTGACACGACTCGATTCACTATTACGCGCATCTGAAGCTCAAATCGTAATGGACACCGTCGTATTTCGCGTTCAACGCGGCCCTTCGAAGTCTTCGTTATGACCGGCTCGCTTTTACGATCCTCCGACGAGTAAGCGGCTGATGTTAAGGGGAATATACCCTATACATGCCGTTATATTTTGATTCGAATTTTACAACTTAAAACATTCAATTTAAAGTATTTGAACCTACTATAGCTATATTAAAATTTAAATATTGATTGAAGTACAACACTTTTATTACATATTTATATTAATTAATTAAATCGAATAAGATCATTCATATATCAATACAAAAGTATTTCTGTTATATTTTATGGCAATCAAATAATTGACATTCCAAAGAAATCTGAACAAATTATTTATCTTTACTTAACAACGACAAATTTCTTGATAATATCAACATTATCTTGCAAATGTTATATTGATTTTGTTACGGGAATGAATATATGTGTATGTTATATATCTGTTCAATTGCAGTATGCGAATCGATATTAAGTTCAGCATCGGCAGTCGAGAGAAGGGATGGAAGGAATCCTTGGAAACCCTGTCGTACGGTGTTTGCCGTGCCCGTCCATCCGTCGTTCCATCCATCCATCCATCCACGGGGGCCACGGCACCCTTTTTCACGTCGGCACACGAGCGGGCCCCGCCGAGTAGTATCGATTTTGTCGACGGAATAAAAAGGCGATTCGTTTCTCTTTCTCGCGACGGCGACGGCGACGGGGACGAGGTTTGCATGCCAACCTCGTAAACGCGAGCGTCCATGATTCTTCCGCGACAGTGGAGCGATTGTGATGCCGGAAATCGGGCACTCTTTACGTCCTCTGACTCCTGAGTGGGTATATGGGAAAATAAGCGCAGCGGAAAATGGCAACTAAGCCGCGAAGCCTTGCCTTCTTGAAGAAGGAATCGGAATCCCCTTCAAGAAATTAAGCCCTTAATTTTCTGTGATTTTTCTCCGAGACTGAGGTGTCGGGCATAGTTAAATCTTTTAAATAAAATAAATTAATTTAAATAAGATACGGACATTGCTATTTATTGCCGTGAGCGTCTGCTTTAATTAAAATACATAAAACGCCAGTGCGCCAGTCTAGTGCGCGAGTGTACTATGTAGAAACTCAGTTTATAATTAATATTTCTTTATATATTATTTCTACTCAATTTACTCACACACATATGTATGCGCGCACACACACGTACACATAAAGATATTTTAAAATTATGTAAAATTGCGGTCATCAAATTATTTTTTATAAAGCGACTTTTGGGAAGCAGTAATTAAATTAATATAATATAAAGAATTTAATATATAAAATAATTTATCATGATACATTTTTGTGCCAATAGTTTATCTATAGATTTATACACGACGTCTTTTGTGGAATGTAATATAAAAACGATAAAAGAACAATTGCTTCTAAACTAAAAATATAGAATAAAATAATCAATTTAGAGAAAACGCCATTTTCGGTCAAAACTGGATCTTGGTAGTCTAATAATATTATTCGCGTAAATTTTGTGTACAATTCATCGCCTTAGCAATAAAATAATTTAATTTTGAATATGACTTTGTTTTTGAGAAAAAATTATTTTAACGAACAGAAAATTAATAATGTATTTACATTTCTTTTTTACCCTGAAAAATCTCGATTTTGAAGTGTGTGACAGCAGCTATTAATACCTAAATAATATTCTGTAATATACAGTATTTTATTTTTAATAAAACAAAAAAATAATATTAGTAATTCAGGAAGTTACATATGAGAAACATCGAGAAGATTTTTATTTTTAAATAAAATATTGCATTTTGTATTTTGAGCTGTTGTATTCGATAATGCGTGTAAATAAAGTCATTTAAATATAAATATAATATTATTTTCAAATTTTTCAAATAATATTTCTCTAAACCGTACTCTCGTGGTTAATTGTTCAATCTCTAACAGTTTCCAACTTATTTTTTCAAAAGGCCTCACTCCCTGCCGATTGTATTACGCTTTTACTCCATATATACGTGTTGTGAGTCTACGTCTACGTCTACGTAAATGGATACGCGACGTGACGTTTACGAAAAGCGAAGACGATGAGCATCGATGCCAAGAGACACAATACACGAGAGTTATGCGAATTGACATTAAGGAGAAACAACGTCGATCTTTATTCTGTAAGAAAGCTTGCGGAAGCGGAGAACCTCGCGGAGTGCATGCAACGTCATCGGCTATTATAGTTGCGCGCAATATTCCGAGCAAAGGCGGCACGATAACGCAGTGGTTTATCAGGAATTCTTTTCTTGCGAATAAATCGCAGTGCATGGGTTTTTTCTCAGAAAAAAAATTACCTCAATATTTCACCTAAAGAGAACGGAAAATTCTGCTCAAATGGTGAAATCTGAATGTATTTAAATATATAAAATTTACATTATTATATTGTTATCACATGTAGCCTAATTAAAAGTTTCCAAGTATTAAAGGGTATTGTTTTAAAGAGATGTAATATACTCGATCTCACTCTCATTTGTATGTATATAAAATCATTAATATACCTACAAATTACACAGACCATTATAATAACAATTTACAAACAGCAGAATTTATTTTGTATTATAATTTATTACCAAAATAGAATATGTCTCAACTCTATTTCGATATGTCCCCTTCTCAACCACTTACCATACACACACAAAATAAAGTTTAAAAAAGTCTATATTTGCATATTCTTCTTTTCCTCTTAAATTCACGAAATATGAAAATATTATTGAAGATGAAGTTATACATACATGATTGAAATGAAAAATCGTAGTAACATTGAAATAATTCGAACCATTTTACTTCATTTCTAGCAATATTTCTGTATTTTTTTTTGTTTTTTAACAAACGAGATTTATTTAAGCGTATTTTACTTTTTTAGATATCCTATCTATCATAGCGGCGTGATATCCGTCGTCGTGAATTGCACATGCTCTCTGTATACTTGCGCCAACGTAAACCACTTCCTCGGAATAAAAATCGATGTGTTTTTCTTTAATGTCAATTCTAATCATTCGATAGTACATCTCTTCGTCGCCTTCGCTTCTCGCAGATGTCACATCGTGTATCCTACTAAACGGTCTCTTTTCGATCCCCGTATGCCAGCCGTCGGAGAAAATCGAATCTCGTCCGAAACTAATTTCGTGCCTTTGTAGAAGAGACGTGCACCATTACTGCCGAGCGAGAGGAAGCGAATAGGGAGGGCATGAGAGGAGGGATGGATGGATTCCTAGATTTCCGATAGTATTGAAATCCGTCGAAGTGAAAAGCAAATTATGTGAACTCTCTTTCTTCCTCCTTCTCCCTCTTTCTCTTTCTCTCTCCCTTTTGCAACGGAGAGAAAGGAAGAGAAAGAGAGAGAGAGAGAAGGAAGAAGTGGCGAGTCCTTTGATGTTCTCGCTGCCGAAACAAAGTGGCCCGCATGCTCTCGGGGACGAGATCCTTGCGTATGATACGCAATCCCGAACCAGTAGGTGACTCTCGTGCCCTTTCTTGTACCCTCGAAGTGCTCCGGGAAATTATTAAGTCAACTATAAGCGGGGGGAAACTATAAGCTCGCACAGGGAAGCAGGAGTCACAAAGTAATTGGAGTGTACTATATTTGAGAAGAAATGATTTTAAGTTGAAAAAAAAATTGAATTTCTGTAAAGCATGTTACTTTTCCACAAATTATGCTGCTGAAGTGGTGGAGAACTTAATCGAGAACTTCGTACTCGAATGGCGAAATCCATTAGACTGCTTTCAAGAAGCAGGAGAAAGATATGGATTTATTTAGCTTATTTGAATTTATTTATCAACAATCTCAGAAGAATTATTTATTATTATGCGGAGCGCTTTTCCTAAACACACGTGCGTGTGTTATCGCAAAGCGTGGATCAAAGTCAACATATGGAGAAGTGGGTATATCATGGAGGCGGTGCCGACGCAAAATGGCGTCTTGACATGCCTATGGGACGGCAGATTGCCTCTCGTGTAATTTTCGCAAAAATTAGCCAGACTCCAACAGGCTCGGCCATCTTTCACGGAAGGGGCCATTTTGAAGGGTTGAAACCGCCGCCGACGGTTTCACGCTCCGATCGGCCTAACGAGGTTTCGTTAGTCGTCCCTTCACCCTGGCATTCGCCCACCGCCATCGGCTTAATTGTATAAATATTAGATTACGCGTAGGGTGCGCGGCTGGTAGCATAACTCCAAAATCGGACGCGAATTTTACGCTTCGCTGGACGGATTTATACGCGGAATACAAATTCGTCGGATTCACTGAAAGTTAAATATTTTCTCTGAGCTATAGATACTCCGAAAACAAAACACATTGAAACAACGTAAAAACCTAGAAATAACTTAAAATACATTTAACACCAGAAAAATTGAAGTAAATATTGTATCTCTCTACATTGTTTATGAAGAGTAATATTAACTTGTTTTTTAAAGTTAAACATTAAAGGCATATTAAACATCATATATATATAAAGAAGACGTTAATTTGAGAAATTTTATGTTCAGGATTAATCCCATTATTAAAGATAAGTAGACACTTAATAGTCACTTATTAAACTTTTATATTGTTGAACAAAATTAAATTTCCAAGCTACAGGGAAAATTGCTTTAAATTTGTCGACAGTATGTTATGTATATAATACTATGCACATATGTGTGCTACTATGTATATATGTACGATATATGACGAACATATTGGACGAAAATTGCAGTACAATCGAAAAAAGACTTGCATACAAATTAGTCGAAAATGTAGAATAAAAACGGTTCTAAAAAGCCGACTTTAAAAATAGAAGATTAATAACATAGTTACATTTTTTAAACTTGAACAATTTTTTAAAGATTATAATACGTTAACGGATTTAACTTGTTAAATATTCAAATATCTATTTAAAAAATATAACATTTTATTTTATAAAAAATAAAACTGATATTTTTCATACACAACTGTTGCGGCAAGTTAAATTATCTTTAAAAAAATTGTTTTCTTTAAATAGAATAACTTTGTTATTTTATTTTCATATTGTAACCTCATACGCTGCCGAAACAAATTCAACAATATTATACTTAAAACAACATAAATGTGTTATCAATTTTCTCTGTTTTTCAAAGTTATTTTTAACTATATTTTTAACTGCATTTTCGACTGACTTTAGCAAGAGAAATTATTTCTCTTTTAAATTGTACTGCAATATTTAATTTATATATATTTAATTAATTATTTAACTTTTAATGTATCTTGAATCTCTCTAATCTTACACATTAGTGTAAAAAAACATAAAAAATTAAATATAAAAAGAATTGCGAGAATTAGAGGAAAACAATTACTTTTGACTTTTATACTCATAGACGTATATAATAGACTGAGCATTTCCATTGGAGAGCTTCCGGCAAGATCTGATTGTGACAATTATTAGAAAAGGAAAGCGTCTCCGCAAGCATATCTTCTGTCCTTCATCAGATCTTACCGGAAACTCTCCAATGGCAATGTTCAGTCTATTATACGTCTATGTTTATACTACATGTACCATTTTATATTGACAATTGAGTAGACAATTGAGCGACGCGCGATAGGGACCTCTTGTATCGAAATACGGTGCTTATTTATCATATTTAATGTAACGGGGATACGAGCTTGTACGAGTAAAATTCGCGGAGTTCGCCGATCGACGAAACAGGTGGGTGTCGCCGTGCTTGTGGCGGCTCCATTCAAAACCGCCTCTCACCCTCGGCCTCACTCTCGGCTTGTAAAAGAGACGCCAGACATAACCGGGCGCGTGTTACGCCACCAACGACGTACGTGTGATTTATCCGCTCGAACAGGTGTCAACGATACGCCGGTTCTCATGTGTGAACGACAGGTAGATGGCCTGTGACACGAGACCGACGTCTCTCCTTTACGCTGACTTTCCATGTGGATTTGCTTCCGCAACACTAAATTTCGAGGGCGAACGCGCGTCGCGGCGCCGATCGTCGCCCGATTGCACAGATTTTAGAGTCGTTGCACAGACGTAGAGTCATTGTTCGATTAACGGAAAGATAGAGCTTCGACCATAGAAATTATAAAAGTTTTAAATTTTTTAGATTCTTAACGTTGTTGTAATAATTCTACAAATTTAAGAAAATTACATGTTATTTGATTATCAAAATATATATTTGTAGCACATTGTAAGAGCAATTTGGAGCGATTTAAAGAAACAACTGATAGGTTTATACACGATCTAATAATGTTTGCTCACGTCATCGTTCGCTATTTTCTGCATCAGCCGGTGTTTGCATCGCGACGTCACGTCTCTTATTAATGGATTCCACACCACATACGTGAGTGTCTGCTCATCTCATAATCAAGTGCAGAGCACAGTCGGCTGACTTGTTACTCATACGAGGAAGATCGAAAAATAGCAACGACCCGAGAATGTACTCTCGTGACGCATCCCCGAGCCGACAGAATTCGCATACGAAATGCACGCCGAAGCATTTTCTTCGCCACTCTTGAGAAAAGTTTGCTTTGTTAGCGGAGCGAGCTTTTCCTTGCCAGGCTGGACGTAAAGTTGGAGGAGATTCAGTTCCCGACCCACCGAGCTAAAATTCTTGACGTTCCTCCATACAAAATTACCGTTTCGACCACGTAAGGAGGAAGGAAAAAAAAAAGAGATAGAGAGAGAGAATTTGCGAATACTGTTACGGTAGTCCTGAACGTGACTATTCCTCTTTTTTTACGTTTTTCATCGTTTTACATTTACGTTATTTTGTGGAGGTTTGACAAAACTACAGAATTACTCACTTTTATTCACTTCAAAAGATTTTGAGATTGTAATTTTAATTATCGTCCTTACATTAATGTTAACGCGTAATTTTTGCTAAATTTTACAAACCTTTAAATATAAAATTTATATAAATTTTTAAATAATTCTCTGGTGTATAAGCAACTAAATAGTTTATTTAATTTATTCTAATTAGAAAACAGATGGGTTTTTATTTGCAAAATTTTTAAATAAAACTAAATAATTTTTCTCTCCAAATGCTACAAATTTCTTAATAATTTTTCACGAATTATGCAAACATTTTCAATGTTTATTTGCGAAGTATGTCGATAAATTGCAAAATTTATACGCAACAACAGTGTTCATCGAATATGTAGCGTTTGCTTTCATAATCGAATTCGCGCGACACAACGGCAATGACTACGATGCTACAATTTGCATCCCTGGCGCAATCACCGGAACAACGTACATCCAATCCGATTCTGCTGATCAATCGGGACGAACTCCTCGGCGAAATAACCGGTAGCTGCAACAATGGGCCGAAGATATCGATCGATAATAATCCATTGTCGATCGATCGGCGGGCGCCGGAAGAAGTGTATAACGACCGGCGCCGTTATTAATTGCGGTTACTATCGCGAAATTGCCCTTTTAAATCATGCTCGGTATGCATCGGCAAATATTTCACCAAGGGAGGAGAAAGGGAAGGGTGCGATGGCTTTTCGCAAATGCGTCGATCGATTCCGAATATTTATGCGACGTCGATAATTAATCTCGTGGCGAAATAACGTAGGTAGTTTCTTGGAGTATGAGCAAATTCCATTTCTCAGGAAACATTTTTCCATAATAATGGATTATTGTTGAATAATTGTGTATATAAAATATGATATTTATATCTTCAGGATTTTCAAATAGTATTTCCGAAATAAATAAAAAATTATATGTCTGCGTGTCTTGTCAATCATTACTTCTTAATGACATATTCTTTAATCAATTTGCAATCACTCTTTTCTCAGCGAAAATATCGGAAGATATCATCATTTATCTTAATTTTCCAATCTTTAACATCATATATCTATATAACTGTAAGCTCTTCAAATTAAAATTATATTAAAGTAAACTTTATCTAAAATTTACTAAAAGATGTAGCTTTGTAGTATTTTGTTGGACGTTTTAAAGTTCATTTCCTAAAAACTTTCTTTCTCTAAGTTGCTCATAACTCGATAATTAAAAACATATTTTTTCTCAGTTTTATATTCTGTAATATATGTTAATTTTTAAACATCCATTTTCCTCATAATATGTACATAATTACATATGGACTTTTTGTACTAGAAATGATTTCTATAAAGTTGTATCTGCAATTTTTTAATTATGAAAACAAACTCGTCTTCTACGAATTTCCCCACAATTTTTACGTTTGTATAAATTTGCTATTACTTGAAAAATCTCAAATTCCTTGCGAGGCTTTAAACATACTATGCATATACATCATGATATTATATGATGTGTACTTAATTGTCATAAAAATGTTTATACACGTTTTACGTTTCGCAAAAATACAACTTTTAAAATATGACATCGCATATGCAACGAAAGGCAATATCTTGAAGTATGCTTATGCATACGCATATGTATATTCGAAATTGTTATTTGCGTTACTCGCAAATATATTTTGTCGGCATTGATAACAAGACTCGCTGCGGGATGGTCCGTTCTTGCGAATCAACGACATAGACGGGATTTTGCTTGTTGTTCTGGTTTACAATCTGGAGTACGTCCAAACGGCCGAATCCCGACCGGGCCGGATATCTATTGTCCCAGCATCCCGAACCGCCATCTCACCGAGCGATAACATCTGGCTGTCCCCTTATAACGACACCTCGAACGCGCCCGATTATTTGCCCGCCCGGGCGTTTATCCTCGGGAAATCGATTCGTCGCGCGTAGATCTTACCTTACCCCCTTGTGTAAACTGTAAGCTACAACAAACGGCTTGCTACCGTTGCTTGATTTCGAAACAATGAGGACCAGTATTGAACTGGTTAAATTAGTGTAGGAAACCTAATTGTCTTTTTTGGAAACGTGAGAAATATTATTAAGAAATATATTCTTTCATTTATATATTCATTTATATACTATAATTTGTTCTTTAAATAACAGAATGACATTTCGTACACAATGAGGCAGTGCATTAGGAAAAAAACTGTCATCAGCGCGAATAGTATGCAAATTAAATTGCGGACAATTATTTGCAAAGTACGAGTGATGTTGAATGATCGTCGAAGTCGATCTTTATTCCTCGTCTCTATTGTAACCACTGTCATGATCATTAGTGGCTAGTGGCGGCAGCACGCGAGTGCACTGAAAGTTAATGGCCGACTATCATTTTTCCGCTATTATCTACCGGCGAACTATTAATATTCGAGCACTGGTCGAGCGCTTTTCTCATGTAACGAGAGCGGAAAACGGGCCATGCTATCGCCGTATCGCACATGGCGAACTGAAATAATTATATGCCACGCTTAAACTATTAATTATCGTAAGGAATAATTGCTAAACGCATAATTGTACATATATATTGCTTCAATTAAATTGTGTGTAAATGATCGAAAAATCAAATAATAAATATAATTATTAAACCACATAATGAGAATTCTAAGCATACAAAATGATGCAATTAATTATACACATAATGATGGTATATTTAAAAGTTCCAAAATCCTATTAAAATAAACCCCGTCCAGGAGACTGACTAAAGAATATAATCCTGTCATTTATTTCCCCTCCCGAAGCTTAGTTCGTCGAGAAGAGTAAAGAGAAAAGAAATTTGCAAACAGAAAGAATATATATTCATTGATTTTAAATACCCTGTGTATTTATATAATGTGTGGTTTAGTTCACTACTAATCATGCAGTATGTTATTTCGTCGCGTATATCGCGTTAGAGGTAAGGGAACAACGTGTTCCGTGCATCCCGAGAATATTACTGCCGCCCGAGTAACTTCAGGAATGGAACTCGGCGATGCACCTTGTCTTCCATATTCATTAAACTATTTAAAGCGGCCATTATGGCTTTTACAACGGCACCAGCCGTTGCAACACCCTCCAACACGCCCACGGTGAAATTGTTACACGTTCAAAAACTTGACCAACAATTTATTAGTGCATTCGCATTATTCTCGGCAACTACAGGCGAGACGTCATATTCTTTTTATATCCCTCCTGTTCCCCTATTATTTATTATTTTTCTTTTTACACCGCTCTCCTACTTGTTCACATTTGCGTGACCGCGTGACATGTTTTACCCACATTCTCACTCTACGCATGGGTCACGTAATCACGCAAATGTGAGGTAGAGAGCAACAAGGGGAGAAATGATACTTTTTTTTTCTTCATGCGCGGCAGATGTCATAAACATCTTAACATCTGCTAGATATAAATTCTAGAGATAAAAGAAGGAATCTAAGTTTAGCACAGATTGTTTAAGAAGTCTTCAGAGATGCTTTAACATTTTCCAAAAGATATTCTCAAAACGATATTATTTAACAAAATAAATCGTTCACATAATAATATCTAATTATTCAATATCATTTATGAAAAGAGAAATCTGATTTTCAAGAATATATAATTTCTTCCGATAAAATCATGATTTTTTAACTTTAAGCGATTCATGTAATTCTTGCTCAAATGATTCATGTAATACCGTTTATATGATTGGAAGCTAAATAGATTCCAGCTTTATGCTGTCAACAACACTCACGATCCGCTTCGGGCGTTAATGTGACGACTCTTAAATCGACTACCCTTGGCTGATATCCACTTCATCCCCATGTCCGCGACACACGCAACGACAAAGCCGCAATTGCAATATACACCGAGAGTGCACGGGACCTTTCATTTCCGCCGAAACCGCCGGTCGCGGTGACACCTTTTGCTCCGCGCTTTTGCTGAATTACTTGCGGCTGATTAAATCCCGTCCGATAATGCAACATCAAAGAATATTGAAGGATGTCTGCCGATGATGTCTAGGCGGACGGTGAAATAAAATAAATATGCAGCCTAGTCACAGATGCATAAGTTTAAAAATTGTCCAGTATATGAGAAGAAAATATTCCATTTGATTATTTATTTATGAAAAAAAAGGTTCAGGATTTAAAAGACAGATCACTTGAGACAAAATATATAAGAATAAAATAAAATATAAAATATAAAATATAAATAAATAATATGTATATTACGCTTTCGCAAAATATCTCGCGTTACATATTCGCTTTTCGATTATTATTTAATACTTTTATGTGCAAAAAGAATTATGTGGATTTATGCGAACAAGGCACTAAACCGACATTTTTTTCAAATATTTTCTTAGTTAATTTAGGAGTTTATATATAGGTTATATATAGGGTGAATTATTTAACGTTTTCACCCGAAATATCTATTCTATTATATTATAGTAAAATATTATAATATAAGATATAAATCAGAGTACAAACACCTCAGGCTCAAAAGAAAATTAGCGATACTGTTTGTAATGCATGCCAATGGAATTATTTTACTTAGCGAGCTATTATACGTCCAAGTAGCTATCATCGACTTATCATACAGAAGTTGTGTTAGTTAGACAAACAGCTCCTTCCACTCTCTCGCCTTAAGTCGTCGTGTGTAAACAACCAAGACTATCCGACATCCGCATGCGGGCACACCGTTTAAGTACCGTAAAATATGTAGGTATCGCTCGCGCCCGATGCGAGCGGGTAAAATCTTCGTAAATCTTAGCTTATTTAGTGTTAGGTCCATTTCTCAGATTACTTTTCCTTTGTTATAAAGGTAAGTATTTATTATTATTAAATACGTACTATACTAATTAAAGTATTAATTAAAAAGTTAAATAGTTTTACAATTAAAATTTAATGACTTTAAAATAAAGAACATAGTTTCTTAAGTGCAAAAGTTTAATGATTTTCGTGATCAGAATTTAAAAAATAAAAATAATTACAATTAAAAAAATCCTTATATCGTAACTACAGTTTAATGGTTGAACTCCATCGGCTTTAATTAGGGATCTTTGTTCGAGTTCAATTAGATGCAGCAAGAAAGAGTTTCCCGCGGAAATCTATATATGTATTTAGCAACCAAATTTCGAAATGCAGTGAACATGCGACATTTAATTCCGAGCACTATTTAATGTCTGCGTATGTTTGCGCTTTTGTTTCTCGAAAATATTTAAAAAGATAGAAATTCAAGAGATGAAATTTATCGCAAAACACTTGCGTAGCGGTTTGTTTATATATTTCATGACCGTTTTATGTGACTATAATCTGTGTAATAATAAAATTTAATTTCAAAAGTAAACTTTTATAAAATTATTACATATAAATATAAAGCAAAAGTATCACGGTTGTAAAGATAAATTATTACTCAAAATGCACAATACATTAAAAAACTTTATTATCTTTTCGCACAAAATTAAAAGACGCACATCATGCAAAAAAAATTTATTATTAACTATGCATAATTTTTTTTTCTTTTAATTTTTATGATTTTATCTATTTTCTTTTTATTTATCATTTATAAACGATTATTTTTTGAAAGTCAAAAGTCAAAATAGAAAAAAGCCCTTAATATATAAGTGATTTTGATGGGAAATTTGATGCTCTATATGAATCCGATAATCGTTTTTGGATATTTTCAAAATTTTCATGTTTTTGAAGTGACAAAAGTGAAAAACGACGTCCGGGGCAAAGTCAACACCACGCCGTTTCGTCGGCTCCCAGTAACAAACGATGCTTGTCATGCAGCCGTATAGCTCATGACAAATGTATGCGCACGTCCGATCGCGAGTTTACCTGCATTAATTGTTTTTCAGACATGAGTTTAGATGAAGATAATTGAAAGTTCAACAATTTTTGTTCTCATTATTTCAAATGATTGTTCTAGCTACTTTATTCCGAATTTTTGTACTTTTTAAATACACAATAAACAATGTATTTTCATTTTCAGACAGTAAAAAATAAGTTCCAGATCAAATTGTGTCGATCAGACAAAGTGTTGAGTTTGCCCCGGCGGAGTGTCGAGTTTGCCCCGGCATTTTTCAATTCGAAAATTTGTCTTCGCGTCACTTTTCCTTTATATAAATAGATACGAGAAATAATAAAACAAAATGAAATAAAATTAGAAGAATTTGATAATTAATAAAGATATAGTATGTATAGAGTATATAAATTTATATGCAATTAAATTATATAAAATAACATAAATATTTTCTAAGAAAAGATAATAAAGTATTTTATTAATTTTACATTTTCTCCATTTTTTAATCTTTTAAATTCTTTTCTTCCACATTGTATGATTGTTGACTTATTCTATATAGGATGTTCTTTTATTTCATGCTTTGACTTTAAAACAAACATTCTTGTACTCACCGTTAAGCTTTACTTTCCTTCGCGTAGTTCAATATCCTGGAAATTTAGTTCTGGTCGCTGCCGCGATCAGTTAACTGCATCCAACCTGTACGAAAACGAAGGACGATTAAAAAAAACAGCGCTTCGCCTGTTCCGTAATTAATTCGGCCATTAATCCACCGGCAAATTAAACGAGAGATAAGTCGAGCAGCACATGGGTGATTATTAATCACACATATCGCGGTATCAATTTTTGGAGATTTTTAATTTTTCCGTTCTCTTTCATGTATATTAAGAATACATTATCCATTAGCCTATTAAAAATATAAATATATAACGTTGAATAATAGGATGTTCGCTTACATGTCACTCTAGCACAAAATTGTGATCGAGAAAAGAGATATGTTACATATTAATTTATCCGTTTTTCGAGCGCTCTCGTATTCATGTCCTCGTGTCGCGCATATATTCCACCAAATATTCCGGATTTGTCACGTCGCTATACCCCTTCTGGGAGAATTTGCGCTCTGTGTTTCGCGCGTCTAATCGTCACCGTCGGGAAATTACATCGAGTTTCCCGGCTACAGGCTGGCCGTAATTTACACCGCGCGGAGACTACACGACATTCCGCACAGCCCTTATGGCCGCGCCATAGAACGTCAGGAGCGAGAGAGAAAGAAAAACGCGGAGTGTAATCCCCCAGAAATAGTAAATCAGCGATTATATTACATATACTCCATGTTTCTTTTTAGATTGTTTTATACAAAATCTGGAAATCAATTTAGCATCGAATACAATGCAAGCGATTATTTCTTTTTCCGAGAGCTTTTTCTGTCGATTGTGAATCATCTTCAAGATGATTAGTTACAGTCTTTAAATTCTTTTTTTTTTTTACATTTTTAGATCGTAATATTTTTAGATCACTCTACATTTGAACGTGAATGTTTGAAAGATGTTCTCTCTCCTCTTTAAATAAAGTGCACGCCGTTAGCGCAGTTTCGTATCCAGGAATTCCTTAATATTTCGAGCGCCGGTTGCGTCTCGAAACCTAGAAAGTAAAGATAGGAAGTGAAGAAAGTAAAGAAAACACAACGAAGATCCGGCACCTAGATCAAAGGCAGGAGATGTCATCATCGGAAAGATTGCGAGGGCGGAACCGTTTCCATTCGCTTCGGCGACGCGATAAAGAATAAGTAAAGCTACTTTCAAAAAACGAAGAGATGCTTTGCAATTTTAAATTAATCGATAAAATTGATCAAAATAGAGCGGATTAAACTGATTAGAAAAGTCCTCTATCATTTATAATGTACACCATAGGTATCATGTAACACTGAATATACAATAACGTCTCTTTCATCAATATTAATCTTTAGTACTAAAAAAACATCTATCAAAACCTATCAGATCTGTCAAAAGACTTCATAGTAGAGCGCTGTTAGCACTATTGCAAGCATTGCACATGTGAAAAATTGTAACTGTACAAAAATTTTAAAAAAGGACAACATATACAATAGACACGTAATAGAAAAGAACAGAAAAAGGTAAAATATTTCAATATTGAAATTTTGCACCGTAATATCTTCGCTTCTAGGGCTCGTAGAAAAAAAATAAATATACTTTTGTTATATAATTTAAATTTAAGCTATCGATTACGGTTAATAAGAAGTCGATCGGTCCAGCCGTTTCTGAGAGCCGATAATCTCAGGTACTCAAAACTGGCCGGCTCACGTTAGACTACGCGTGTACTTGGCGCGAGACATTACCGTGTCTCTTGATCTCATTCTGGTACTTAATCTGAGTCGTTAAATTTACATCATCCCGCTCAAAGTTTATCTCCGAACTTCGCAATGTTCTGTCACTCAAAGGACTTGAAGAAAATTGATGTAGACCATAATATCCCGTCATTTCTTCACGGACGACGACATACTCGGCAAAGAGCCTCAACTTTCTCCAGGAATATTACCACGGAGAAGCACGAAGAATCCATCGAACAATTACATTTGCGGAATCGCAAATCAGACGATGATATCGCTCACGAGTTCTCGATTCTTATTCCGCTTGAAAATTCCTTTCGCCGTGGGCGCACGGGGGCGGATAATTTGTTCAAGTTGAGGCTGCCGTGGCAGTAGAGGGGGCGGACGGGGACGGGGGCGCGTTTTTATTTTAGACGGGGGTCGCGAGCGCGCTGACGGCGCATCGAACTTCCGCTCGTCAGCTCGCGGACTCTGTTCAAACATTACCGGCGTCCTCCAAGAGTTCGCTACTCGCAAAGTGGATGATTCGGCCCATCGAACCGTGAATCTCTTTCCCCGCCCTCCCTCACCGCATGAATCTGTGCGGGAAAGGGCGAGATTCTAGCTTGCGGTTTTTTTTTGTCCGCGTGAAAGGAAGCCGCGCTTTTGCGCGATTTATAAGGATACCGGGTAGCGAGAGTTTGCAGCGTAAACGTGAAGAGAGTTTACCCCCGCTCGTCATTCTTTTCCACAATGCGTTTCTTATTTCTAAAGCCAGCGAATAATCGTTTACATGGAATGGAAAATAAAATGGACATATCGGGATTTCTCTACAGTTCCCGAAAGACTTGAATACGTGTATTGATGATACGTGTGCTTCAGAGGTGGTGCATTTCCTAGAATGATATTGTGGAAAAAAGGACGAGTTCCGAACCAAGCCGGTAACACGGCCGGGTTTAAACAACGTGTTAAACGGAATTCTCGCATCAACGCGCGGTCTTGTCCGCGTAATTAACGTGCCGCGAAGCCCGACAATTCCAACGGCTACGCGGGTCACTGAAAACAGGGTCACGTTCGCCGTCGTCGATATTCGGCGGTTCGATATTTTCCATCATATCACGGAAATTAAATTAATGGCAAAGGTTAATTGCGTATGATTTATCTTTTATTCAATATTATCGATGAATACGTTCGATGAACGGTTAAGAATCAGCTTTTCGAAACTATTCCGATAGAGACATATTCTGATAAATTAAGAAATATGCACCATTCGTAGGCAATAACTCAACAGTTAGGCAACTGTTGCATTCGTCGAATTGTTAGTATATGTAAAAATTATATGACATATAAAATTAATATGTAGAATATATAATATACACATGGAATATATATAGATATAATACTGTATAGAATTGAACATTTTTACGCTACATACAATAAAATCCAAATATCTTTGTTCTTGATTAGGCAAATTTTAGAATGTCAATTTATATATAAAACAGAACAAGTTTCTAATATTAAAATTGATACTCAAGACTAGTTTAATAATTTCGTGGAAACTGTAATACTAATTTTATTATTAAAAAATTCTTATGTCAAACTATTTACTTAATAATCCAGTCGTCGCAAATTATTCAAAATATTACGTATTTTTTCACATAAAAGTTAGACGGACTTAATAAGACAAAAAAGATAAAACAGATATTTTGATCATAATTTTTTTCTATGTTCCCTTTTTCTTGTCCTTTTTGGCCATAGTAGAGTTCTAAGGAACTTTTTCGCGCTAAATACTTTATAAAGTAATTTGTTACTTCAAAGGAGAACATATATCTACTTGGTTATGAAACCAAGTTCTCGCAGCCGATACTTTTAGATTCTTCGTTTTTTGTGGATATGTGAATATAAAATGTTCTGCAAAATTTCAAAGTATTATATTGTACATTAAAACGTTCCAATTTTTTATATTTCACACTTTAGCGTGAAATATAAACGCGTTTTATAATACAGAAAAATATTATATGTCAGATCAGTAATTTTTAAGAATCTACATTTTTTAATAGTTATCAAAAAATTATCAAAGTTTAAATAATGTTGTAAAAAATAGTTACGTTATTATCTTATTAAATGGAATCGCTATAAATTTCGACTGAGTCTGTTGTGATATAGAATTCGAATTATGAAATAGTCGTGATCATAATTAGGGCCGTATAATTATGCAATAATATGGCGCCGCGTAATAAGATTTGTTTTGTTTCGAGTTGCCGATAATTCGTAATGTTGCAATACAATTTCATTAATGGGAAATAGAATTCCGATTGGTAGTAATAAATGAAGTTACGCGATTCTGCTCAGCGAAAATTAAAACATAATATTTTAATAAACGAGTGAACCGAATTTTATGATTCGCTGAACTAACACAATAAATTAAAAAGTAATTGAAAATCTCGATAAACAAATACTAATTAAAAAATATAATTACATATACGTTAATAATTTTTTGAAAAATTAAGAAATTTAAAATTAATAATTACAACGGTAAAAAATAAAGATATGATAAAAATAATATTTATTATTTCTAATCAGTATTATTTAATTAACTTTCTCGATCTTAATTAATTCTAACATTGCTTTTTATTATTGTATTTGTTTAATTTTATTAGAACATAAAGGAGCTTTTTCGTTATATGAGAAAGATTAGCTATTCTGGCAATATTCACCGGCGACACATTTCATACTAAATTGAAGTGTTCATCGTCGCGGAGATATGGAAAACGTCCGCGCATTTCGCTATTTGCTCTAAAGCTCAAAAGCTGATAAACGTGGAAAAACGGTAGAAAAAGTGAATTACGAGAACAGTGTTGAAACTTTTCGCGTTTCATTCTGCGAGGTTCGCTGACAAGCCACCGATATAGAACGGTTCGACTTTTAGTAATTAGCTGCTCGCGTAATTACCATCCACACTAATTGTTACGTGGTGATCTATCGCTAGCTGGTCAACGAGGTGCTTTATCTCGGGAAAGAGCCGGTAATGTGCTTTTCGAGAACATTTATGTTGATTTACTTACATTGATACAGAGAAGATTCTCAATCTTTCAAGAATAATTAAGTCTCTCTCCCGGGAAAAAAAAATTATATATAACTATATAAAAACATATAAAATTATGCATAATTATATATAAATATGTATTCTTTTATATAATTTAATATAATTATATCTAGATCCTTATATAAAATTATATAAAATTTTATATAATTATATATAAGTATATATATTTATATATATTTATATATAAGCATACATAATTTTGTATAAATCAGAAAATTTCAACATATATATTTATATATTATTATATATAAATATATATTAAAATATATAATTATATAAAATATATATTATTCTATATAATTATATAAAATTATATCTGATTCCTCACGTAAAATTATATATAATTTTATATAATTATATATATTAATATATTTTTATATAAATGAATATATAATTTTTCTAAATAAGTAAATCCTAAAATATATAAATTTATATAATTATATATAACTAGCTTGATACACCCGCGTGCTTCGCTACGGTATGCGAAGGATTCTATAATTCACCCCCGAATTTAGATTTGCCCCTTTAGGGGTTGATTAGGGCAAAATCTTGAATTATGTTTTTAAACACTTGTATGCGGGTAACCTTTGTAAGCAAAAACCAAGTCGATGTCTCATCAGGCCCAAGCAGGGAGAAAGTCGTGAAAACACATCTTACCCCTATTCACCCCCTTAGGGTTCAAATTTCTAAAAATCCCTTCTTAGTGTGTGCTTACGTTATGAGAGGAATACACTCTCCAAATTTCATGTTTCTAGGTTCAGGGGTTTCGGCTGGGCGTTGATGAGTCAGTCAGTCAGGACATTTGTCTTTATATATGTAGATAGATATATAATTATATATAATTTTATCTGTCAAAGATATAGAAATAATGTACATGCAGTTAAGAAAGATGCATGCGCGCGGTAGCTGTCTTTCCGTGATAGTTTGCAACGACGCCACTAGGCGGCGCATAATGGTAAGACTAACGCGTAAGTAAATTTCAGTTGGGGGCTAATATAAGCAGGCCTCCTGCGAAGCAAAATCATGACATCCGCGAGACATCTATCTTTGTCAGCAATACAACGCAAGACTCACCCAACACTGTCTTGATGCAAAATAATGCAAAAATTATATATCTATAATTTTATATAATAATATATGATCCTTTTTGAAAAATTGAAAGTAAACCTTAATATAAAGTTATATATAATTATATAAAATTATATAAAAATTTGTAGAATTATATATTTTTATATATAATCAGATAAAATTATATCGTGCCAATTTTCATATATAATTATATATAATTATATATGATCATTTATATATAATTATATATGATTATATATAATTTTTTTTTCCCGGGCTGTTAACACCGATAAGAATGAAATGAATAAGAAGAAAACAAGAGAGAGAGAGAGAAAGAGAGTTACAATTTGTTCAGATATAATTAACAAACTCGTACACATCAAACGCACCATGTACCTATTATAAATTAATTTCGCTCTTAATAATATTTGATAATAATAATTATAATATTACTGATTAGCACATTAATAATGTTAAAATGAATATATTAGATATAATAGTTAATATTTATCGAAACATTTATGTTCCTTGTTTAGACCATTCTTATCATAGATAGATAAATTTTTTACATATATTAAATTCTTGTTTATATTAATGAGAGAGAGGTTAAGGTGCATATTCAGAATTTATTCAAATGCAGTGGAATAGATGTATATTTTTTGTATGTGCAAATCTCGCGATATCAGCTTTAATAACGAAAAACCCACTGCGTGATCATCACGTAACCACGGTCGTTTTTCACCCTAACTTACTCCGAAATCGATTCGATATTTTAGTCGAAATTTCGGCCACGATACGCACGCATAACAACGATATGCATACCGCACATATCCATATGACACATATATATATATATATATATATATACACACACACATATATATACATCACAATGCAACCGCAATGTGCGCAAACCTTTGACACCACAACACGATGGAATATTTTTACCAAAAATTCGTCGGGGAACGAGCGATAACTGATGCGTCAGTCCACCCTATAAATTTTTATAACAATGGAATTTCTAACTGGGGGAGACGACAGACGAGAATTCATCGGTGCAGATGACTCTTCACGTCGTTAAATATTCATTAAATAATTTGTCGTTGATAGCTCTTTACGGTTTTTCCAATTTAACGTAAGCAAGAACTTTGCTAAAATTGCCTTAATGTACGTAATCAATAATATATAAAAAATATATAATATAAAAATATGTAAAAGTCATTATTATATGCATATTAACATGATATTCGTTATACATGTATATATTTTTAAAAAATAATTTTATATTAATTTTAATATTTTTATGTAGGCACACAGCATATTATATTCATATTTATATGTATATGCCGTCTTAAAAATATTGAAGCATTGATTGTTTTCAAGTTACAAGCAATTTTAAATCTTTCTCCTAAGTAAATTTCGCTTTAATAAAATTTCAAGAATTTCAATTGCAAAGATATACGATGTCGAAATAATGAAAAATAAAAAATTAGTATAATAATATTCTTTAATATTCGAGCTGAGGAAAAATACAATTATCTCAAACTGATATATAGACAGAATTTGTCGTTATAAAATTAATCATGAGTGAAACATATAATGTATACGGATATTAAATATTACGAAAATTAATATTAAACAAATTTAAAATATTACACAACAAATATTATTACATTACAGGAAATAATATATGCATACATATATATTTTTATTTATTTATTTATAGATCATGCGATATCAGATATCTCGTTTCTGATAGAATCAAAATTATTGAATATGTACCGTGCAGGGAAATGCGGAATGAGAATGAGAATAGGTACATAGGTTTGCCGGTTCAAGAGTTCTTTTCGTTTTTCCGAGTAAAAACCCGAAAAACGCCAAGAGAATTTTCGAGCTTATGGCGTGTACGCGCCGATCGATTTACGGCTTGTCGACTAGTGAATGTCCGGCTTCCGAGAGAGATATTTTTGCGAAATACCGAATACTGAATATAGCGTCAGACAAGCCGCTGTTGTATCGTCAGAAAACCGCCGATCGATGAAATCGCGTTTCTATAACTCGAACACAATAATTTATTCCTCTTGCTCCAAAATTTGTAAAGAACATTCAATATTTCGTACATATATGTACAGATAACGTTTGCATATACGAGATATCGTAGTATAATATTGTTGTATAAATTGCAAGGATATTCCTTTTTTACAATATTTTGTTGTAAAATTAGAATATAACGATCGACATTACAATACTTATAATATCATAATAAAGTTTGACAATTAACTGTGTACATATTTACTCAACCCCCCCATGTTACACAATAAAATTGTATAATGTATATTACATTACTTATACACAGTCAATTAATCTTTTGTTACATCTAAAAAATTGTTGTATTAATATTGCGATTTTTGCTACAAATATAGTAAAACGTATAACTTGTATAAAGGCAATTGCATTCAAGTTGTAATCTTTTTTCCTCACTTTAGCGAAATTTAATTGTAATGAATTATACATATTAAAACATTCAAATAATTATAATGATTCTTCAATAAAACATAAAATGTGCAAAATATCAAAATATAAATAAAAACATCAACATTATGACAATAATTTCTGTCACAATGTCAATTTATTTCAAGAAAAGAAAACTTAATTCTATATAGGATCAAAATTTAATGACAAAATTATATTATTCATTCTTGTGCTCTTAAGCGCATAATTATATAATTTTCGTTATATAGGAGTAGACCAACCAGACAGACGTGTATAGATATGTCATGAATTAATGATAGAATATTGATCATGACTTACATATCATTATTATATTTAAACCATAATCAATTTTAATTGCCTAATTCTTCATCTATTAATTCTATCCCATTAATTCTAATTATCTGTCCTCAAAATTGGGATATCACAGAAAGAAAGAAATATAAGTTAATAATCGACATTGTTTAGATTAGTCATGAACAACGTCGGCATTCAACGGATTATCTTGTAACACGTAAGGCATTTCACATATCGATATATTTTTAACAAAGAGAATGAAGAGGCGAGGCGAAGCGAGAAACGAGCGCTTGCCGCATTATCCGTTAATTACATTTTTCCCAGCTTTACTTACGCACGACCTATATACGCGGGAAAACTAATTTACTGGCTCGACTAATTTCCTATTCTTCGTCCTCGCGGGACGTGGGAGACTTTAAATTTCCCTACTACAGAGTATGTCACGATGATTCCAAGTTCCGAAGAAGCCGTATCTCGTCGTTTTATTTTCGCCGGAAATTAGAAAAATTATCTTAAATTTCTCGCGTACTCTCTCGTCCGTTGAAATAAATCAATGACATAAATTTTCGGTCATCGCCTCCCACTTTATAGATTTTTCTCTTCTACAAATAAAAAATCTGTTTGATTAGTTCCATTTACTTGATGTCAATGTCTACATTTTACTCTTGTTGACCGAAATATTTCAATTAAGTATAATCAACATCTCGAGTACTCGCAACTCGTCGCGTCGCGTAAAAGAGTCACGGTCGGTCTCGCTCCGCGTGTACTTGGCGCGAGACACTACCGTGTCTCTTGATAAAAGAATTTTTTATTAAATATTTCCACTCTCACAATATTTAAATCAATATTATAAAGTAAACGTTTAAAACGTTAATAATATTTAATAATACTTAACATATAAAATTAAATTGTTATTAATAAATACGTTAAAAATGTTACTAATGAATGCGTTAAATATAATAGTCACATCAATGTTTCAAATATATATATTTTTTTCGACTTGCAATACAAAATCAGCCGTTTCGACGAAATATTTCTGCGTCGCGTAATATTAGCATCATATCAGCGTCTTTCGCTCGTAAAAGAGAAGAGATCGGCGAGATTAAAAGAGCGGGATGAGAGGAGTTTCCGAGTCAAAACCCGTAATTCCGTCGAATGTAAAAGTCGAAACGAGAAGAACGAAAGAGAGAGAGAGAGAGATGATCTTACGGTCCTCCCGCGGACTTCCGGCCACACGGGCGAGCAATTGCGGCCGGAGGCTGAAGTGAACCTTTGACCTCGAGTGGCGCACTTGCGTGAACGTGCGGTGGTGCTTAACAAGCCGTCCACTCGTCTCGATCAAACGTGGACGGGGTACACGGATTTGGCGTTTAGCTGCGGGTGTCGCCGTAATTGCGGATCGCTCATAAGATCTGCGATTGGAATTACGCGGTTAAATGGCTGCAGAGTTAGAACGATATATCTGATGTACTGTCGTAAATCCGTTTAAGTATAAATAAAAAAAACTAAATATTAAAGCGAGAAATGTGCTTAAAATGTTTAAAATGTTAACTGACATTAAACATTATTAACATTGTAGCCAAACAAAAATAACCAGTAATAACTCAAAACGCAAGAACATCTAATAATGCAAATAAAATAGAATCAAGAATTGATGTAATGTTAACGTCATATTCAAATAAGAATATTTTGATTCAGAAATATCACTTCCTCTTAGAGGATAGATAGAGATGTCTTTTGACTGGAGAATAATTCTCGAGTTAAACATTCAAAATAATGCAAGGGGAGCAAAATTTGAATTTGTAATCTCCGTTCTCGAAACTGTTTTTAACCAACTAACATTGTAAGCTCTGCTAATTCCTCTGGAACGATAGGATGAAAGATTACCATTCTTTCTTGCAAAGATTCACCTATTAATCAATTTAGTGTCGCAATACGTAAAAATCTGATAGTCTAGAAATAAAATATCATTTATCATTTTATTTAGATAAAATTCAAGTTAAATTGAACTTAACTCAATGTAAGCGAATTAAATAAGAAATTTTAGTCAAAAGAATTCGATTCGAAAAATTTTCTGTTTACACATATATATTTGAGATTTCCAAAAAAATTGATCAAAGTTAATAGATCAATTTGTAAAGAAATTTAGACAAGTTTAAACTTCTTGAATTAACACACTCGAACCAGTAAACAATCTCATGTCAAAACAAATGGAAAGTGCAAAATATATCTGTGCAATCAGGCAGAATATTTTTATTTAGTCAAAAATTTGCAGACAAATTAAATGCGTTACAAAACTCGCAGAGAAAGAGAGCGCGCGCGAGAGAGAGAGAGAGAGAGAGAGAGAGAGAGAGAGAGAGAGGAGAGAGAGAGAGAGAGAGAGAGGGGGAGGAAAAAAGAGAGAGAATTGCGCGGATTAATATTTAGCAAGAGCGAAACGATACATCAGTTACAGTCACGAATTGTTGACACATCGGTATATCTTCCGGTGATACATCGTATATATCCGCGACATATTGAGTCAGCGAGCAAATATGACTCGCGTAACGATTTTCCAATTTTTACGTCTGAATTACGATAACGGTATAGGATTACAATTATCCAAGATGGATAGGGGGGAAAAAAAGCAGAGAGAATGCTAATATCAGCCTATCATCCACTTCCTCTGTTTCTCCGTGCTGGAAGAGACATAAAAGATATCATATCTACGTGCATATCCTTCATTTCCGCCAACTTTATTTCTATTTCCGATTGGATCACGTAGAATCAAAAGCGGAAGCGACCTATTGAGATAATATAAAAATCAATACTGACGTCGCGACGCGACGCGGCGAAAAGACCCTCTAGCTAAATTGAGAATCTATTTATGCCACTGATTTGAATATTCTATCGTATACCTTTGTTAATTTCCTTTATTATTTTACAGATCATCGAAAATGCGCTTTGTAATAGTACAAAATACAAAGAGATATCGCATTCTCTCTTGAATTTGATATAGCTATGAGAGCGAGGAGAATCTCTCGGCTTTAAACATTAAGTGTGTAGAGTATGTATCACCTAATTACCGGCGTCATCGTCTCGTCTCCGCGAAACTTCGTCGGGATCAACAGCTAACCGGGAATCTTACCTGCCTGAGTTAATGGCTCAGCGATCCAATTAGCAACGTAGCGCGATCACGGCGCGTACTCTATTGCGAAAATCCCTATTTAACGTCTGAACACTCCAATTACGTCTCCTTATCGCGCGCTGAATGTATTCTTGTTTTTCATATAATTACTACAAGTTGGATAATCACGCCATAAATGTAATTTAAAAAGATTATTGTAGAAAAAATAATCTTTTAACATAAGAAGTGTGTGCCCTTCTAATTAAATTATCATTATTATCTATACAAATAAAAAATATTGATAAATAAATTAAAATTAAAATGAGATTATTATTGACATTTATAATATGTACTCTAGTGAAAAAATTTAATATATACAATTTAAAGGATTAACTCTAAAAATATATTGTATTTCAATATATTTTCAGAGGAAATATCAATATTTATCGAACTATTAACTGTTTATCAATTTATGCCGCCATGTATGTATTGTTTTTCACATGCCAATAGTAGTAATTATTATAAAGTAAGTAATAACGATAAACATTGCTAAATAATTAACTATAATCAATATTAGGTCACCGAAAATAATTAATATTGTTTAATTTTGCCGTTAATTATTGGCACTAAATAACAGCTAGCTGCAAAAACTACTTCAGAAACAAACAATCACTGTTGACAATGTCAAGTCGTACGCACGTATATGTTATATTTATATGTGCATGCGTGCATACACATACACATACACACGCATACTATATGAGTACATATATACGTACATATAGCAAAAAATGAATGACAAACAGGTAAGATACTTGTTAAAACCGAACTTGTTTAAAAAAAAATTTAACAACCGGGAAGATTAATGCTTTGTGATGGCTGCGACTTCACATTCAGTGCCTTTGCGAAACTTGCCGTTAATTAAGTCCACCGCTTTCATTTGCAAGTAAATGCGCTCGCTCGCTGTCGTTCGTCCTGTCGTTCTCGACAAATTCCCGACTATCGCGTTATCAAGCGGCGACACGTTCCGCACGTGCAAAAAAAGAGGACGCCGGCACCATTCCGCGTTTGTCTGTTCGTTCAATCGTGCCACATAGTATGTATGGGCGGCCCATTTAATTAGAGCAACGACGTTGTCGACATGGCACGCCCAGAATGTCGACGAATTCGATTTTCAAGCGACACACCCGGTAGATGCGCAATTTCGCGCAATCCCGTCCAGCAATTCATCAGGATTAATCCGCCGCTGTGATGCTTCGGCGTCGGTGTCGGCGTCGGTGTCAGCGTCGGCGTCGGCGTCGCGACGCGCGCCGCGCGCGTTATTACGTGCCGTTGAGGATGACAACGACGATGATACCGCGCGTCGTCTACGTGACCTCCATAAAACGCGGCCAGTAAGGCCCACTCCGCGGTCGAGAGTGTGATAGCTGATAATTAATAGTGCACGAGTAATTTTGCGAAACGATATTTCTATCACGACAAAGTGCGTTTAATCTATAATTGATAGATTAATTTAAATCATTAAATTTAGAAATTTTAATTGCTTGTATAAAATGTATAATCTGTAATACGAAATATATTTAAGAAAATTATTAAAGCACACATTATTAAAATACACACTTTTTAAGTTAATCATAAGATTTATATTGTTATTAATATTGTTATTTTGTAATATAAATTGTTATAATGTTATATTATTTAGTAATAAGAAAATTATTAAATAATTTGATAATAACAGATTAATAATATTCAGATAAATTAATTCAGATAAATAAACAGATAAATTAATATTCCAGAAAAATTGGGGAAAAATGATTAGTTTTTATTTCAAATAAAAGTTTGCTTTTCGGTTATTTTGATTTTATTCAGTTAGTTTACATTTAGAATAATTTTTAATTCTTATTTATTATAGTATTTCATAATTAATATTGTTAAGATAAATTTATAATAGAAAATATTAACAATTGGAGATTGGTGACAGATTCAGTTTTGAAATTTAAATGTATAATTTATAAAGGATTTTATTCGAAAAGTCCCTCTCTGTAAAATGTATTCTATTTTATACATTTATTGTTATATTTATTGTTTGTATTTAACCGAGTATTTATTCATAGTTTAAAACTTATATATGCTATTTGCCCAATATTAAAATATTCAAGACACAGCTAAAAAATTTATACGTTAAAATTGTTTCACACCACTATGGCAATTTAATATAATATACACAGAGTGTCTCTCAAACTGTGACATTTATTTCAATGAAAGTTTATCTGACAAAGTTAGAATCAATTTTATTTTTTTTTTTTTGCTTAAATATTTTGCATTCTCTAAATTTCAAAAATTTTAAGTTAATATATTTAAACTAATATATTTAATCGTAAGTAAAAATTCAGAATAAGAGAAGTTATATAATATTTTTAAAACAGAATGCTTCAGAATATATTGTCTCATACTTCACTTATATATGTATAAATTATATATGCGGTGTAAAACAATTTCTCTCTCTCTCAAAATGTATTGTATGTGTGTATGTATGTGTCGTTTATAATTACTTTTTAAAATAATTTTGTTTACCTAAAATAAAGTAAAATTGTCAAATATTTGATGCTGCATGAGAAATGGCAAACAGCACGCTATATAAAAACGTGCGTTTCGTTTGGTAACAAATGACTTTGCAATCGTGATACAACCGGAATTTGGAAGAGTGATCCGAATGAACCTACACAGCGTGCGGTCCGGTTAGTTCCTGTGAAGCCTGGGGAATCGATGCCTTTGCATGATTCAAGCGTAATGCCCGCGCCGAACGCACATGCACACACATACATACATCTCGCTCTTTCCAGTATTCTGTCTGCACGCTCCGCATCGAGACGCACCCCGTGTACAATCGGACGAGAGCTTCCCTCTCTCTTCAAACATTAATGCATCGTCTTTCGTCATGTAGTTGCACGACGCCGCGACGGCGTCGACAAGGGGAACTCGGGGGAAACGATCGCTTTCGTCAGTATACGATTGCCGTTCACCCCCGTGTTTCCCTTCCCCCGTGTTTTGTTATTTTTCCACCAAGCGCAGAACAATAGAGACCCTTCTCTCGCAACTCCTGTTTACGATAAAAATTTCTAAAAAATTGATGTAATTTTACGCAGCACACAATACAAAATCAATTTTAATTTAGCAGAAATTTCATTTAAATATCGAAAGATTAAGGGCCGGTTGTTCCAACCTGTTGTGGTGTACAGTTCATATATTTACAGAAAGTATAGTTTTCTATTTATAATTATTAACAAATTGTAGTTTTAATTTAAAAATTATATTTTTAATTAGAATCTTAATTATATTTAATTGCAATGCTATATCGATAATGCATAAGAAATATGCGGTATGTATGGCAAATAACATTTTACAAATATATTTTGTACTTTTTATCCCCACACAGCAATTATTATTGAGTCTATCGCAGTCCTGCTGATTCATTTCCATCAATTCACGATCATAAACGACCATAATGCATTATCTTCTGCTTTCTCTCTCGCTACGTTATTCTTTCCCCCGCGATTACGCGATTACCCGTCGATCGTGCCATTCATTTCCCTCCTTCTTCCAGCGAGTCGGAAAAGTTTTCGTAGCGGCGCCGTAAACTTTCTCGGGCGCGCACGATCGACCATCGGGCACTCGAAGCGATTTTTGCGAGCAACACGAACTTACGAGCTTTCTTCGTCGCTCTGAGGCATACAAAAAACATGGAATAATGCTATGTGAGATCCGCATGAATCACCATCCGCGCGATGAGGTCGAGAACCTAAGCTTGCACTTATACGCGTCCAGGGAGATTTTTATCTTTTAACTAAGTCGTTTCTAGTCCAATTACGTTAAATTGGTTTTCTTTTTCTTTCACACCTCCGGTAAATTAATGGAGAAGAGATTTTACTTGTAAATCGATTGTTTTTAAAGAATATAATTCTTATATGTTTATAAAATCATTATGAATATACACTACAAATATATAACATGTCTAATTATGCAATTAATCAGTTGAATCAGTTGAATCAGAAGAGATTTTACTTGTAAATCGATTGTTTTTAAAGAATATAATTCTTATATGTTTATAAAATCATTATATACACTACAAATATATAACATGTCTAATTATGCAATTAATCAGTTGAAATAAAAAAAATTAATTTATCTAATATGTCGAATATCTAAAATATTATAGTTTTTAATTTATAAAAATAGAAAATAAATGTCAATTTCTAGTTCCATGCAATTGTTATATGTATATATATATGCAATCAGATCAATACTTTTGTCCTTTTGCAATGAAACAGCGCAAATTTTACGTTGAACAATATATGAGAAAAATGGTAATGGAAATGCTTGTAACGTGAATCAATGAAATCCAAAACTTGCGCATCAGATCGGTTAATACGATAAAACGTTTCGAGTACATAAAAATAATGGCAATGTACTGAATAGGGAACGAGGCACATCAGCAGTAATGAAGATGAAATGACGTATCGTCTATTAGTCGACTAATTTTAGATAGTGCACGTCAAATGGCTCGCCTAGAAAATGCAATAACGTTTAATTAATTCGACAATGTGTCGACAGATCGCTCGTCGATATTCGTCAAGTTAATCACCTCCACGTGTCCATATCAACTTTCAGAGCACATGCTGATAAAAAAAGAAACTTCTGCCTTCTTAGATATTTTGGTCAGCTGTTTTTATTTTTAGTACATAAGTAACAAAGATGTAACGATATTGAAATTTAGAAAAATTTTGAAATTTTTGAGAACCGAAAATGATCATTATTATCGATATCGTTATTATCATAATCTGATATTTGTATTCTAAAATTATTAAAATGTTCGTTAATATAATTTTATCTTAAACCTTTATTTCATAACTTTAGTTTGAAATTTCTATAGATTTATGTTTTCCAGGGATCTTGTAAGTTCAACTAAATTATTTATTAGCGTCGTTCTCGTCGAAATGATAAAAGGGATATGTTAGCGCTCGTTTATCACGCGACAACAAGAATATATCATTTTTAAACCATAATGAGTTAAATCACTCGACAAGTGTGTTCGATTTTACACGTGTCGCCTATCGGAAAGAAATTTCTCAAATATATTGGAGCTTCCGCTTTAAAATCCGGTTTAAATCATCGATGTTACACGCTGGAACGAGGTAACGGTGCGCGAAGAGCCAAACTAGAATCAATTAATTTATTAGACTTATTTAGACCGATATTAGATGGCGAGGTATGGAGAGCCAGACACAGAAGGAAGGAAAAAGATGAGGTGAGTTCATTCTTCTATACGAATCGAAAAGTAATCATTCACCACCAAAAGAGAAAGAGAGGAAGATGAGGGGCAAAGGGCAGGTAAAGGGCAGGTAAAGGGCTAAGCGGCTATCCGGAAATTAAATCCTTCGAACTCATCCGCGATAAATCACTCTTCCTCGTGAGGCGCGAATTAGGCCGCTCGATATTAAGGAAATAACAGCGATTTCATACCGCGGGATAGTTATTACCATAACTGGGTTAACGCGCAAATCACGTTGGGCGGTTTTTAACAAATATTTTGCGCGTTTGTCAACTCTTTTTCAATGCATGAGCGTTTCTGCGTGAAACTTCCGGAAAACGTGATTAAAATCGAACTGACCACGTAAAATCTTTGTTTAATAACCGTTAAACAAATCTCTGCTCAAATTTTATAATAAAACATCTCCCAGCCCTTTAAAATATAAGACATGACCTTTAGCCTTAAATGAGGAGGACATAGTTAATTCGGTCGGAGTATGCGAAATTGTATTTGTTTAATCTACCGACTCTCATGTTCAATGTCAACACGAGATACGACTCAAACGGCAGTTGGCGTTTAGCACGACAGACTCACACAGTGGGAGATACAAAGCTAGATGAAAAGACCGGTGCGACATTTCAAGAACGAGCCGCGCAGATACGACGATTATATCCGGAATTTCCATTAATAATGCACGCGCAGGAGAAACCGTAGGTGCAACACGGAAACCGCGGAGCACCCGCGGGGTGTTCACACACACACACACACACACGTTTATTCGCTCTATACTGCTGCCATACCAATATTATTCCAATTATGGCACACCGTGGCGCAACTCGCGTGTCGAATAATACCACCGTTATCGTTTTTAATCCATAATGTGTTCGGTTGCAGAATGAAATATAATGTATAGCGGAAAATCATATAATAAATGTAATAAATGTAAACGAAATGTAAAAATGCATGCAGCATAATAATTCTAAAGACAAATAAATAATAAATATCTACACTGAGAAAAAAAATATTTATTAGGTGGCTCCTAATAGCATATTTACTTACTTTTTACATATATTTATTTAGAATTAGATATTTTTATTTAATTGAAATAATTCTAAATAATTATGTGTAAAAAGTAAGTATATAAATATGCTATTAGGAGCCACCTAATAAATATTTTTTTGGATTAAAATATTTTTTTTTCTCAGTGTATATATGTATAGACGAAAGTAATATTATTATACTTTTATCTATAAAGATCTATCAGTAATTTAATTTATCATCCATATTTATCATCTATAGTAGAAGTTTATCATCCATAGTTTGAGATATGTATTTCAATTATGCAATGGGGCAAAAAAATTATTGTTTAATTTTCTAGAATGGACAATTGCAAAGATTTCACAACTGCATTGCGTGTCAATCCATACGCTGTCGACTTCATCATCAGCAATTGCCGAGGCTGCAAATCGAGTTTGCGACAAGCAATGCTGTGAAAAAAAGAAAGTGAGAAAAAAGAGTAGGCGGTTCTGAAACTGCTCTGAAACTCCACCCCGTCTGGCGTGCGAAATGCACATCCTGAAAATTTGAAACTGTTGTCCCGCTGGGAAAAAAAGAAACAGACCTAGGAGAGGCGTCGTCACAGTGGGGAATTTCGCCTAAAACGTGGCCATAAGTCGGGAAATCATCAGAATTGCATAAAAATCGGTAGGTATATGTTTTTGAGGTCGCTGATTATGAATATAGTATGTAATTTTTCAAAAACAAAATAGCGGCCTTAATATTTTAGGTTATATTAATAGGTTAGGTTATATTAGTAGGAAAATATATTACTTATTTCACTTATTAATGAATAAAATATTTATATTTAATTCGATAACATATTCGGTGTATAGTGTACATTATTAAACTGTGTTTTTTATTAATAACAATAAACTAATAATAATATTTTCAAATAAAAAAAATGTGAATATGTTAAGTCAAAATAATAAAACAATCAAAATAGTTATATCATTATTAAAACGATAAAAAAATAAAAACATTAATGTTAATATAATAAAATAATAAATGTAAGTAAAAAACTACAATAATATTATTAAATAAAAAAGTAGGTAATATTTTTTAATGAGACTCATCATCAGAACTTGTTTCGGAATCTTCACTTTCTGGTATCTTCTCAAAATTTATTACGTTTTCTGGAGATTCCAGCATGTCAATTACTTCACCTGATAATTTTCTCATTTTTTTTTTTAGGTAATGGTCTGATACTTGATACATATGGATCTGACGAAATTAGCAATAAGTGTAAAATATCTTCGTTCGTTTTAACTCTTGAAAATTTACGAGAGAATCCTTCTCTATATTTTTTAAAATCTTTGTTACGAGCCTCCTGCGCTTCTTCACTAAGTTGTCCTATCGGAAGTAAAACATGGTCAATTACTTCAGGGCCATGCACTAATATTTTATGGACGGTTGGTGGCATAGGATACCAAGGATATTTTTCAACAAAAACTTGTGCTGTTTTCCGCGTGTAAATTTTAAATTTTTCCTGGTTTATCTTAAATCCACTAGAGATAGTTTGCAGCACAACATAGAACCGTTTTAATATCTCAACATCAATGCCAGTTATACTTGCAGAAACATCCGCATTTTCGAAAAAACGTCTAGCAGTGTTGCCATCGTTCGTGCTACCAAATCCTGGTTTTGGCTTGTCTACTAATAGACCTAATTGACTTCTAAATTTAGCTTGAATTGATTTCTTCTGAATATCTACAATTTTCTTCTGTTCTTCTCCTCGAGCTTGCCACTTTTTAATGGAAGTTTATATGAAAGATGCAATAGACATTCGAAAAAACGAATCCAGCCATGCAAAATTGAAAGACATATGTCCAGTTTAGATATATCAGCTTCTGTTCCAAATACTTTCTCCAGATTATTAAAATCAGTAGATGTTAGGCCACAGATAAAACATCGTTGAGTAGACTTCGTACCTGTCACTGAATTGCAAACTTTTCCATCTATCATGGTAAACAGTAATTTATGCCTAATTTGAATTATTTTATTATTAATAGCACATGTCGTGGGCTTTAATTCTTTAATTTGAGCTGTAATATATTGTTTCTCGGCTACTGAAATTTCAGCAGTTTCGTGTATAAATTGGAATCTAATTGGTCTGCAGAATCGTGTTGAAAAAGTTCGTGGATTCTGCCAAAGAATAATATTTCCTTTTACAGCTGGCTCACCAATTACAAGCTGGATAGGAACAAGCGATGTTAAAAAGATATTTGCATCGTTTTGAATCCCGCTGTCAAATTTTTGTTTGTATTGGCTTTGTCCACTTGATCCGTCGAAACCCCATTTAGATATTAAATATAAGTTATGTAGTGTTTCTGGACTTTGAATTTCAATAACTTCCCTTTGAAAATCTAATAAACGAGAAATAGTATGATCTAACAATGCTTGTAGCTTAATCTCAGCAGAAGTTGAAGTAATGTTTATATGTTCTTTACTAGGATAACAAGTTTTCTTGATATTTTGTATTGTATAATACGATGGAAATCTAAATTTATCCTTGGATCTTATTATATTATATTGATGGCGGGTGAGCTTAGCATCAACAATCATCGAAAGAGCTTCTTCCCCTGAAAGTTTTAATTGATTTTGTTCATAATGTTTTAAAGCAGTTTTATATTTTTCAGCTATCGTGGGTGATATTGATGTTATTTCTTGTACGAGTTTGGAAGCTTGCACTGATCCTGATGAACGTAAACTCATTTGCGCGGCATAAGATAATTCTTCTGTAGAATATTTAGCTCGCAAATTTTGTGTTCTTCGTCGCTTGGTTCGTTCAGAGCAATTAATAAAACTTTGTTGAGGACGACCAATCAATTTCTGTTTATTTAGACATTTCGGGAAAGATATTGTGCCTTCAAGCCATGTTTATTTTTTGCAATAAATCTGTCTTTCTTCCTATTTGATTCTAACCATCTTTTTTTGAAGTCGGATGTAAAACGTGAAAGTCTTTTATGTAGATCAGGAAGACTGGATACTGAACAACATGTACGTTTAATGATATCATTTTTAAGATATTCAATTTTACTTTCTAATTTAATATTGTTAGATTGTTCTAATATTTCAAATAAATCTCTTCTTAAAATATTTAATTCTGTTAAGTCCGATCCTAGAGAAAGGAAAATATATAATCATGAAAACTGGTTTAATAAAACAAAATTGTAAAGAAAATTATAAATAGAACCAAAATTGATGAAACCGAAACTTTCATGGAATCCTAAAAATGCCATATGTATAATACGCGCGCACGTATATACTTTTTTAAAATAAATATCATATTTAATTATTAAAATAATAATTACGCACATTATCACATAATTCTATTATCACAACCTGTAATTTCGGTCGGGCTCTAGGCCAAGTTTCGGTTTTCGGTTTCGGTCGAACTCAATAGGATTGTAATAGTAGGATTGTGATAATATGTGTAATTATTATTTTAATAATTAAATATCATAATATTTATAAAGAAAAAGTGTATAGTATATACATATATGTGAGCGTGTATACATATGGCTTTTCTAGGATTTCCATGAAAGTTTCGGTTTCGATTTCGGTTGGACTCTAGTTATAAAATATTAAATAATTTTAAAAGGCACACGAAGGCGCAATATTTTCTTTCGCGATATTATAGGCAAATAAACGTATTAAATAACAAAAAAAAATTCATAGCCGGGAGATGCCGGGAACAATAATAAATATTAAAAAATCTCTGATGTTCTAGTAAGAAGTTTACATAAAATTAAAACAATGTACTACTTGTTATAAAAATAAGAAGTAAAACTTAACTATTTATATAAATATATAATTAAAATACCTGGAGACATCGTTCTTATGCTGGAATAATCTGGGAAACTTTCAATTGTGAGATATATTACAATATGAAGTGACAACGTATCTTACATAAAGCTATAAACGGTTCGCTTAAAGGTTAAGCTTTGATAAATAATAACAATGACAGCAACAATAAAAATGACAAATATGTATCAGAAACGTACATATGGATATGTTTTCTATTAATTGTATGTACATAACATGTTTTGTTTATGGTTTCAATTTTCTTACTTTTGGCCACGTTTTAGGCGAAATTCCCCACTGTGCGTCGTCTAAATGAATCGCGGACAATAGGAATATACGGGCCCGGCGGCGGCCGCGGCGCGCGTAACGATATGACGATGCATTGGTGAGCAATTATGCGAACAAAAACTTGCAACTTTTTAATTATTTCAGAAAATTGATGAAACACAATATTAATTATAAATATTGCATTACTTTTCCATGCGGCGTTTTATTATATTTATTGCTTCCTCGCTGTGCAATCAACCCGACTGTGCAATGAAATGCATTACAAGTGCATCCGGAAGGCTTATATTTGTCAATTGAACGAAGCCAAAGCAAATGGAAGTTCAATGACAGAATAAACGCGACAATAGAACAGTGTGCATGGCTTTGTAAATTGTTTAAATGCTATATCAAATCTATAAAATGTGAGCGTGATTCAGCGAAGAGGTTGGAGCGAAGCTCTTCCTTTGATATGCACGTTGACGTTCAATACTCGTTGACACTTCACAATATTTTATGGTAGTAGTTAGATTTCATAGATTTCGCGTTATATATTTTGTATTTTATTAACTAATGTCTCTGGAAAAAAGTTATTGGTATATAACGGGAATGCAAAAATTCGAGTTCCATTATTTCACAACTGAATAAAATTGAATTATTATATATAAGTAACCATACATATATTGTGTATATAATGTTGTATATAATATAAACGCACACTAGGCGTATAACTTAGCGAGTTGTATAGATCATTGCATTAATAATTCTTTTTAATAATTCTTTAATTAAACACAGAATTTAATTTTTGCTTAGCAAATATATACGCGTGTGTATTAAGCAAGCATTAAAGAATCTATCATAAAAAATAATGTAATAATCTATATTCTTGTATCTAAGTTTAAAGATCCGAAAGATCTTCTAAACGAAAAAAGAATTCTTTATTAAAAAAACTAATTAAAATGTAAAATAAAATTATTTTATACAAGGTGCTTTATTTTTCCGAAAAAATTATTTTAGAAATGATAAAATTAACAACATATTAATACTTTTTTAAATGTGAATAATTTTTAACAATATTATATTAAACAAAATTTAAAAATAAATAAAAAATTTTTCTCATTAATGATTATAAAAATATATGTTAAAAAATATATTTTGAGAGGATAATTTTTAGTTTACATAAAATTCTTTGATAACTTAAATTATATTAAAACAATTAAGTTAATTAGAAATTTCTTAATCTCTCGATACAGTTATTTTTTTCCAATTTATCGTTTCAAATTTATTTCTGTTTTATAATATAATCACTAAAATGAAAAAACGAATTTAACTGTATCAATGTAAATAACGTAAACTCATCAATGCTATTCACATATTTTTATCGTTTATAAAGTTCGTATATGTATGTGTACTCGTATAAAATTTAATACAAGACTACTGTGTTGTGAGCGTAACGTGCATGCGAGAACGTTAAAATTTACGGTGTGTTCTCACTTGCTTGTTCGATCTTCGTCGTTTTTCAAAGCGTTACAGCGTAAAGTGCATCGCGCTTATACTCAGCTTACGGGTTACAAAACATACAAGTTTTGTAAATGCAAAAGCATTTAGTAAAGCGCGCGCGCGCGCGCGCAACTTAATATATTGACGATAACTAAACAATCAATAATGGTATCGCCTAGCGATTATTAATCGGTCCACATTATGCAATGCCAGGATAATATCTAGCGCGAGAAACGATCCATCTCGCTAATTGCGACGCGCGATATATCGCGAAACTGATGTCGAACGCGACGTAATTAGTGCGTTAGTCATTAAAGGCATCAGATTCAACGTCAGAACCTGAGGAATTACGGTCGCTTGCGATAAATACCGCTCCGCGCCATAAACTCAAGAACGTATTTATGCAAGTAGAAGCTCTGTTTCATTTCGCAAAACTAAATTAGTTTTAGTTTCGGAAAATATCACATTGCGAGTAGATAAAATATACGTGCGAAAGGATGCGCGAGAGAATATAGGAGTTTTTGCTGTAATCAATGTTCAGCTTCAATACACTTTTTCCGTCTAAGAAAGAAGTTTCCTCAATCTTCTTTTGAAGAAACTTCGTACTCCTAATACTATTAAAAACAGAACTTAAGAGAAAAACAACAAATCTTTTGCATGAATGAAGCATGTAATGAAGTCTATTCGACGATTCAGGATTATTCAGCGCGCCGTTTGTAGGCACGGTCGAAGCCCTTATTTCAACACGATTATAAATATTTATCTTTCATGAGGCACTTAGTATCTGCGTAGCGAGACACATTGGCAATTCACGTGTCTCGTCGTGAATTTTTCACGTCGTTTTAGCTGTGGCACTGCCGTGGAATATCGATGACCTTTAAGTGGTATTTCTAAATTCGGAAGCCTGACGAGTGCAGAGCACGACCTTTAAAGACCCCTTTCCATTTTCCATTTTCCAGTCGTCGCGATATCAATCCTTCATCGCCTATCTTTCTTTCTTTCTTTCTTGGATTTAATATATCTATATTTTATACAGATTTTATCTTCTTATTTTCTTCTTCTTCTTCTTCTTCTCTCTTTCCCTTTCTTTCCATCTTTCCTTTTACATTTAATCAAAATGAAAATTTAAATTTTTAACTTTATTCGAAACAAAATTTAACGAAAAACCGGCAAACTTTTAGACTAATAGACGACCCAGGTGCGATTTCGACAGTGATGTAACTGGCGCATTCGAATTACTATTGCGAAGTCGTAAAGCTGCATTCGCGCTGGACGGTTAAATACCGTCGAATACAACTCGACATATGCGCGTTCTCCGTGGATTTGCATCGCTCGTCGAGTCAAACGACGGGTAATCCCGTGTGTGACCACGACACCGTGGATATACATATCTATCTCCGTGGCACACAATTTTCCGTGTTCTCAGTCGACGAGAAGTACATCTCTCTGCCGAGGGATTACAGTTTAGTTACCTCTTCGTGTTTTTCGACGCTTACGTGACTTATAATCCAAAGGAAGAAATCAGATTTATTTCTCTCTCCATTTTGTCGTTCTGGCAGATTCACGATGTCACAGCAATGCGTAAAAATATTTCTTCAATCTATCTATTATTACGAACGAAATGTATATCTTAAATCAACGACTTTTTCGATTAATTTTTGAGAAAATGAAATGTATAATTGAAAAGATTCAGTAATGGTTTTCACATTTTTAGAATTGTTTTAATTAAATATGAAAAGTTCGAAACTAAAAGAATGTAAAAATAAAAAATATATTTTTAACAAGTTGATATCTGATACAAAGATAATACATTTTATGATATATATTTTTATATGTAAATATGTGTGTGAGACCTTTCTTAAATATGAAATTTATAACATAAATAATTACTTCTATAATGTCGTGTTTAAAATGAAAATTGTAGAATATATTACACGCGCAATTTTCCTAATTTTCTACGTTTTTTCCGTAAATTTACCGTGACTTAAAAATTCGCAAACGTTTCGCAAGAACTAAACATACTCTTGTAAAAAAATTGTGTTGTTTTAACGTGATTACAAAAAACATATATGTGACACGGAGCAGCTAAAGTATTAAAACATTTTATCAAATTAAATATCTTACAATTAGTGGAAAATGTTTTAGATAAAAACTGTGATTTTGGGGAGATAAAAATGATAATTTTGGCTTGATCCTTACGTTCTCGTTATGTCATGTCATTATATATTTTTTGTTATGCAACAATTTTTAAGCTTAAAACCCTCCCAGTTCTCGTAATAATGTCACAAATTCAAAAACTAAATATACGTATCTTCATCTCTAGAAAATAAATTGCGTAAAATATTCCTATTTTAACAGGAAAGGAGATAGTCTAATACACATAGCTATTCCGTTCGGCTAACAGAACACGGAATATTGAAATAGTTGGACATTCAAATAATGGGGCTTCCGATAACGGAGATTCTACCTTCTAGTCGATTACATCGTTGTTCCGGCTTCGACAACGTTGTTCACGCTTCAATCGTCGGTCTCCGGCATTCGACTTTTGCGATATTCGATCGGGTCGATTCGCTAATGGAGGAAGCGACGTTTCGACGCTTTTCCGATCGGTCGGAAATATGGATATTTTCGGTTCGTTAGGGATTACAAGCCCGGTAGCTGTAACTCTCCGCGTGGAATATTTATTCCACATCTCGTTCGGTTCCGGTATTCCGATATTTCGTGCGATCTCTGATGCTATATACCTGGCCGATGTCTATGTCGCGCGATAGTAATGGCGAAAGTATTTCATACCCGATCGCTATTTTTGCTCGACTGGCGATTTAGCTACGGCGTTTCTATTCACAATCCGATCGATGCGCATAGTATATGCATGACTGGAATATCTACCGCAATTTTTCCCTTTCGGAAGAGTTTCTACAGCCGATCAAACGTTCCGTTCGATCTGCATGCTGACCATAGTTGACCAGAAAAATATATCAATCTTTTCGTTTTTAAACGTGATAAGTCATCGGTATATTACTATTAATTAAAATATGCATATATCCACAATATAATTCATAACATCAAAAGTTTAGCAGTTACAATTTAATCATTATTCAAAATTAAACCATTATATTACGTTGAGTCCTATTTCACACTTACTGCCCTAGTGAAAGAAAGAGACCACAAATTGAAACTTGCAATATAATATTCTATGAAAGTTATTCTTTTGAAAATAAATATATTTCACTTTAATTAATTTCGTTTTATTCGATTGTTTTGTTTAATTAATATTATGTTTTATTTAATGTTTAATTAATTAATATTGCAAAAGCAGTAAAAAAAGAATAAAAAATTACATATTTATGAAATAACATAATAATATTATTAAAGATAAATAACTTATTAAGCATTTAAATTTAAAGGGTATTTAATGAAAAAAAATGTAAATAAATTTCCATGCAACTGAGTTGCCTAAACACGCAAAATGGCTTGGCTAATATTGTTTCAGTGAAATAAAAATAAAGATACCTCTGATAAAAGTACTACGGAAATAAATACGATCAACTTTGAATTAATTGGACATCAGCTGTTATCGGATTTCGTGTTTTCTCCATTTTATCCTACAAAAGTGCACAAAGCGGAATTCAAACAAACGACGCTTATTTTTGGCTTGTCAGACCGAAATTAATTGATAAAACAATTTTTGTTAAAATTTAGATCCCTCGTTAATAACTGTGTATACCTCGTTAATCTACGTATTGAATTTAAATCAATATAAAAAATTAATTAACTCTCTATATTGCACAAATTATTTTTATGAATTTAAGAAACATACATACAATTATACAATAAAATAAATTAGATTAAATCTATATTTCTGTGCATGAATAATATTTCTTATTTTTGTGTGTGTGTAAAAAAGAGAACATATATATGTATAAGAGTGATTTATAATAAAATATATAAATGATATATAATAACAGTGAAATCTGTTTATATAATAAATCAATATTTCGAAAGAAAAAAATAGGTTTCTATATTGTAACTTTAAAATTATAAGTAATGGTTGACAAACGAAAAGAGGAATACAAGAAGGAAACTATAAGATCCAAAGCGCGAATCGTTATTTTGTAAAACTTTGAAATATAAATCGGAATTTAAGAACGGCGGGCGGTATTATCCGCGTCTCTTTCCTTCGTCTGACTTAAACACAATCGATCATGGCCGCCGCGGAGATGGATTGAGGAGGCAGGCGTTATTTCAGAACAATATCCGTGGCCGATACGAAATTCTGAGGTCGATGAACCTACGATTCGGACCTGGTCGACTGTAATTGGAAGGATACTGTGTTCTAATGGACAGAAAACTAATATTTCTCAACACTTTGATAATACCTAGATACCGGACTTGATAGATGTATCTAATTTCTCCTTGTATTGGATTCAAATATTTTACTTTTTTATGATCATTTTTATAATCTCGCTTCGTTCAAATGTGAAAAAAGAGCAGAAAGGATTTAAAAATTGAAAAAAATTATATATTTTAAAGATATTAAAAATTATAAGAATTTTTAAAATTTCGACAATATTTTAAGAGCATATTTTTAGAATATTAGAAATATTCGTAGATTTACATTTCAGTGAGAAATAAAAAGAGAGAGAGAGTGTCTTCTTTTCCGTAATAATTTTTTCTTGTAATCAAGAATTTCGAAGTAAAACTTATTGTGAAACATCTCGTACATTTTAAACATCGAGTAACGCGTATACGAAATAAAAGGCGAGGTTCTAGCCGGCGGCGCAATTAAAATTTTCGGCAACCGCAAGTTCGGTACTCCAAAAAAACCTTCGAGCCTCGGAAGAAACTACTACTAGCCATTAGCGAGGAGCATCCCCTGCGTCGAAGTTCAGCCTGCGGGGCGAGCGAAAGCGAAAGGGAGAGAGCAAGAAAATCGGCGAACCAGAGCGAGGGAAGCAGGGAGGAGAGGGAGACGGCCCATTTCACGGGCTTTAAACACTCCGCCCCGGAAAGGAAAGAGGAAAAAAAAGAAGAAGGAAGGCTCGGTAGAATCTGATTCCAGCCATTCGCCCGCTGCTGATTTCCTGCTTGCTGCCTTCTGGAAATAAGGGTGGAGATTTTTCGCGGCGGGTGCGCGTGATACCAACTCCACGCTCCCTTTTCCACGGGCTTTTCCACCTTCGTCCTACATTTCTTCCGTTTCCCTTCTCGTTCTGTACGAAAAAGCCTAGTTTCGGGCACTCTAAAAAGAAATGACGTATCTATGCGTGCGAAGGGGAAATGAGGGTGGAAGATGAGAAGGATACGAGGGGTGATATAGAAAGAATAGGATGAGACCTCGCTTCAAAGGGCGATTTGTCGACAGTCAACATGACAAAGACATTAGTCGGCCCGGGGGCGAGAAGGGATGACCCCTTCGAATCATTAAGAAAAAACAGCAGCGTAAAGGGGATTGCAGGCAGAAGCAGGGAGGGAGGGAGGAATGCAAAGGCCTCGCCGGAGGTGACTGCGTCCGCGGAATTCTCGCTATAAAGCTATCTCAAAGGATGTCACGCGCGGAAAAATTAATTTTTTTCCTACGTCGTTCTTTTTAAATTCTCTTTTTTCCCCTTCTCCCTTAGCCTCCTCTTCTCTTTCTATTTCACTTTTTATCTTCATTCGTTATTTGCAAACAGTGCTTTTGATGAAAATTCTAGCGCTTTCTATCCCCGCGTAAAAGCGAATGCACTCTTCCGGACGGTTCGTCCTATTCGATGTGTTTCGCGTCTTCCAGCTTTTGCTGGTTCGGGAAAGGATCTCAGAAATCTAGGTCGCTATGTACTTTTTGCTTTCTTTCATTCCTAAAATCGTTTTATGACATACATATAATTGCACGATTTAAAAGGACAGTATGTTTAATACTGCAATCGTATATAAATATAGTAAATATGTAACATTTAATTCAATATATTAATTTTATTAATCAATTTAATTATGTGATTGTACTATTCTAGCTTCAATTTCAGACTGCGATTCGAGACAGTAACGACGCGTGATTTACGAAGCAAAAATATACATAAATTATTATTAGGTATAAAAAGATCTAGCCCGACCGTATATTGATACATGTCTATTTACTCGATTGTTATAACGGTCATGACTCATTTAATATGATTAATTTTATTATTCATTAGATAATTCCAAATTAATCTATTTATGTTCTTCTTATCGCGTATTTCTATCTTCCTTCCTACATAAAACAAGAGCTTTTCTTTTACAAATAGTTATCCCGGCAACAGAACGCAACACACTAAATCGAGACCCGGAGGAAATGGGAAATTCGTAAAACTTAAGACGTAAAGAAATTCAAAAACAACGTCAGAACCAAGACGACATTGACGGTCGTTTCAATTGATACCGGCACTCGCGGCTCTCTCTCGAACCTAACACAAATAAGTTTCAAACATCCGTAATCTTTCTGCTCTTTCTCGTCTCTTCCTTCCTTTTTTTCTTTCTCCTCCTTACACTTTCGATTCGAGCTTTCAGCAGAAACCGCCAATAAATGAAAGAGAGAAAGACAGAGAGAGAGAGAAAGAGAGAGAGAATTGGCAAGCTGTTCCTACGACCGATCGAAGCGTTCTCGGTAGGAAAGAGCTTTTCGCAGTACGAGGAAAATTCCAGTGGCTGAAGGCAGTGGATGGTAGAAGGAGGATGGTGAGCAGACTTGGATCATAGATCGATTCGGAGACAAACATTTCCAATCAGTGTGGAAAAGGGAACTGGCAAAGGTTATCGCCTTTTCGCCTTCATTTTTTTTTGCTCTCTGATACAGAGACTAAGAGGAGGCGTGACAGGGGACTGTCGATTTTTATCGAGTTACAAAGGGCGAGGAATTAGCGCTAAGCGAGAGTGCAGAGAGCTAAAGCTTAGAAATTAAATTTCCTCGGCCAGATGTTTCGTCCGCGCATCTCACGAATAGACGTCTGCTTTTCCTTCGCCATGTCCACAGCCGGAAAACAATAATGGAGGCCGACGCGACGGGGAATCGAAGGGAAGAGGGGCAAATCTCAATCTCATTTGACAAATAACAGATTAAAAAAAACTTAATTATAAATGTCTATCCATGGCTCCTTTGTTCGTTTAAATAATTATACTATACATGTATATTATTATATTATTAATTCAAATCGTTTGTTTGAATAAAGGAATGGGATATATATTATATCTCTCTCTTCGATTCTTTAAAATAATTCCGATTCTCCTACTATTTTTACACTTTAACATCGTTATAATTATATAGTAATTTTATCACTTACCCAAAATCTCCAGTCGTCGCCACAAATATAGAATTAACCGATTTTCTATGCACTACTGGATAAAATCACTAGACCACCTAAAAAGAAAACAAATAAAATCCAGAATTAGTAATAAATTTAATAAAGCTAAAACAAAATCAACTTTTAAAAATAACAACATATAAAAAAACGGTTTCTCCTTCTCTTCTGTTCTAATATAAAAACTAATCTATTAACTAATTCATAAACAGAAACAATTTTATCTGTTAAAAAGTTTAGAGAAAAAGTATGCAAGCGAAGTTATCAAGTTTATTAAAAACTATATAAAAAAATAAATATTTGAAATAAGCAATCGATAACCAGAAGCAAAGTCAATACGTTTTCATTTCGCTGTATTTTATTTTTAATTGCGCAACCCGATAAAAGTTTCGATTAAAGAGATAAAGAATTCCTGGAATCGTTGTCTCAATAATTCAACTTCGAATTGATCAATTAATTGTGATGCTGTTGAGCCACTTTCCCGCCACCACAGTTGATTTATATTTGAATTTCTATCTCATAGTTGAGACAAAGATATAAAATTCGTAATCACATTAATCGTTACACACGGAAAAAAAGGCTTTGTTGAATTTACCAAGTTTTTCTTGGTTACATATATATTGGTAACTACAACCTTTGACTTGGTTGCCGTAACCATGTACACTTAATTTCTTTCACGATTCAAATTTGGTAGGAACTATTGGTGCTTATAATCAACACAATTAGTTTAGGTAACCAAGAAATTGTATTCTGATTGGTCACCCAGAAATTAGTTCTCACAAACCAGCTACCGTAGCTGACCGTAGCTAGTTTAACCAAGTTCTTGGTGAATTAAGCCATGGCAGCATGGCTGCACTGCAGTCGAAGACTGAACGTGCTGACATTACGCGGATGTCGTTCGACCTGTCGTTGCGTCGTCGTTGACGATTTTTCTCATCGGCGTCGTGTGCGGGTATCGGTCGCGGTGAAACGCGAACGGTATCTTGGAGAACGGAAGCGCGGCGGGAATCGCCGGCGGACCCGCGAAGTCCTTCACCAACCTAATCTAACCTTCAACGCGCGGCGGCCAGCGGAGAATCTACGTCCCGGATTCCCGGCGACGCTCGCGAGCCCCGAGGGGCTCGTCGACGTTTTCCAGCGCGCCGTCATCGTCACCGTCATCATCATTGTCGTGGTTACCGTCCCGCGATCGCCGGTTGCATCGCCGCAATCGAAGACTTTTGACACGAGTGCTTCCCTTTCTTCCGTTCGTCTGCGACGACGGCGGCGATGGTGACGATGACGATGACGACGACGACGACGAAGATTCGGTGCCGACCGCGCGAATCTTCGTCGTCGTCGTCGTCATCGTCATCGTCACCATCGCCGCCGTCGTCGCAGACGAACGGAAGAAAGGGAAATCACCAATGTGTGTTACCAATTTCTTTTGGATGGTCCAACCAAGTACTGTGGTTGCTCCAACTACGGCAGTATAACCAAGTACTATGGTTGCTCCAACTATGGCAGTATAAACAAGTGCCGTTGGTATATGTGACCAAGATATCAGCTGGCGCATATATAATCAAGGCACTTGGTCGAGGCGACCATTTTTTTTATTATCTCAACCAAGCCTTTTTTTCGATCAACCATGCGATTGCCCCCTTAACTAATTGTTTCCATATTACTAACACCTCTGCATTATACCTGCGACAAAACTAGTACATTAATTGCCGCAAGAATGGAGCGACGTTAATCCGGTTTATTGTTCGCGGCGTTTGGAAACCATTCGGTCGTTATTTCGCGGCTATGCACGAATATTGGGTCGCGCGCGCGGAATATCAAATTACGAATACGAATAATTAATCGAATGGTAGAGTCGCACGTCGTTCGTGACCGCAAAAAGTGATTTTTTTACTATTCTCTTGCAAATTTAGAAATTAAAAGTCAAATAATAATACATAATTTAACAAAAATAGGTCCTTCTAAAATAAAATGGTATATTGTGCACCAAGGGGAGAAAGTTGCGTTTTTCAGACGAGTGTGAAGTTCGGCCCGAGCCGAAGGCGAGGGCGGCAAATCACACGAGTCTGAAAAAGCTTTCGACCCGAGGTGCACACGATATTTTTCACAACACCTTTACGGAAATGTTCGACTTCCATGCCTGTAGAGAGCCCCTCTCGCCCCGAGAGTGGCCAATTTCGACCCTCTCTACAGACATGGAAAGTCGAACTTTCCATGGAGATGTTGTGAAAATAATATTTAATCATTTTTAATCATTTTTTATACAATTTTAACTTCTCAATAACAATGACGAACCTTGATCACATGTGCTTAATATTCTTAATATTTTTCTATATATTTTTTATATTACGATCAATCAAACAGTATCATAAAAAAAGATATCCGCAACGTTCTTTCTCCCAAATAGCCGACTCCATGTGACAAACGGTCGTTCCCGATTCGTTTATCGAAATCTAACCATCATTCGCGAAACTAAAACGAAACTAGCCATCACTCACTTCAATCAATCGTCCTCTCGGCGTTATTTACACTACGGCCAAGTTTCCATTTCGACAATACCGTGACATCCTGTAAACTCGGTAAACGAATCGCCGTAAAAGCATTTTTTAGGAAATCCTTTTTTTATATAAAACTTTGTTTCAAAGAGGACAATGAGAATAACAGGATGACTACTAAATCTCTTCTGTCGAAATTATTCGAAGATTTACGAAGTACTACTTATTCTTTTTCTTACCAAATATATTTAATGTAGTTTCGTTACGAAAATTATTCCGCTATTAATCATTGACGCGGTGATAACGAGACATCCCGCCGAAACGAGAGTATGAGAGAAAAAAACGCGGTCATCGTCACGGAACACAAAAGTCACCCTCATGCGACCACGTAACGACTTCCGCGACGCTCAAGGGATGCTTGCGGGAATGAGAGAAAACGTGACGTCATGGCGGAAATAGAAATTAGGGAGCTCGCGGAGCGAATCACCCCCCAGAACTTGTCTCCTAAACTACTGCCGTTCTTAAATCTTCGGCGAGAGAACGACGCCGCGGTTCACATAAAAGTTATTTATTGGAATGCAGTTAAACGTTCTCGTCGTTGAGAGTGGACGGCTGCGTTTGTCTGTACGTGTGCGTGGGTGGCACACGAGCACACTTATATCAAGTGGGTTTTCGATTTATTATATCGCCCTCGGCGTTTTTCCGGACATTATTATCGACCAACGATGGAGGACCACCGTGCGATTCGCCACCGATGTCTCTTAAATCGATTTAAGTATATCGAGGCGACATGTAAAGTTTCCAATCGGAGACCCGATTTAAAAAGAGCTGACAAATATTACACTACTGCGAGCTCTCTACGCATTGTTAAGTTCGATGTCATTTTATCGGTCTGTTTTATGGGTTATAATGTACTGCAAAACTGTGCTCCATAACTGTTGTAGAACTATCATATATAAAATATGTTGATGGATTATTTTAATAAATAATTTTTTATCTCTCTCTCTTAAATTACACACACACATTCTAATATTAATTGTTTCATTACATAATTCTTTAAAGAGAAATAATACTATAATTTTTGTATTTTTAATTTCTAATTTAAAATTATACCTAATATTTTATTATACGTATCTTGTTCATAATTGAATGAATTTTATTTATACCTACCTTACTTTTGTAATTTTTTTGCATGTTTTTATATTTTTAATATGTTTTGTAAATGTGTGCGTATGTTTAACAATACATAAATAACACTTTTAAAAATAAAATCTTTTTAAAATAAAATCCTTAATTATCTATTGTCTTTTTGTTTAATGTCAAGTTCGTTACGGGATATTCAACAAAAATTAATGCAACCTGAAAGTGAATTATTATATTCCATATCGCGAGCACTATCAAATTTATTTGCGCAACGTTTGTTTGATGAAATCGCATGCACATATAAATATGCGTCAATACGTTAAATTGCATTAGCCAGGCCATCAACCAAGCCTTCAAATTTGATATCTTAAAATGTTATAATAAATGCCAGGCACGGCTCTTCCATTCGATTACCTCTTCGATTGTTATCATCGGCATTAATTCCAATAAATTGTACGTCAATAATACTGTTTGCACTGTAAATGAATATTTTATCAATACATTGTCAATAGAAAACTGAAAATTCAAATTCCGGCTGTAGCAGCACTATAGCAGCCATCAAAGTAAAATAGTTTCAAATTTTGTTATTTTAAAGTCAGCTTGGAATTTATTTAAAAAAACATCTTACTGTCATTTTCTTCTTTAAAACTTAAAATTCTCAAAAGAGATTCTTTCTTTACAAGAAGTACAAGAACTCACTTCGTTTGTTTCCCCTGTCTTATGAGACCAACAGAGATTACTAAAGTTTGTTTTGTCATTCTTTCCTTCTCAATATTTCAATTGGTACTTTTCTTATTTCTAATCATTAATTATTCAAAAAAACTGTCCTGACATCTTTGTTGAGAAAAATCTATCGAAATCAACAAAGGAGCCTGTAATAAAAGGGACACCCCGTATAAGTGTCACGAGACAAAAATCGGAACAAGCCATCTCGGCGATCGGTAAATCCTCGACGGTGATTTACAGCGTCTACTAGCGTCGTGGCGCCGTTTTCTTTTCCGCTAGCGCTCCTCGTCGAGGAATCGCTTTGCCGCTACATCGAATCCGACAAGCGCGACTCGCGGAGTTATAGACTGCCGAGTCAGATCTGTGAAGGAATTGCTTTTCGACAATTCCTTTAGCTGCAAACGTGTTTCATCCAGTATTAAATTAATTTTCTCTTAGTACTTCATTATATTAAAATTAAAAAATTATATGTAACTATAGACAGAAAGATATAGTTAAAATAATAATTTGTAATTAATCTTATATGGTGATCAAATTATCGATATATGTATAGTAATAAGTTGGTCGGAAGATCGTTTGTATTTCTTATTTCTCATATCTTGTCTGTTCATTTCATTACCAATCGAAATATTGAGAAGAAAAGAATGACAAAACATCTTATAGTAATATCTGATGGTCTCATAAGACATGGGAAAAGAACGAAGTTCCTGTACTTCTCGTAAAGAATCTCTTCGAGGTAACTAACGGTCCGAATCGGTCGAGATCTATCTATCGGCTCGAGGGGACCTCATTGGAGGGAGGCGTAGAATTTTAAGCGGCCTCTTAAATTTACTCGGCACCTTGCGGATAACAGGCGAGTTATCGAGTTATCGAGTTACGAGCTGGGGGAATAACGCTTATACCCGGAACGCCACTGCTAAAGGCGGAACGAAGTTTTCGGGGGGCGAGGTGGTCGAGGGATGATTCACTCATCGTCGAAAAACGCAAGTAGACGATGATGGAGGAAGGAAAATGGGCGGGCAAACTCCGCAGAGAATAAAGGATTCCGAAACTAGTCTTATTAAGGTTTCGTGGCAAATTTTCACTGTGGGAAAATTCATCCTACTAATTCGCGAGAGAGAAAGAGAGACAGAGAGAGAAAGTAATGAAGCAGCTTTGCGCAAGAGGGACTTTGTCTTATATTAAAGAGACTTTGTCTTATATTAATGTGGTGTTTAACTTCGAAAAAGAGAGATCATAAATTCTAATAAATTTTTAAGGGCAGTTAATTTTCTTAACGAAATTTCATATTTATGAAATTCGTTAAGTTAACTTAACAAATCTTATAAGTATAAAATTTCACAAAACAATTCCATAATTTTTCTAAGACAAATATTAAATAAATACTAAATAAATAGGTAAATATTAAATAAAGCTTTTCACATCAATAGATGATAAAATAAAAAATAATTTTTTTAACTCAAGAAATTCTTTAATTAAGAAACTTAAATTAGTTTATATTATTTTATACATATTAGGTTTTGTATATATTTTTTGAAGGAGGAAAAATATTTTTAACAACATTCAAAGTGAAAATAATAAAGAACTATTTTAATAGTAAAAAAATAACGAAACTTTCATGTCAACTTTGAAAAGTTTTTTACTAGATAACTTATTACCATCTTATCTCTTGAACTTAACGATGTTATCTATGATTCAGCGTCAATACATTGATAAGTCCCTTAGTATATGTTCTGAAACTTTTTCGTAAACGAATTATCAAATATTCATCTAGCTTCATAATTAAATAATTATGAAGATAACCTTTCATTGTTTATGGGTGAAACAGCGATACTTGTCAAATTGATCCGAATACAAAATGCGAGTCAGTTGCGCCATGACATAAAGTATTTATACAACTAACAATACGCGTTTTCGAAGCTACGCGTTTACATAATTGATTGAATTATCAAATTACATAAATGCGCATACCGTCGAAATCGAAAAACAGTAACATTGCTGCCTTATCAATCTCCGGTATTCCAGTCACTTCATAAATAAATCGATTGCGTAGCTTGAATTATACTCATTTTAAGCTCAAATAAACGATACGCGTACATAAAATATGCCGTTGTACACAAGTGAGCATTTTATTTTAGTCTAGATAATTTAAATAACATTGCAAAAATAGTATTGTATCCGTGATCCAAAATACTTTGTTTCTTTCAGGTCACCCTATGAACGAAGAACGAATATTGATCCGATTCGACCGGAATGCAAAACGACTTTGGTGCATTCGTGATCTGAGGTACGAGATGGAATCGAGCCCATGCATGCCCCGACGATGAGATCTCCACGAATCCTCCGCGAGCCTCGGCTCCATTACTTCGTCATCACTGTCGCTATTACGTCCGCCCTCCCTCAACCCTCGTCACGACGTCAAGACGAGCCAGCTCCTTGCCTTACTGACGCGCAAACACCACTACCACCGTCTGTCTAACGACTCTCCGCTCATATACGGACTCGTAGCGGACTTCCACGCACACGTGTAATCGTTGCTCGCACGTGTGGCACGTCCCGATATATACCCGGACGAACGATAAATCATTCTAAACGCGAATTCGTCGTCCGCCATCAATGTCGCTCCCGCGTTTCAGATCGGGTCTCGGTTAATTGACGCGATTTCCCCGCGATATTCTCTCGAATAAGAGCTAGCACACTCGTGATGTATTACGCATCGCGGGATCGCGTCTCGAGTTTTAATTTGACAGCATTTTTTTCATAATTTTTTTAATTCAGTGCAATTTTTCCTGAAAGAAAAAAAATGCGAACATTTCGTAAAAACTGGAGCATATTACTTCAATGCGACGTGTGAATAGTACACAGAAAGAAAATAACTTTTTTCAAATTATTCTCTCTCACATACACACACACACACACACACACAAAGAATAATTATTTTTAATAGTACAAAACATCAGTTACCTAAAATTTCAATTTCATGGAGTATTTTTATAAATGTCTCGTGATAACACGAGTTTAATAGAAAAACAAAGCTCCCTGAAATCATAACTTCTTATAATTTTCTTAATGCTGAATATAACAAAATTAATACATGGTAGCAGATTGCATGTATTTCTTAATATACAAGCTTCCTGTGACGCAATAGATCTAATCTTTGTTCATAAAAATTTTATTAATCTTAATCTTCACAACAAGTTTCTTCTAAGGATTGATAGTTCCAACTTAGTTTTAAAGGGGGTGAAACTTTTTTAGCACGTCATATACCGCACAACTGTGGCATGATAAATTATATTAAAATAACCCTCTTTACTACTTTACACTTTAATTTGAAATATCTCAAAAACTATGACGTGATAAAGCATTTCCGGGAGCAAAATTATATTCAGCATTAAGAAAATTATAAGAAGTTATGATTTCAGGGAGTTCTTTTTTTTTATTAAACTGTGTTATCACGATACATTTATAAAAATACTCCATGAAGTTGAAATTTTAGGTAACTGATGTTTTGTACACATTGATGCAATGCATCGCGTCTATGTGACGGCAAATTGCGGGCAAAATATGCGCCATGTGTCTAAGCACGACGTTAAGATGTCAACGATCGAGCGGGCAATCGCTTACGCTTACAATTGTACTTAATGGAATTGCTGTTGCGGGGTGGGATTGGTCTTAAGCGGCGAAGTTAACGCGGTTTCGAGCAATACATCAGGCCCAGAATGCGCGTCCTAGCCGGTCCTGGCGAATCGCCAATTATTTGGGTTAATGGGTTAAAGGGGACGTGCTGCGCTACCCTGCTACCGGCCGCGGTGCGATATCGGTTTCCGAAACAAAGCGGAGTCCGTGCGCGTCACGTTCGTGGAATATACCTACACGTGGAAATTTAACGTCCGATGCGAAATTGGAAACTACAGCGGGATTAACATTGTGGATAACCGTAAACATTATATCGCTTCATATAATTAGGTTTAAACTTTCCTCAGGCATTATCAGGCTGTTGCATATCGTTCCTGTGTACTTTTTATCGTAAACCCATCTCGTTGTCACACCTCATACTCATCGTATCATATATATTTGTTAAATTTATCCTTATAATCCACTTTTCTTCATTTTTGTTGTGTATAAAAACGAAGGAGCACGAAGGAGCATGCAGCTTCATCTGTTTTCTATTAAAACACACGTAACGCGCGCGCGCGCGTTCGCGATACGTAATAAAATCGAAATTTGTTTTCTCTCTCCCCTGGGAGAGAGCATGGGGGGAAGGTCGAAAAAGGGTACGCAACAACATCCGAAACCGGTCCGGTGCATTGTCCGAGCGCAAGTCGCATGTCGGCCATGCCGTCTGCGACTATACTTCATAGCTCGCTCGCGCGCCGCATGCAAGTTTAATCTCCTGGAAGTAACGTAAACGCAGTAGAGTGTGTGTACTACCGCCACCCCGTGCCGCGCCTCGTGGCGCCTCTCCCTGAATAATGCATTTATGTTGCTCCGCGTGTCCGCGAATCTCCAGCGCGCCGACTGTTCGAGCGTGTCGGGATGCCGCACGCGCGACGTACCACCGTATTTCGAGAAAGCCGCCCTCCCCCCGCCCCCGCCCCCGTTAAGTTTCCCCGTGCCCATGATTGCGATATTTACATCTTGCGCGAGCGGCGCGTTAATGTCCTAGAAAGAGATACCGACTTCGCGCTTGCAGCTTCACACCCGGTGATGCTTCTGCTTCGCGTTTCAGAAGGATGCTAGAGAGTGGTTTCGACGTGCGCTGGATGCTGATGGTGAGGATCAATTTTGTGAAAGATGTGCTTTCGCGTGATGTGCAGGTAATATCATCGATATTTATGTCTTATTTAGAGCTACGACCAATTGCGTTAGAGTATACTTCTGAAAAGCACACGTTTCAGGAAGTATATTACCTACATTTACACGGAATCATCGGTTCTTTTACAGTTTAATATATTAAGCTTTCTTTTTATGTGCTATTACGTTTTTTATAAATTGTTTTTACCTCTCACTTACTTTACAGAGCTAAGTTACTAATATTTTAAAATTTACGCTAATGCAACTATTTCTCACATAAGAGCACTGAAAAAAAAATTTGCTTACTTTTAGTAAATATATTTACTAAAATTAGATTTACTTAATTTAAATAAATAATGTTAAAATGTAAAACTTATTAATTTGACTATAGTAAACTAAAGCATTAAAATCAGAAAATGTTTTCTTCTTGAAACGTTTACTTGAATCAAATTCAGGTTACTATATTACAGTGTAATAGTTATTGAAATATAGTAAATGAATTTTTAAAATACTAAATCCGAATCTTTTAATTTTAGAAATGGCACTTTAATAAATATTTACTTAATTTCACGTTTCCAAAGTTATAAAAATAATAAATGGAGTACTTATAAGAAATAAATATTTTCTTTAGTGCAATTTATTACATTTAAGGAAACGCATACTGAAATAAAGTTAATATATTCGACAAAAAAAGGAAAAGAATATTTTATTTGTAAGCATTTTTAACTCGACGGAATCCTATAAGTTCGCAACGACGCGCGACGCTGCTAGGTGGCGTATGATGGGAAACGTTTCTCAAATTTAAAATATATCCAACCATAATATATAAGCAGACTCCCTGCGAGGCGAAAACCACAGAGTCCACTGTCGTAAGACTCGTATATATATAAGTGGAAGAATCCCTTCTCTCTCTCTCTACAAGGATATCTCTTGGCGCTTGGACGCCAATTTATATATGTTTTAGAAAAAATTTTTAAAGTTTTTACTTATAGGTAAAAATAATTTATAGAAAAATTATTTTTTTAAATTAAATAAATATTATTAGAAAATTGTTAACTTATAAAACATAAGATTCATATCTCTATAAATATTGACTATATTGTATACAAAATACTTCTTAAAGTTTATGAATTCTTTATTTAATGAAAAAATGCATTTTGTTGAAAGTAATAAATATAATTAGAAAATTACTAATTAGTAAAAAATAAAAATTATATTTCAATAATTATTAACTGCATTGTAGTAAATACTTGTTATAATTAATTAATTATTTCCTTTATAAAAGAATTATGTTGTTCAAATAAATACATACAGTTTCTTATTTTAAAAAAACGCGTTCACAGTTGCATGCAAACACGCGATTTACTAAAATTAAGCTAAATTTTTTTTATTTTAGTAAATTTATTTCTCACATAAGAGCGCACAAACTGTTTTTTTTTTATTTATTGCAAGTTTTATTTTGCAAGCGAAACGTTCCACGGCTAATTATCGTCTTTTTCAAGGATATAATTTTTTAAAAAAGTTTGTTGACGCTGTTTGCGTGCTTTCCTGAAATTTAGAGTAGTAACTTGATGCATCACCACGATGACTCGCTTTGGCTGTTATCATATCAAAGCCTGTTCTCGGTGGTAATTGAAACTAATTTGCGGTCGCGTGGAAGAGATGATGCTCTCATAATTCATGTGGCGAGGGTTAATGCACCATCTGTGTAAGCGAAATGTAAATATGGAAACCGTGGGTGGATATGAAGCAAACTTGAGACGTAGTCATCACGTTCCAGATATCATATTCCGCGCAACGTATATATTAAAACTAAATGAAATTCAATTTAATAAATTAAAATATATTCAAATGTTACGCGGCATATACAATAAAATAAATTAAATTTTATATATTATATACGTATAATGTATAAATTATGTACAATATTAAGTTTAGTTCGTTTTAACATATTATTTTTAATAATTTATATGTATTGATCAACGTGTAAAGTAAGAGAATATTCTTACTGTCTTCTATATTTTTCAACAAAAAATATAAAATTGTTCTATCTTCTTTTTGTTTTCTACTACAAATATGCACCTCTCGAGCAAATCGGTGCAATTTGTTAGCAAGCAGTATCACGTAATACTAAGTTAAATCACGATACAAGTTTAATCTTGCGGCTGTTTGATCACGAGGTCCTCCTCGAAGCGGCGCCGCACATCACGAGCTCCCTAGAACTCTGATTTCAGACATCAATCGACATCTTGTCGTAAGATAGATTGAACTCTCGACGAGATTGACTTACAATACCCGGGCCGAAGTCCGGGCCGAGTACGACGCAAATATTGGAATCACGCGCGATAGTACCAGAACCTAGCCTCTTAAATTATATACCCTTGCCGTCTCTACGGCCAGACGTCTAAGAGATAGTTTAACCGGCGATTCTGGAAGGAAATGAGAAATACGAGATAATTGTTTAAACAGCACTAATAATGCGCAATAATGACAAATATATAAAAAAGAAACTCTAATTTATTCAATAAAATTGATTTTGTTTTAGCGATACTTTCTGCCGCCCCCTTGGCGCTTATCGCTTCCTTCCAGGTAATCCTCCACTTATAGGAAACTGTTGATCCAGATCTCTAAAACTCGAAACTGAACGGAACGAATTAATTTTCGTTCCAGTCAGCTTGTACATCGTGAAAGAATTCGACACGCCAGGATCAACGTAACGACACGATGACGACGATAAATGAGTTCACCCGTATATCCCCCAGCTCTCACGCTGTCGCATAACGTCTTACTTAATTCTCTTGTTAACCGTGTTAAACGTACAAGGCATATCCAAGTGGAACGATGCTGAAAGCATGACAAATCGTAGTCCTCGTCGTCCGTTTCGCAAACCAGTCGGAATTGCATTTAATCTTTAAATAGACTTCCCAGCTCTCTTTACAGCTTCTCTTCACTCTTTATGTGTGAATCATTTACTTCTTATATAGTTAATTTTAAAAAAAGGAGCTACAAAATAGTTGTAGCGGTTGAGTAATAATTTTTTTTCAGTTTAAGTGAAGAAATATGATTTCCAACATTCAGAATATAACATTTTATGCAATATCTAAATAAGATAATATAATATATGATAATGAAGATGAATTATAATTAATGATAGACATTAATCTGAAACTACGTAGACATATTCGAATATTTCTTATTGTTAGACAAACTCTCTCAGTAATTCAAGTCCGTCCAAGCACTACCTATTGCGCTTCTCCTCCTCTCAAGTCGATGTAAGCTGCATTATTCAGAAGTATCAACACCGCTTGGCACACGGGCGGGCGGAGCAAATTACGCGCGATTCGTTAGCAGAAAGAGATCGCCGGCGAGTTGGTAATTTATAATCGTACAGCCACTCCGTTACACCCCCCGATCGCCCGCCCGCCCGCTACCGGAATTTATCGCGCGATGGTTAACACGATTTTCGCGTGTACGGCCTGCTTAATATATTCGCGCGATCTATGTTCTACAATACCGAAATATCGCGGCAGCACCGTGTCGAGCAGATCGAGAATTTATAGTCTAGCTACTTGTAATAGTTGAATACGCTTTTCGTTTGTTCAAGATCTTTTTCTCATTTTTCACACTTTCCGAGTAAAGCCGGTATTTCGTATTCACTTATCTTCATTTTGTTTTATTCTCATACATTCATTTAATTTAAACACTCTTCTATTTATATTCTACAGAGTTATTAACCATCGTATATCTATTTAAAGATTAATCTTTTATAATTCTAAGATCAAGAAAGAAAAGAAAATTAATTTATTCATAAAATGTATGTAAATATAAAACGACCTAAATTCTATAAAGCATATAAATCTTATATCTAACAATAAGTTCTCAACTAAAATTACCTATAATTTTGTTCAAAGAACTGACAAAAGATCTATATTTGCTGTGCAAACTTAGTTAATTAATTTCTAAAAAGATACATAGAGTGTTCAAACGTGGACAAATTAAAGAAGTATAATGTATGACGTTTTATTTAAGTATAATGTATGTTAAAGTTAAGTTAAGTTAAGTTAAGTTAAAGTAAAGTTAAGTATAATGTTATCTAATTTGGGACATTTTCTATATTTTGGGACATTTTATAATTAAAAACAGAAAGATATTTCAATAAATCAAAGATTAAGGATACTAAGAATAAAATTTATATAAATTGTTGAAAATGACGTCCTTCCATAATAATACATAGAAAGTGCAACTCAAAAAGGATTTGAAACAGTTATATTATATAAATGGGATCCATGTTTATGGGACAATTTGTGTAAAACTGATCGACTAAAATTGATCTCGGAAATATGTTTTTTTCAGTTTGGTGTTATGGAATATAGCTTGCATAGCACTTTTGCTGCGGATTGTATCTCCGAGATTTCGGATTGGGCTCCGCGTGACTCGTCATGTGACAGCAATTTTGCGATAGCCGTATGTATGTGTTGCATGCAAATACCCGGAAGTCCCGGTCTTCAGCGGGAATTTAGGTTGCATGCTCTCTCCTATGTACTCCCATTCTGCAATTTGTTCTCGCGGTAGCCTTCTCGAAGTGATACCCTTCCACGAAGCGTTGTCCGACGACGCTGGCGTCACTTCCGGATTACGAGTGCGACGCATTGCCCCGCCCTTCGAAAATTCGATGGAATCGGCGTCCATTCTGATCTAAATTGTGATCAAAATGAACGAAGAATCGTTGACTCTGCAGAAAGGGCTCGACATTCTTGAAATGCATAAATTATAACTTCTATAAATAATGCATATGCCCCGATTCAATATCTACTGCTTGTAATGTCAACGTTTTGAATGCTACTGTCATCTTTGGAAGATCTTCACATTCTTTTTTTTTTATATTTCTCATTTCATTTTTTTATCAAAATATAATGAAATTCACTGTTATAACACAAATGTAAAAAAGACATCTTTTCTCTAGTGAATTAACAATATTAATTCATGGTCAATATTACAAAGTTCGGCAACATATCGGTATAATTTTCGTGTTTGAATTGAGATAGATTATAGATTAAAGGCGCTCATTAAAGTCCGATTCGTTCCCTTGCCTTCCTTTCCAGCCCGCTGCACGTCTACACGATGTGGAACGAGCTTAATCCTCGATGATACAGGTTTATAAATCTCGCTCTCCCCTTCCCCCCCCCCCACATTACTCTGTACTCTCGAGTATCCGAGACGCCGCGCCTCCCCCATTCGCTTGTATTTCCAATTCGCTCTTCCCTTTCAGTGCAAGTACGCCAACTTTTCTTTGAAATTCTCACATCTACCTTCTTCATCCACGGACGACAAACGCGATTGATCTTCAGAGGTACCGTTTTAGATTATTTCGAGTGAAATAACACACGTCTCGATTCAACCATCGCCATCGATTGATTTTCTATTCGACACCCAATCACGCATCTCTCCTTTTTTGTGGAATTATCTTTTTCAGCAGTTACTATACACTAACATTTATTAATGCCTTTGGGCTTTCAGGATCTCAGAGTTGTTAGACATTTCTTTGGTTGGGCACATTGCATTTGGATTTTATTAAGACTGTTATTATGACTATTAACTATTAAAAATACAGGGCTATATTTTCTATTGATTAATTTAGTTATTTTATTTTATGTTATTTATCTTTAATCTTGCGCGTTTAATCTTTCACACACCTATCAACTTGTGCGAAACTGTTAGACAAAGTTTTAAACCATAACGAATATCTAAACACTATCCATCCGACCGAGAATACTTAATAATCCTAGATTCCGGAAATGTTAAGACATTTATGAACCTTAGTATATCTATAGTACACTAAAGTTCATTATTTTGTAATAAAATCTTTAACAAATTTGCCAGACTACAATATTAACGTATTAAGTACAATATTAACACTTCCCTGTTACGGACGTAATCCGCAGAGCAGAAATTATTAGCGGCTCGTTAGTCGTGATACAGAAATCCCCGAAACTCGAGCGGAGAAGAGCTCTTCCGCATCTTCAAACAAATTCCGATTTGAATCCAAAACGAAATCGGATCATATGCGAAGACTCGATCTTTCGCGCGCAATCGACGACATAAACATACAAAGTTGCGAAAGATGCTTTCGGCCCATTCAATAGGATTGCAAGATTATGAGGAAAGGGATTTGTCGGCACATGTGTATTTTTACTTACGCAGATAACATTTTCAACTTCACTTAACAAATACGATAAACTACATCAAGTAAATATTCTTATAATACATGTTAATTTTAATTTATTGTTAGATTAATCCTCTTAATTTAACATTATATATATGTGTTTATAGAAGATAGGTATTCTATAAGATACAGAACATATATATTCTGTTGCATGTATGAGGTAAATATAATTCGAACGGATCTGAAAAAGTGATACAATTGAGAAAGGAATGGTTCCTCGCGCATAAATCGAAATTGCAGATTAAGAAGTTTCAAATAAAATTAATAATATTTGTATAAAAATAATCAAGTATATATTTACACTTTTTCAAGTTTTAATGATTTTTAACGAGCTTATGTGTCATATTTCACTAACGACTATTAAATTAACCAAAATTTTTCCTTACAAAAGACAACCTTTTTGCACTACTTTTTCACTACTGATATTAATATTATTATGTTTTGCTTATCAAATACAATCAATTGCACAATAATTTCCAATGTAAACACCAGGTATTCGTCTCTTACAGTCCAGAGTCTCGAAGTTGCCAAATCGCGTACGCCGACTTAGATATTCGATTTCGGCCGTTAAGTTTTGACGGAATTCGCCCGGTAGTAATCCGATGTTACGAGTTTGCTAGTAATTTTGCGGAGAGGTCTAGCGATATAACATCTAACGGCAAAGTGGCCGAATCGTGCGATCGATTTCTCGGCGGCGCGGCGCGAGAGAAATTTCGACGCCAAGTTGCAACCTCGGAAGCGCGCGCCCGCGCGATCGCCTTCGATAGAATACCAGATCTATGTGGAATTTCCGACAACTTCGAATTTCGAACTTCCTTCGGACAGCCGTTGCTTAACGTGACTAGCCACAGCTGTTCGAATCGGCGATATTTGAAGAAAAATCCATATATCTAAAGTATTGTCCCCGGGGCATCTCATAAATAATCGATCTTGTTAAAGAGTTTAAAATTTATTATGCAAAACATATGTAGTCTGTTTTTATCTATTTAAAACTAATTCTCAATATAATTAAACCATTTTGCTATTTTCTCCGTAAACTTATTAAAAAGCTTGATATAAATGTAACATTTTGTATACAATAACGTATAAGAAATTCGATATTAATGGTACAAATCGTAGGGAAGCTAAGTGTTTCATTATTTCTGAACGAATGACACTCTAAGCGATATAGATTGAATCAGCGGGAAGCGGGCTGCTTAATTAATGCCAAATTGGATTAATACGACGATCATTCTCGTGAACAAGATGGAAACGAGGAGCTGAATGGTGCTCGAATCAAACATTCACTCGACCGAAATGGGACCTAACTTGAATTGGCTCGTATAGACAAGGAAGGACGAGGTAACAGCAGGAGAGAGAAAAGGAAGATGGGAGAGGCCGTAACTGTATTACAAAAGTCAAGTAGCCGCGAGCACTCGTGGTCCACTGTTCGAAACCATTGTTGCGCCAACACAGATGTCAAAAGGAGAATCGGCGGTGGCCATATGCCACCCCGTGCCGACCCCGTGGTCGAATTCGAGTGTCATACAGACTGAGCAAACGCGAGCTTATTTCATTATGATCCTTCTGACAGACCATGGTACATTTAATCATCGATCGCGAGTATTTTATTATGGTAAACTGGTAAGTGATTGGTTCAGAAAAATTTATTAAAATACTTAGAATATTTAATATTCGAGATAAAAAATGTATACTATATTCTTTTCTTTCCCTTCCTACATTCTTCGATCAATTTAAAATTAATATTTTTCCTTGAGGCTATAATTAAATAAAAAAGACATAAAAAGGACATAAAAAAGAGAAAGAATTACTATTTAGAGAGAGTTAATAAGATTTTTATCAATTATTGGATCAATTATAGGTACATTATGGAAAGAAAATTAAATCATTCAGAATCAAGAACATCTCTAAATTGAGATCCAATCTATCTATCATATTATATTTAATTTTGAAATTCAGATTTATAATTAGTAAGCCAATTGTTTTTTAAATTTTAGCACCCGTATTTATTTTGCCATTTCAGAGTTAAATTTTAACATTATATTTATATATTAAGAAATCTAAAAACCTTTAACTTTAAATAAATAATTGCAAAACGTTTAGCAGATTATTCGTGATACTCAATGACTTAGTTACAACTTTCTTAATATAATGGATCCAATATTCAATCATAAAAGTCTTATAAAATTTTAATCTTTACAATTAATTCTGAAGATGAAAAATTCTAACAGTATATTAAATTTTAAATGGAACAAAAATTTTCTAATACGTTTAAATATATAGGTATTTAAGAACTAAATTGATAAGTGAAATATATACTGAAATACTTCATCAAGACATCCTCCATACGTATGAACAAATTGTAATCAAACTAATTACACTGTTTAACAAAAAAAATGCACAAGAGCGAGAATAATCGTTTCCTGTAATTTTTTGGACGTTGAATATGATCCCGTTTACTAAATTGCTTTATCATGTCACAATTGTGAGAAATTTGCAATTAAAGTTGTAAATTTCTCTAAATTGTGACGTGCTAGAGCAATTTGGTAAACAAGATCGTATTCAACGTCCAAAAAACTACGAGAAACGATTATTTTCGTTCTTGTGTTCGAAAAAAAGAAATTTTTTGTTGAACAGTGTTATTCCTGAACAATAAATAAAGAACATAACTGTACAGCAGTATAAATCACTCTCCTAGAGAACCTAGAGAACTCTCCTAGCATAACAAATTGTTAACTTCATATCAGTTATTGTTGGCTTATTGTTATATCAGCTATATTTATTGTCTTATAACGACTTAACCGCAGTTCTCCATAATCCGACTTGTTCAAACTCGTTAAGCAGGAAATTTTCGCGATAAAAAATACAAAAACAAGGATAATCATCAAAACTCTGTAAAGGAACGGAACTGCGAGGCGAAGTAAGCAACTATAAAGGCGCAAAGGAAAATGAGGAGGTTGACTCCGAGATATTTCCAACTATGTATAGGGCTGTCTTATATAGTCGCGCAACGTCGTCTTCGTTGGTTTCCGCACAGATAGAAACGTGTAAATGTTGGTGGGATTAAATCTACGACAAAGGACTCGCGGATTCCTTCCGGGTACCGAAAAAGAGATGATAGTGGAAAGTTCGTACCCGCGCACGGTTCATAAGAAGCCCCTCCCATACCCTCCCGATTGAGAGAGACACGACGAACGACGCTATAATGAACTTATGGGATCGAAGGCCGCAAGGGACACAATGAGAGCTGTATCAAAGAGTAACGCAATTAGTTTTGCGACGAAATTCGTATCTTTAATTAACGTTCGCTCGTTAGCGGCGGCACGGTTGGAATTTTGCTTCTAGAAAGTAGAAGCTTCACGAAGAACACTGATGACGTTACTTGATTTCCTGCAGCATTCATAACTGTTACCGCGTATTTCATTAAAATCGGGTCTTTGTATTCTGGACAGTTATTACTCATTTTGTAAGAATGTAAGTATATAATAAGTTAATGTTGTTTAATTCGTTAAATGGAGTTCAACGATCTTTTAAATCAGATTGTTCCATTGTTATTATTATCATATTTTATGTCTTGATGAAAAGAATATCCATTATGGTTAAATACCGAGACGATAATGAGCTTGTTATTATTTAGTTACGATAATTATATAATTAATTAGTGATCATTCTTAATTAATAATAAAGGATTAATAAATATATTTTAATGATGATAATTATATTATATTTCTAGTTTATTTTAAATCATAAAGCTATACCTCTGATCAATTTATTTACAAATATATTGTATAATTTATCTCATTGTCAGTTCTTATATATTTTTAATTTATTTTTATTAAGAATTTTATTTATTCATGTATTAGAATATTTTACAATTCTTATTAGAATTTTTATTAAATTTTCTATCCTATATAAGAATTCTTTTAATATCGATTGAACAAGCTATCTCGGTTAATTAAATTAATAATTAAAGGATTAACGCTTTCGTTTTTTGCCTATAAGCGCATTCAAAGACGTCCGTGCAGCTCGTAAATTGGCGAAATCATGATATGCATAATTCGCTCCATCGCATGACGAAGTAAATCGATTATTCCCATTACAGGCGTCGCGGTCGTATCGAATCGCACGCGCCGATAAATTCCCTCGATTATAGCGCGCCGAAGGTATCGCGTTTTCGACTTCAAAGTTAATTAAAATTTCCTTGCGATTCATAATTCGCGATTTCGATGCAAATGAACTTCTCTCTCCTTCTCCCATCACCCATCCTACCTCTCTTCTCTCTTTCTAGAGTACTCGAGAGTAGCTTCCTCCCTCTCCTCCCTATAAGTTAGTTGTATTTGAGAACTACATATAGAAGGTTGATACGTACATGTAGATAGACATTGGTGCACAGAAAAACATTGTCGTTTTTTCTCCCAAAACTTCGCTGCGCGGAAGTCACGTTTCCACGGCAACATGCATAACATATCGTCTTCATTTGTTTGCTGTGCATTTGCGAATAAAGTCAAATAATGTTATTCAGAGAAAGAGAGAGAGAGAGGGAGAAAGAGAGAGAGAGAGAGAGAGAGAGAGAGAGAGAGAGAGAGAGAGAGAGAGAGAGAGAGAGAGAGAGAGAGAGAGAGAGAGAGAGAGAGAGAGAGAGACAAAAACAAAAAGAAGGAAAAAAGAAAGAGAAAAAGGAGAGAGAATTTTTATTAAAAAATAATTATTAATAAAATTAAAATTATATTATATATAAAATTATTATACAGAATATAATAATTTTTAAAATATAATATGAGAATATAAATAAGAACATAAATAATAAAGAAATAAATAAATATAAGAAACATATATAATAATAAAAGGATAAAAATAACGTTAGAATTACAGTAGGACAGCTTCAAAACTTCGTAAGTAATTAAAAACAAATAAAAATTTTATTATAATTAAAAAAATCGATTTTAATTTTATTTAGTATTTTATTCTTTTTAATTCCTGAAAAAATAACATTTTAGCTACTCATAATTTAATAACTCAAATACTCTCTGCAAAACGTAATATAATTGATTTTATTCTTGTAATCATGTTTCTTTATTATTATTTATGTTTCTCGATAAATGTTTATTCAACCAAAGAATAAACTATGGTTTCTTACACGAGAATTTAATTTTGCTGAATTATTTATAGTAATTCAAAAGCATCTTTAAAATAAAATTGAAATGAGAACACAAGTACTATGTAAATAAAATTGAAATGAGAACATAAGTATTATCTAAAAATTTTTCCCCATGCACATATGTAGCTATAAGATACATCGTATTAGGCGAATCAGCTCGCACGAGTTCAAAGTTCTGTGCGTTTCCACATTTCTGCCATAAAGTTTCTGGCGGGGGGTCGGGTATATCCCCCGTCGGGAGATTCCTGTCGTAAGCTGGCCGGATATTTGCCTAGCCCGAAACTGTTCTTGTCATGCCGCGAAATACGTTTCCTATCGGGGGAATTTTTCCTCGTCTTGACTCAAAACTTCACTCACGAAACTGAATTTAATCTCACGACGAAATTACCCTACTACGTACTGCTAATATTTCAACATTAAAAAGATATGAAAAATAGAAAATCTGCCATCTCAATTTGTAAAATTTAAATGGAAATTGTCTTTATTTTCTAGTTTAAAGAATCCCAATGTGATTTCATTATTTCTATGTGATGATATTACTTCTATAATAAGAAATATAATTTTAAAATTCTTGTCATTTATAACATTTCGCATAGAATATTCGTTAATTATTTATTTATTATGCTGTCATGTAAATTATTTATTAATTATTTATTAAATTTTCGTAAAAATACTATTCTAAAAATAGTAAATTTTTTTTTATATATATCGAATGGTTGTTCTTGAAACTGTACCTGAGAAGATTTATTATAATGAAGAGAAAGATTAAATTTAACACAAAAATAATTTTTTAGACCCATATTTGACTGTCTGTCGAGTTTTCCTGGAGAAAATTCTTCTTTTCATCCATTGTGCGAAGCAGCTTTAACGAATGCCACATAAATAGATGGAGTCTCAGGTAACAAGTTCGCAGGTAACAGGATTGTTAAAAACGTAGAGGGTGATCGAAAGTCTAATTCAAAAAGGTAGGTATAAAAAGAACTCGAAAGATTCGAGACAAGATTTACCCAGTAACTCGAGAAGACATGCTAGAATGCACTCAAGAATGCAGTCGGCAACAGAAAATACAAGATTTCCAAGATCTAGCAAGTCACCTTTCGCATGAATTCCTCAAGGTAAATACGCAGCAGCGAACAAAATAATAATGACACGTGCGTGATCTATAATATTTTTAAAATGTCTCTTAAGATTTAATACTATTTTGATAATTAAATTTCGAGAGGTTTTAAGGACAAAATTATTTATTATTAAAATCACTTTATACTCGCAAAATCCTTGTTCTAAAAATGGTACGTTGGGCCATTAACGGGTTAAAGGTCCGGTTTTTTTTTCCATACCACACGCGGTGGTAATATTCCATCCGGTGGCACGCCGAGTCGTTATCACCACCGGAAAATGGGAGAAAAGCGAACAACATTTTCATCAGCTCAGCAGCCGAATGAAAAATGGTGAGCGCGGCGAGCGCGCATGAAAATACGCGACGACGCAAATCCGATTAATATACGTCGGATCGGCGTATCGACTGCTTTTACGCGTATTCCCCTTCTTATCCCTCTACCCTTCCAACTTCCCCCCTTCCCTCTCAGCCCCTTTTTACCGTCCCCGCGTGATGTCCTATGAATCACCATTTAAAACGTCGCGTGCACCAGCACTCCCCGAAATCATTTTTCACGTCTCTTGATTGATACAAACGCGATCTAACCACCACTTGCAGAAAACTTGAAGGAAACGGGAGAAAAGCGAAAAAGGACGGCGAAGGGCGAATCACCCTTTATCTAGTTTTTACGCATTGCTCTTTTTCCCATTCCAAGCACCATGCACCCACCAGCCAGATTACACTGCCGCTTTATATCCCATTTTCGTTTTACATTTTGCCACTTTGTTACTTTATTTTTTTTTATTTTTTATTTTCTCTTTGGATTACTCTTCATTTTCATTCTACTTTGCATTTGTTATTTTTGTTTATTTATAATTTATATTTACCTCATTTTACACTATACTTTTATATTATGAATTATTTTACATTTATTTTATTGCGTTAAAAGTATCAGCTAATTTAACTAAGCTTTATAAAATTGTATTCATTTCTCTATGTTAAAAGCTTATATAATTATTTTAAATTAAATGAAACCGCTTTAAACAAATGTCTGAAGAGGATGCATTTTGAATGGAAATCGACAAATCGCTTTCAAATGTGATATAAATGTGCATCGCGAGAGGAAGAACTTAAACTTAAACTGACATGTCACCAATAAAATTGATAGATTGCGCCTTGCGGATAAAATTGACAGATGTCAATACGCATGTCCATTTCTATATTGATTGCAATAAAATCTGCCTACTTATACATGTCTCCTTTAATGAATCACATACTGATGCATGGTTACGTTACAATTTTCTCTATAAACTATTAAATATGAAATTCAATATAAAACAAATTGATCACATTTATCAAATAATTGAGAAAAATTAGACTATTTTATTTTATATTTTGTTCGACAAATACAATGAATCATACTGACATTATTTCCTTGGAATGTATTGCTTATCGTTAGTAGAATCATCCATTGCAAAACTATATATTGACGCATAAAGTTACTAAATGATAAAATAAGAAGAAACAAAAAAAATTATTTGATATAGAATGGAAGGAAGACAGTTTGATAAAATATGGTATCGGGCAAAACCGCGAGAGCGGCAAGTCGGTTCGTACGAAGAAGAAAAATCTATGGGATTCTGCGCCCGCACCTGCGGTTTCATTGGCGGCGAACGGAGAAATATGGTTTTTAAACAAACATTTTCCTAGGTCAGCCTCTTCCCGAAACTACGAAACTCCCGTTCGCGTGTGATCGATAACGATTGATCGGGAACTACTTCACGTATATGCTCCAAGTAAATCGTTGTGTACGTATGTCTCGATGTGGCAGAAAATATTGATAGATTTCTCTTCATAAATGTAACAGAACAAAAAGCAAGAGAGCGAGAGAGCGACAGAGCGAGAGAGCGAGAGAGAGAGAGAGAGAGAGAGAGAGAGAGAGAGAAAGACAGAATCACTATTTGTTACTTATCACTTCGATACAACAATTTAAAAATGTTCAAATTTTCTAATTTTTATAATTGAATTATTTGCCAACAATTCATAATAGCTAATTTTTTATTTCTTCTATTTAATAGTAATTAGCTCCATATGAGTCTACAAATATATACACTAAAAAATTATAAAAATTTGTTACATATTAATTCATATTTCAACCATGCATATTTCTGTGAAAAATATAAATCATTATGTAACAAATTTCTGAATCAATATGTAATCAATTTTTTTAACTGAAAAGATAACGTATCCAAGACAAATTTTATAGAAGTTAAAGTATTTTTGTTATCTTCTATGGATTTCTTTAAACAGGAAATGTAGGTCAACCGTGTTTACATATTTATGAAGTTTTATTCTATACGCATATTTCACGCTATTTTTCGTATATGTCAGGTGCCGTCATCGAGAAAAATATCAGTACGTATGTATAAGAATGCTCATAATCAAAATATCGAAATTCTGTAATAGTATCTGTATAATAATTAAAATCCGCGTTCTTATCGACGAGAATATTTAATTAAGCATTTAATATTAATACTTTTAAAAAGCCAATAAAATCGACCCTTCGTTTTATACAAACGTCAATTTTATTATGATATTTTTAAAAGAATAAAAATATTAAAAACGATGTGATAATATCAGCGTCAACAATGAAAAATTCTACAGTTTTTATTGCCAAAAATAGAGCTGACCGCATACGATTATCCTATCAAATATCTGATGATCCGTTTACTTATAATCCACGTTCATAATCTAAAACAAATTTTAACTTATGTGCGGACTTCAATTTTATGCATCTTTAAAAATATCAAAAATAGAGCTGACCGCATACGATTATCCTATCAAATATCTGATGGTCCGTTTATAATCCATTCATAATAATCTAAAACAAATTTTAACTTATGTGCGGACTTCAATTTTATGCATCTTTAAAAATATCAAAAATAGAGCTGACTGCATACGATTATCCTATCAAATATCTGATGGTCCGTTTATAATCCATTCATAATCTAAAACAAATTTTAACTTATGTGCGGACTTCAATTTTATGCATCTTTAAAAATACAATACAATAAAATAGATATATGTAAACAATTAAAATTTTTCCTTGTGCATATATCTGACTAGAAACAATGTATTAAATATTTGACGAAGATATCGACATTCAGAAACGTAAATATAAAATTTAACAAATTTAACTTTAAAAAATGTAAGCTTCAATATTCCTCATATTAAAATTGTGATCTTCACTATTAAAATTAATAAAAACTCCATTGAAATTAATAACAACAAAATAAAAAACTGCAACAGGATTAACTTTAAACTTATTGTTAATTAATAATTACTAATAATTTAAATGTCTTAATAATGTTAATAGCTTAGTATATTTAGTGTATTTAATAAATATTCGTGTTCTTGAATGTTTTATTGACTGAAAATGGTTAACATTCAGGTTTGTTTGATTTTCGTCAACATTTGCTACACGTTGGAAAAGATGAAGCGAACCGATAATTATAACGAACGACGTGTCAAACTGCAAATTACCGGACGGGCGAGATTGTTTAAAACAATATTTCGCCAAGGTACTGTCAATAATCAACAGCCGACGGCTACTGTAAATTTGGAGCGATCGAATGCCATTATGCCATTTTCAGGATATGTATTTGTCGATGCGCGATTATTTCGTTTTACGGCGACTACTACAATACTTTACTGTCGTGGGATTAAACGGCCGTTGTTGCCGTCAGTCATAAAAATAACTAACGTGTCGCGAATGACAATGAATGAAAGCCTGATCGGCTACAATTCGATAAAATCGACGTAATTTCGAATATTTAACGGAATGGTAGTTGCCGTATCATTCAATCAAAAATTATATCCTTCATTTATCACATAAATTGTTAATGATATAATATCAATAAATTAGAAAGTATTAAATTATTTGTAAATTTAATAACAAAAAGTTCATACATACATATACGCTTTCATTGTATATTTATAGTAAATTGTTTTATTATTCATTATGTTTTGTATTAATATTACATTCTAAAGATTAAATACTTTAATAAGAAATTTCAATATATATTTTCAATTAATAAATATAAAGAATAAGAAGAGCATAAATCTAAAAATTTAATAAGTAAAGATAAAACAAAACAATTCACAAAACAAAATTTACGATGAAAGAATTTAGGGGTACGTAGCCGTACAGAAAATAAAATTCTAATAAATGATTAATTAAACTAAAGACTCGATATTAAAATTAACGAGTAACAAAGAAAGGTGGGCTTTGAGAGTCAGGCGCGTTGTGCGTGAGTTAACGTTGTATAATCTTTAATTAATAATTTAATACAAAATATAAATCATACGTTTCGGCTCTACTTTAAGCTGTCTTCAGCGATGATAGATAAATTAAATAATCTCAAGTTCTCCGACGAACATAAGGTAAATATTTAAAAATTGTATGTACAAAGATAATATAATTTTCAAGAGGAAGTACCTGAAAAATTCTTCTAATATTCATATTCTGCGAAATATTTGGACTAGAAATGAAAATTGGGACTAACCAACAAAGAGAAATGAAATCCATTTACCAAACCGCAAGTCCAGTGAATGTGAGATTGACAAACTGAAGCCTTGGGAAAAACATTCGTTAAATTGAATTCTATTTTTTTCAATAAAATGTAATTTGCACAAGGCGAATTTAAACCTACAATATCAAATATTGTCGATATTCAATTTTCGAATTAATAAAAGTAATAAAAAATGTTAGCAATTTCCGTTAAAAGAAATTCAAAATAGAACGTCTGGTACATTTAAGAATGAAATCAAATATTGTAAAAAGGAATAACGTTAACTGACATTATTCGCAGGAAAGTCGAGAGAAAAGTGAGAAAGATGAAGAACCAATCTGTAAATGGCTGGTGTTAAATAAAATTGTTCTCTAATGTACATTACCAATTCAAATCAATACTATATTACGGAAGATAAATATCTTTTCAGAGCAATAAAATCAGCTGTGAAAAGAATTTGCGTCGTATAATGTAAAATTTATGCAATGCACAGCAAGAGATAAAATAGTATACGTGGTCTATATGCAAATATAGAAACATGTCTATTTTTTTATCCTGGAAGTATAAAAATTAGATACGCGTATCAAAAAATCGATATATCTCGATAAATATAAATCGAATTTGTATTTAAATTGAAAGCTGCACTAGCAAATATTCATAATATAATATGTAAATTTTATATGTGTGCTTATTACGTAAAAAGATAAAAATCCTACATATTCAAATTTTCAAATATTGAGGTATCTATTTACTTATACTTTTACACGTATACACATACAACTGTTATAAGTATACTAATCTCATAATTTTATCCACTGATATTGTATAATAATCTTTACTCTTTATATTTAAAATAATTTGATTAAAACGAATAATAAAATATTAAAACGTAGAACTTTTTATTCTTGCTGTCTCTTTTATAATGTCCTACATTGTGCAAATTTCACACTGTTTAATGCGAACGACGCGACGGTTCTATCGAACTGTCGGTGAAATGAGAACCAAATTTTCGCCATCTCCGTGTCACATCTCGCTGGACGCTGCCCGCGCAGTTTAAATAAACTATGTATGGGACCGAAGTCAACAACACGAAATGACAGATCCACTACCGGGGCGCGATTTTATATATTAAATCGCGGGTCGCGTCACGTCGAGCAAGCGGTAATGGATTTGGATCCGCGCGTTTCAATCCAAATATTTATTCATTATGATAAATGAAAAGCGCGTCGCGCGCGTTGCAGAAATCAGGCGGCGATCACGAAATAGCGCTAGACATCCGCGTCATCATATCGAGGGTCATCGAGAGATTTGCGTCGAATCGCGCAAATAGATCGAACAATGGTCCGCCATTGGACTCATGACACACGAAATTAAATGACCATTAGATATATATCTTCCGAAAGCGCGCGTGTCGGTTCGCGGTTCACGAATCAATGAATACAAAAGTAGGAAATAATGAAATGATGAAAAAATCAGTGACTATTCATGACGAGCGTTTCGCAGAAAGGACCGTAAATTGTCGTAAAAGAGGCAGAACCGAGATAAAAAAATGTTGAAGAGGTGCATTGTTACCCGACGCTTTAATATTGTAGCATGTATTGTATATCGCTGATCAAATGTATCGCGAAATTTAAATAATGTAATTTGGAAATATAAATTACATAAATTAATAGCAATAAAATGATTCAAATCGTTAACAATGTTGAGATTAGTACAAACATTAACATCAAATAGATTATTTATGAAATCATTATACATTTCGAGAAATAAAATTTAAATCTGCGATGTATATATTTTTATTCGTCGTTTAAAGATATTTTACTCTTGAAAATTAAAGGAGCAATATATTACATAGCCTACTAAAGCATGCGATTAAAAATGTACATTGTGGCTGAAGTACGTCTTCTGATCTGCTATCGCTCGGCCGGCTTGATTACTGTGTCCCCTATCACAGCGGGATCGAGGGCTCGCCCGCGGAAGACATCAGCTCGTTAGGGAACGGGGAACGATACTCCCAACATTAATAAAGCCGCACACTCATGCCGCAAGTATTCCGAGAGTCGAGCGGCCACGTTTTAAACCTCGGATTACTCCCCTTGCTTAATAGTCCATTAATATTTTAAAAACGCTTGAGAGTAATAAAAAAATTTGTACAATTTTTCCGCCGTATACATGAAATTTATTTCGACGCTGTATCTCTCCCAGGCGGGGAGAATTTATACCGAGTACTAAAGACAGAAAGAGAAAAACGAAGAGGAGGGAGTGCCGGGTGTGGAGGAAATACAGAGCGCAAAAAGCCGCCGCGATCGACTTGAGATCAGTGGATATGCAGTAAAAAAGTAATAGACTAGGGGCTGGAACGGATATAAAGCGCCAGGATACAATCTCTCGTATATGAGGAGAAAAACAAGTCCGGCTGGTACCGCGACCGAGAGATACATGTGAATAAAATACAGCGAGAGAAACGGAGATTAGCATATTCGTCCATTTGGAATTTCAATTATTAAAATTACGCAAACATGGATAGAATAGGAGACGGGCCAATAACACGGCTCCAGTGACGAAACCGTGAAGCTTTTAATGGTATCCGCGAGATAGGATATACATGAGAAATGGACTAGAGATGTATGACATCTCTCTGTGATCGTTAAAACTGTTATCGCTTCGCAGACAGATTGAAACGGATTGTCGTCGGGTCGACGTCGCGGAAAGCGCCAAGGAAATCATCCAGAGTGAATACAAGAGATGGCATGGACTCGACATAATTAAATTGTAGAGCGAAATTGATGAAAGAAGTACGTCACGTTCTTGCGAGCGTGGAATTATTACGGTAAGACACAGTATTAGTCATATTATCGATTCAACATTCGAAATAGTACCTGCTATATATTGAGAAAAGTTACGACCTACATTAGAATGTATTGTAAAAATAAATGTTATAATAATATTTAATAAAGTAGAACATATAAAATTTTATATTAATATATTAGTATATATTAGTTTTTTTAGGAGAGTTAGATTGTTAGATATTACGTTCAGAAGCACAATTCCTGAAAAAAATGAGACAGGAATTTACTCATTTGTATCATCTGCGCGCATGCACACATGTACAAGTATGCAATCAAATATACATTACACAGTTTAACAAGAAAAAGAAGGAAAAAGTGTAAAAAAAATAGCTATTCCTTACAGTTTATTATGTTTAACACAATTTTAACTGCAGAAATACAGTAATATTTGTTTATTATAAATAATTATTGGTAACATTGTAGATATACATTATCATATTACATCACATAATATTTTTAAAAAATTTGACTTGAAATTGAAGTAAAAAAACTAAAAGTAAAAAGAGAACACAATTTTACATACTACAACGATTACATAACGCGTTTTATTACATTCAGGATTAAGTAGTATTAAGATCAATCTTCAAGTAGAATTCTTTTCTCTTATTTTGAAAATTAAGATTAATAAAAGTTTAGAATTAATTTAATAAATTATTTTAAAAATTTAGAAAATTAAAATTAATCTCGATGATTAAATATTGGATTTATTATACCGCACAGGTTGTATATTAAGGGATACAAATATACCACAGAAATTGCATTCACCATTTTGTATTTGTTAAATTTTTTAATTAAAAACATTTTTTTTATTCTTTTTTAATTAATCTTGAAATTGTGTGACGCAACGAAGCATTTTGAAAATTGAAATTGTATTCAGCATAAGAAAGAACTACAGAAAATGTTACTCTCTTTCTTGAATTTGAAAAGAAACAAGTTTCTTTTATTGTATTATCGATTCAGTCTTTAGTGTTATCAATATTATATTACTTAACAAAATGGATTAAATATTTAACGAGATAGAATTGATGGATGATTGGTTTCAAATGAAGTACGAAAGAATGTTGTGATAATATACAGAAATAGATTTTAATTGAAGTAGATCGAACTAGACGACGATATCAATTGAATATGTATATGTATATGTGAAGTGAAGAAATAAAGGAAATATACCATACATCATATGAAAGTACATGCCTGGATAAATCAACGTTATTCACTGTGCCATAATATCGTTTCATTAGTTTCGCGATAATATTTAGTAAAATGTTTTCATTAATCTAAATAAAGCTCGGTTAATATTCTACTGTATTATATGAATAATTTTATAATATGCAAAATGTTTTCAGTAATATATTATTTTTTTAAGCTCTTCTATATCTGATGTCAAATTTTCAAGTATTAAATTATTAATTGTAGAATGTCTATCCAATTAATAGTTATTAATTTAAGATCCTCAGAAGATAGACATAATTGTAATTAAATTAAATTCTTTAGGCCTGTAATTGATTTTTTCTTTAAATACGTAACACATTGTACAAACATATTCTAATATTCGTTAATTGTTAATATCATTTTAGATATGCATTATTATAACATATTATTTTATAACAAGGTAAATTGTTATATAAAATTATTTACGCTACTTACAGCTTTCACAAAATGCATTTGAGTAATATCATTTAAAACCGTCTATCATGGAGAATAGCAAAACACATAATCGCGCACGCATATAAATTCCGAAAAAAAAGACCTCGGTAAACTTCAAAATGCATGTCGGGTGCAGTCGCATCAAGCTCCGTGAGAAAGCATGTGCAAAGAATACAAAAGGGGGCCTCGTACACCAGAAGGGGTGGCGGCATAATATTGGCAACGTAGCGTATCCGTATAGGGCTAACGTCCTATTATACACATATACGGAGCTCTATCGTACGCATTATGTGTGACGCTGATTAGCGACATATATTCTCGCGCACCATTTAGGATTATCTCACGCGTGCTTGTGGATCTTCTAAATATGATAAGTATATATTTTAAGCTTATTTAAGCTAAGGTCAACGTGTGCCAGAATCCCCAACCGGAATAATCAACGAACAATCGAGATAAATATCTCCCCCTTTTTTCTCTGGTATAGGCGGGTGTCACATAACTCACGACGTTAATTTTGTAGTGACAGAGTCTCTAAAAAAATATAAAGCCGACTTTTCCTTTTAAGTGTCGAAAATATCGATTTAAAGTTTGAAAAATGTTGGAATCTTATTTCTACTTTTTTATTATTTTTTTTATATGTTATAGCTTTTCTTCGATTAACAGTTTTATGTTACAAGCAATGGAAAGAGAAAAATGTTTTGCAACTTATGAAATAAAAGTATAGTAATACTTCTTAACAAGTTTTTTATTTCTAAGACAATCTGATAAAGGCAAAAAAAGAATTTAAAAAAGACTAGATTCAATTTAAAAATATCAAAAATGTACAAACTATTATTCTCGAGTCTTCGAAAACTCTCAGACAAAATAAAGTATGTATTAAAATAATGAAAATATGGAGATAAAAATAATGGGACAATATAATAATCAACTATAACGAAATGCTTTATACAAATATTTCAGCTTTTAGTAGCTTATAATCGAAATAAAGCATCTCTATTATCGTCGTAGCGTCACAGCCGCGCTTCGAATTCATCCGATATATTCGCTACGCTTCCATCGAATGCCGATGCAATGGCATTAACTAATATATATGCGAGAGGCCGAGAATCATACAGTCGTTTAATTTGCACGCAGCCTCTGCGCTGCGCCGCGTTGCGCTTTTGCGCGCACGGCTGATCAGAAATTGAGTGGGAATTCAGAAACGGGATTAGTTCTACGATCACATTCGAAGCGGATTACTATGTTACTCGCGCAGCCTAACCGCGATACTCGCTTTGAGACTTAAAGAACATTCAAATCGATTGATCCGATTAATAAAATCCGTGATATAATTTTTAAGATTTCTCATTTGCGTCTTTTTTCAATGATAAACTTCCCGTATTTTTCAGATAATAAGCATTTTATGAACCAAATATAGTTGACTCTCTATATTAATATCTCTATTTTTACTTTTATTTTTTATTTTTCTGGCAAATAATAATAAATATTATTTGATATTTTTGATAACAAAAGATCGAAATTTGTCATTTGTGTATGTTATGTTATCGACAGTTTTATCTACTGCTATCAAAATAAGAAGAGTTTTTGAAATGTCGTATTGATATAACATAATTTCCTTTTATTTATTTTACAGAGAGTTATACCAAAAATATTAAGAAACAAAAGAAACTAGTTTAATTTTATGTTAAATAGAACCGGTGCCTATACAAGTAACAAATCTCAAAATTGTTATAAAAAATATCAAATAGTGTTCGATGTATTAGAAAGATTGCTAGAAACGATAAAATACAGAAATAAAAACTGAAAATACAACATCTTATAATAAAAATCACATATTATATAATTTTATCACTTCCTAAAATATATTTTGCCTTAAAATGTAAAGACAAAAGAATTTTTAAGAGAACAAAGTTCAAAATCACTACAAATAAATTATAATTACCTTTCTCCGCATAACGCGATGAAGAATTTCAGATATATTTTGAGCTTCCTCATTATATCGTCACTAACGTATCAATATCCATTATGTGAACAACGGCCATCGCGGAAACCTGATCGCTATCATCATATATTTACATCGAAGACTTGAATTTAGTTTAGTGGGATTCCGTAATGAGATCATGTTCGATAATATGTTGCAGCATTGAAAATTCATTATGATAATTTCACATTAATAAACCACAGAGAAATGATGATGGGGCTCAAGAATAAATCTCTCTGTTTCTCCTTATTATTCAACGTGATTTGAATAATACGTGAGAACCGATCGATAATCCATACGTAATGTCACACGCTGAAAGCGTGTATGTACGATATCTTGGCGTATTAATACCTGGAAAGAAACCGCGACAGGTCGTTGCACCATATGCGAATTCTTTACCCTTTCAACGGCAATGAATGCGATTATATTTGCGTCGCGCGACACGCAAAGAATCGTAGCATCGCGGCTTCTCTTTCACGTCATATATATTTAAGGGCCAGAGCCTTTCCTACGGTGCGCGCGCGGCATGGGTTCTCTTTCATTATTTTTTAACCGAAAAATAAAATAGAAAAGAGTAAGGGAACGCACCCTGCATCCAACCTTCCGGGAGTGTCGGAATTCTCGGCAGGAACGGAAGAAGCTCGGGCGAGACGATCTTTCCACGTTGAAACTCGGCCGGCTTGCGGCACCGAAAGGATGAGGCTAATTCACGCTGACGAGATCTGACAAAGATATAATGCCCCTGTAGTCGCTTGATAACCCGTGGATTTTTAATGCTCAATTTTGAGCGCGCGCGGAAGTTTATTTCCGACGGCGTATATATATTAGCGCGGTTCTCCCCCGCGCGAAATATTTCCTATTATTCGCTCTATTAATCTCTGTATAAAACAGTTATTACTCTTTATAACACAGAATTCCGTGTAAAACATAAGGTAGTTCAAGACGCGCGAAAGACACAATTGAAACAATCTATCAAGTAATCTACTTTAGAGAAATAATTTATTAGCGTATTATTTACGAGTCTTTTGTTCGAAACATTTTTGCTAGAAATAGTTCTTTAAATCAATAATTTTATTAGTGTGTTATTCTTTTTATAAGTAATTAACAGCAAGAAATACCTCTCGGGAGAAACAATTGAATGACTATACAGTATTAAGCAATAAAACAATATTTCTTAACTGTTTCAGTGCCAAGAAGCGCAATCGCGCTTCTTCCAGTTCATATTAGAAAAACCGCCAACAAGCACTATTACTTTCTTTTGTCTCATTATCCGACATAGTTGTTCCGAGACAATTCAATTTATTAATCCCTGCTAGATTGACGATTGCGGTAGAGATTGAGCGCATAAAGCGAACTTTTATATTTATAATACAATAAAATTTAACAAAAAATTTAATAGTAAAATAAAAAATAATATTTCAAAAGACAGTATTTTGTATGTAACATGTCACTTTCTACTTTCAATTGATGAGTACTTGAAATGTTTTCGACCACCACGCAAGTTCAGAAACAAACGTGCCAAATGCAAAATATCGCAGATTTTAATCGGGAAATGTCACTCGCTGAAAACTGGTACAAAACAATGTGATAAAGGGTTGAAATATTCAGCGAAACGCTCAGAATATTTGTTCGTTTCAATCGTACTTTCTACATTTTTCGTGCACTCTTTCTTCTTTCTTCCCTCAAAGCCCTTTTTCCCCTTTCTCCCTGTCAAATATACAAAGGTGTTCCGGATCAACCGCGATATAAAAGATATATATCTTTTCAATTGCGGATTCCTCGACCATTGTCGAGCCGATCTTTCCCTCACGAAAATGTCGTGGACGAGTTATTTTCCGAGTTATAAGAGAAAATGAAAAGACTTCTCGTAAAATACATTTTCTCGTTGTGAAAATGTTTAATTGAACTGTATTTTACAAACACCCTTTTAACGTCGCTAAAACAAAATTTATTTATTTTTTATTTTATTCCATTCTCCAACACATACACGCACATTCGTTTATCATCTTTACTTAAAAGATTCATTGAAAATCGAATAATTGTAAATGTTAAAATAACATTGTAATGATATTGAAATAGCAACTGCAGAGGCCGAGACAATCGAAAATAAATAAATTGTTAAAACAATGATATCATCATCGAATCGCAAAATTGATTTACAATTATAATCATAATGGAAAGAAAGCGATTGTCAATTTTTGGATTTTCATATCTCTGCTGAATTGTTGCTGGATATGTGTCAAAAGTGCATTAAACGTAACAAAAAACCAATCGTCAAAGTAGCTATATATAAAAAAAACAGACGTGTATAACATGTATATCATATCACTGTACATGTATATCACAAAACAAAATTATTCTATTTTTAAACCTACATCGCTTTGGAAATTTATTTGAAATGTTTTTTCTAAAATGGCTGAAAGAGTGGAATTGGAATTTTTCTGCGTAACTGTGCCGGTCAAAGAATCTACTATTGAAAAAACATGCCTCAATGGTCGGACTGGCAAAAGACGCCCGTCACGGATTTTACGAAGGTCTAGGGGGTCGATTGTGTATTTTTAAACAAAGTAAAAATTACAAAAGAAAATTTATTAAGGTACCTACGATTTCACTTGTCGAAATATAATAAATCTGTTCACTTTTGTATTTTTCTACTCGTTTTAAGGTGTACAATAGACCTCCATTGCAGGTTCGGATCCTGGCTGGGGTGATATTTTTCACAATAAATTCTTTACAGTGAATTAAAAGGAATGCTTATTAAGCATGTTTAGCATCAAAAGTTAAATAAATTAACAATTTAAGTACGTGGATTTACTGTTCCAACAAAAAACTGTATTTTAAGACTGAAAAATAATCGGCGCGCCCGTTTACTGAGTTGGAAAAGGTATATAAAATTCGCACACAGAAATATTACTAGTAATCATCTAAATAACAAAAAGCTTAGAGCCGTGACAAAATGTTCGTGTCTATAATAATATACATTCTGTACGAATATTAATACTTATTCCAACTCAGTGAATTGCGCGCCGAAGATTTATTAAATATTATTGGACTATCAAAATCCAGCGCGACCGAAAATGGCATCTTCTCTAATTAATTATAAGATTCATATCGGTCTTGTTTCACTTATTATGAGGAACAAAATGCTGATTCTAGGAAATCTATACATATACCAAATTTAATCACTGATACGGAAAGAGATTAATAAGAGTTCGCGGCACAGAAGACTTGTCGTTTTGCTACATCTTAATTTTACGTAGAAACGCGATTGAAACGAGCAAAAGCAAGCGTTCTTGGAATTCGCGATCGAGAACGCACGTACCGTACGGTTTCTCAGCGCAGGTCCGGGAGTCGCGCCGGCCCGGATTCAACGTAAAACTCCGCGCACAGAGAACGAGATAAATATTGAAAACTCACCGGTCAATCCCGCGTCACACGACCCGCGTCGCAGGATCGTTCACAATCGACTCGTGTCGCACTTGGGTGGTCGTGTACGGGGACGCGCGCCCGATGTTCACGTAACGTCAACCGCGTAACCGCGTGCCCAAAAGAGAGATGCGCGTTCGTTCGCATCTAAAATGCAACTTAAACCGTAACCCGCGCTTTGCCACCGGCACCGGCGACGGAACGGAGCAGGAGCACTGGCGGCAGCGATGGTGGGGGAAGGAAGGGACGCCGCGTCGCGTCGCGTCGTTCCGCACTCGCGGCACCAGACGGAGCTAGTGCACTATCGGCCACAAAATGCGAGCGAATTTTAAATCCCTGCGTTACCAACGAGATTGAGGGTAATATACCTGCGTTGAAGATCTCTGTCGCGGATAAATTCTCGGATCTGAAACGAAGGATAAATTGCATAAAACTATAATGATAAATGACCAATTGTCGATAAGTAGGATAAGATTACACTGTAATTGAACAGGTACAGTACAGGTACAGTATAAAAATAGGGTTGTGCGTAAAATTTCGAGATTTTACATTTACACGAGTTGTTTAAGTATTGTTTATAAGAACCATTTTTTCATATAGACAATATACTCAATGTAAATTATTATAAATTGAATGATTAATTGATTAATTTATTGATTTCTTTAAATTGTATTTTTGCAAATAGTTCTACAAAAATATAAAGTATAAATTCTAAACTAGATTAGATTAGTTGTATTTCAGTTATAATTTATTTAATATTAATTATACAATAACATGAAAGATGCATAATTGCTAACATAGAAACATTATTATTTATGTTGAGCTGTTAAACGACAAAAAGCAATATTATACTTATAATTAGTTCACGGTTGCAATTCGCGTATATTATTGTGCATTTTTTTTATAGATATAAAATAAAGATCTTCAAAACCATTGTTAATTTTCCGTAGCGGCCTAAAAATTATGCCTAAACTAAATAACATCTCTCTCTAGTAACTGAAAATAAAACTGCAAACAAAACATTTTCCGATATTTCTGACGAAATATGAATGTTCGATGATCCATATAGGTTATTCATTGTTTACATGACATAACTTACACTGTATACATGTGTAGATGATTATATTTTACGCGTAAGCGCCCACACACAACCCTGGTATAAAATCTGTTTCCCCTATATAGGACAAGAACATTTTACCCGATTGCTCGTAAATATTCTACATCGCTGTTCACAATTCAATATCTTTAAATTTAAAAATATGTTACAAACCTGTGTTTTATATTCTTTAGTGAAAATGTCTGATTTCAAGAAAAAAAATTGTATTTTTACTTTAATTACAATAATTATGTTTTTGTAAGAATTTTATCATTTATTAATTTTGAATTATCTTATCATTAATGCACGAATTATGCAAAAACATTTCAAAACTTTACTATTTGAATCGTGACAGCTTCTACATACCTATAATATAGCAATGATAACGTACTAATTAATCTTCCATTATATTTCTGCGAAAAAATAACGTAAAATATGCGAAAAAGAAGCCAATCAACTATGTGTATAGAAGAGTAGACAGCCGATACCATAAAAACGATGGCGATATACAGTAGCGTGCGCGATGTTGGAAACATTTATAAAAATCACTTGCGATAGCATACATATAAATATGATTCACTTTTAACGCGAGAAAAATACGAAGACTTGCTTAATTGTCAGTAATTAAAAATTAATCGAAGAACATTAATTATTTAATACGAAAAAAGGTTGGAAGTATTTTTGAAAGTATTAAAAGTGGTTCACAGTCTATAAATTATTCGCAATAATTTAATATGCGAAACTTTTCGACGTACGAAAATAATTACAAAATTTATTAAAACGTCCGATTTCTCGACATGACAAATTCTAGTCATTTAGCGATTATTTAACGCAGGAATTTCGAGAAATTTTTAGAGACTCGGAATTTATTTATTTTATAACTTATTAGTTGTAAAAATATTTAAATTAGTAATAAGTAGCGCACGGTATAACATTGCACTTTTATGTGTTTTATAATTATTGATAAGCTGTAAAATCTAATCTTTTTAATTGTACTATTTCTCGTATTTATTTTCATCCATCTTCTCTTTCTCCCATTTATTCAAACGCCTGAATATATTTATTTTGTTTCAACTCGAAGGAGTATAACGTAACGTAACTAAAGAGAGCAAACCTAGTAGCTACGAAGAGAGTATCGGTAAATAATGTCATCTTTTCTCTCACGAAAGCAGACTCTTTCTGCGCTCTACTCTACCAAGCAAAGAAAGTAAATACTTTGCGCAGATGAAAAAGAGAGCAAATAAACCGCCGACGTTTTCTTTCTCTTTCAGAATACAATCGGAGACATTATTGTGATCTGGTAGGTACGCGTACAGCTCAGTGGTCAAATTTCTTCGTAATATTTTAGAAATATATTCTCGTGTCTGAATTGTTATAATAGTACAATAATAGTAGCAACTAGTTTACTCTTTGTTGAAAGATTAATGAAACGCACGTTATAAAATCCCCTTTTGAAGGAGACCGCGCGGTATGGCTTTAATACTCCCAATTATACCTGCCAAAAGATTAAAAATAATTTGGCTTATAATAGTAACTTTTTTCTTTCATGTTATGGAATCCAAAACATTCATCAATTAAATCAATCCATTGGCAAGAATAAATCAGTTATGATAATTAATGGTGTTAAGAGAGAATTATGATATATTCTAACAATAAATTTCAATATTTAAGAGGATGAATGCATCTAAGAATTACCAAAATGTTTCAATTTTTTATTTTTTATTAGCTTTTATAAGTTAACTTTTTAGAAATAAGTGGACTGTAATTTGATCGTCTGGTTTTAATAATTTATAAATATTTTAGCAATTTATAATTAATTTTATCAAAAGTTATAAACAATCAGAGTTTCTAAAAAATTGACTTGTTAAAATATTTACTATATAATCAGAAATATCAAAATTCGGGAAATTATTCAGAAAAAAGTGTCGATCGCGAAATGTAGCGGATCATACGAGAAAAAGTAAAAAAATAAAAGATGTTTCGAATAAATAAATCCAGTAATAAAAACAAGAAAAACTGACATAGATGATTTTATTCTACGATTTCGCAACTGCACCATTCTCCTTTAGCTCTTTCGTGGGATTTACACGCTTCTTTCTTTAAATTCGAATCGTGCGCCGTAATGGCGGCCCGGTGCAAATGACGGCGAGATGCGAGGAGAACGAGAGGAGAACAGCCAACAGCGTTGAAAACCGCCGAGCATGGCGCCACCGCGCACTCGATAGAACACCGAACACCGCTCTCCACACCGCTCGCGGCTCTCTGCTGGCTCTCTCTCCGGAGTCTCCGGCACCGGCAAGGGGCAGGGCGGGGTGTCGCTGACGTCACGCTCGGCAACGTCCGGCGGCGCTCGACTGGCCCGATCTCGCCCGAACGGGTCAATGTCTGAGGAGGAGGCATCGAAAAATCCAATGGTCGGTGTGGTGTTGCCGTGCTGCTGCTCGACGACGACGAGGCAGAGAGGTCGTCGCTGATCGCCGTGTATCGTTCGACATTCACCACCGCCGCCGCGACCCACGAGCGCGCGCGCGCGCGCCTCTCGTATTTTTTTTTCTTCCGCGTTCGACATTTACCCACCCGCGTCCATCGCGTCGTCGCGACACACCGAGGGACCGAGGAAAGCTGCTGCGAGAAACTGCCCTGCGTCGGCCTGTCCGGTGCCAGCAGACCAGCGATAGTGTGAAAACAGAGAAAGCGATAGGGAAGGAAAAAGAAGGGGAGACAGTGCGCCGATTGACCACGGGCGTTGAACGCGACGACGACGACGGCGACAGGAGCGGCGACGACGACCTCCTGTCGAGGAACGAGCGCATTAACCGCGATCGTTCTTCTCGCTCCGTAATTTCCGCGCTACCCGACTCGCATCGCGGGGAAATGCAGCAGTACGGGGTTCTGTCAGACGTCGGTGCAGGCGAGGTGTAGTAGAGTTAACGCCGAGAATCGGAGTAACCAGCGAGTGACGAGGCTCCATAACGAAAGAGGCAGATATAGAAAGAAAGACAGTGCGAGAGACAGAGAGAGACAACGAGACAGAGAGAGGGAGAGAGAGAGAAAGAGACGGAACGAGGCGCGACGGCGCGCGTGAGAAAGAGAGAGAAAGAAAGAGAGACGGAGAACGACGGAGCAGCGAGAGAGGAGCGAAGATAGCCGCGAGAGATAGACACGGCGGGAGATCGACGCGACGTTGGCCGTGGAAGTAAGGATTCGCGCCGCGCGTCGTCGTCCTAGCGCGGAGGACCGCGCGGTGGCGCGCCGCTACGTAATACGTCGGCGACCGACGACGACGGAGAGAGCCGAGGCGCGGGATCGCGAGGTAGCGGCCGCGTTATATAGGAACCGCGGCCCGTACAAGCCGTCCCGAAAACGTCGGTTCACCGCCACCACCGCCGCCGCCGCCACCGCCACCGCCGCCACGACGTTGGCACGCACCCCTCGTCGCTCGCCAGCAGCGCTCCGCAGCGTCGCCCTTCCCCCGCCGCCGTTCATTGGCTGACGGTACCGCGCTTTGGAAACCGCTCGCGGCCGCCGCTGCCGCATCGCCGTGACAGCAGCGCGAGGAGGAAGCTAGGCCGTCGTCGCCGAGAGAGTGCGCGTCAGTGTGTCGGAAAAGAGGGTGGTGTCGCATACGACGACGACGACGACGACGAGGAGGAGTGCGCCGAGCGCGTGAAAGTGGCCTCCTCTTCCTCCTCCGTGGAGAAGGTGTTGCTCGCGCGACAAACACGGTGCGGATCGACCCGGGGGGGGGGGACACTCGTCGCGTCGGTGGTGTCGCTGCGCGCGTCTCGCGAGAATTATAGGAAGATAAAAAAGTCATCCGTGTGAAATAGTGTCGTCCGCGGTTTCGCGCTGCTTCTCGGCCAGTCGCCATCTCCCTTCGCCCTTGCTCTCCGCGCTCATCTTCCCGTTCGTCCCGTTCCTACGTCCCCCCCCCCTTCTCCCCCTTTTCCACCTCCGTCCGTCCGCCGAGCTGCGTCGTGACGAAAACGGTGTGAAGAAAGTGACAGAGAAGAGAGAGAGAGAGAGAGAGAGAGAGAGAGAGAGAGAGAGAGAGAGAGAGAGAGAAAGGGAGAGAAAGAGAGAAAGAAAGTGCGCGCGCTCGCGCGCGCTCTCGTGCGATGTGATAATCGCGTGTGCGACTGTCATTGATGTGCGAGGTGGTGTTGAAAACAAGGAAAACGACGTCGACGGCGACTACCGGGGCTAACTTCAAGCGGTGGCGGAGGAGGAGGAGGAGAGTTGCCGGAGGAGCACCGGCCAACCTAACCTAGTAGACGCGGCCGGAGCAGCGGGTGAGAGAGATAGAGTGAGTGAGAGGAGCCGGAGGCGCAACCCCCTGCGAGTCGCGGTGTAGGTGTGGTGGTGGAGGTGGAGGCGGAGGCGGTCGAGAGAGCTTCAGGATGAGCGGACGACCGAGAACCACCTCCTTCGCCGAGGGTAACAAGCCGCCCGCGAACCCGCCCCTCGGCGGCATGAAGATCAGCAGTAAGTACCATAACCTCACGTCTCCTACAGTTTCCCCCCTCCTTCTCTTTCCAATCGCACGATCTTCGATCGAATCTGCTCTTTCAGCCGTCTCGCCTTTACTCTCGTCCAATTTTAATCTCTGCACCTGTCGAGTACTCCTCGAGTGTAATAAATTGCTGAAAGGAACAGACGGTCCGCTTCTTTGACCGCTGGATTTGTCCATTTAAATTCTATTTTTTTTCCGCGTATGTTATTTCCTTCTTCTTTTTCTCCCTTGTGACAATTGCGTGCGTACCTGTTTTTTTTATTTGGCTATAAAAGGTGTAAGAAAGTACAGAGTGTGAATAGTGAATAGTGCGGTTAATTTGACGAGGTGTGCGAAGTGTAGGAAGGTGCACGTGAAAGGTGCAAACGTCCATCTTTGTCTCTCTTTCCTCGATCGTTCTCCGATATTATTTCTTTTCTTCCATTTTTTTTCTCTTTCTCTCTCTCTCTCTCTCTCTCTCTCTCTCTCTCTCTCTTTCTACATTGCACGTTTTCGACATAAAAAATCTGATATTTTAATTGTATTACTTTTATAATTAGTCTAAACATGCACATGCTTATTATTGAGTGCTTCTTAAATACAATAAAGTGCAACGTATAGAGAGTATAAAGGCCTGTTCGTTTTAGCTGAACTTCTTGCACAATTCATCTTTTCTCTTTTTCTCTCTAACGTGAAAAGAAAAAGAGGAAAGATGAACCGTGCAAGAAGTTCAGCTAAAACGAACAGGCCTATTGACAATCTCTTTTGACTGCTAGATTGTCCATTTTAAATTTGCATTTTGCATATATATTGTTTTTCTTTTTCTTTTACCTCCTGTGACGATTCCATATTTATCTTGTTTTAAATATGAAAACCATAAGAAAGTGCAGAGTGTGAAATAGTGCAGTTAATTTAATAAAACGTACAGAGTGTAAGAAAGTGCGGTTGGAAGGAGCAGATCTATCGTTCATCTTTATCCCTCTTTCATTTTCTCGCGCGCTCATTCGTTCCCCGTTATTTCTTCTTTTCTTTTTTTTTCCTTTTTTCTCTTTCTCTCTCTTTTTCTCCCTCCCGTTCTTCCGTCTTCTCCTCTTTTTTCTCTTATCGGTTCATCTGTAGGATGCAAAGCTACGCGTATGCGTGCGTGCATCCGGATGCTCTCGAAAGCGAGGGAGTGAGGGGGTGTCAGAAGGTGGGAGGGAAAAATAGAAGCGGTTGCCTTTTTCGTGCTGTCCCTAAGATTCCGCTCTCGCGATCGTCGATCTTGGCGGTTTGCGTCGTGTGCTTTCCTGGCAACCTCGATGGGAGTGTCGTGAGATTTTATGAGGATAAGGGTGGAGTCGATCGTGCATCCCTCCGCATTTCCCCGTAGTAACGTTATTCACCTGGTTTCTACGTATTTGTGGCAAAGCAGGCTCAGTGACAAAATGCAACGTAAACGTGCAAAATTACAAAGAACTTAGGCAGTTATCCTTTTTTTTTTTAAATAACGTATATTATTATAGAATGTTTCTCTTAAAATAATTCGCATTTTTTATAACATTGTATTGTACTTCAAAGAATGCAGAATATTAATGGTGCCTTAAAACAATTGTATACCTAGCGGTATATTTTGTTATTAATCACAAGATTGACTCTATATAACTCATGTTGTATTAATTTCATATACATGTTGTATATAATTCATGTTGTATTAATTAACTTAGAGAGGTTAATTAGCTTATAGCCGTATTCATACCTTCCTTGAGTAAGGATTCCTTGTTTCTCATTCTACACTTCATAAATTTTAAGGTTCCTTGATCGATCAAGGAAGGTTAATGAAATGTAGAATAACTAATAAGGAACAAGGAACCCTTATTCCTCAAGGTAGGACTATGAATACGGCTATAAGAGAGATTTAACTATTAATATTTGATGGTTTTCTTTCTCTCTCTTTCTCTAGCTACTTTATGATTATTATATTTAAACATTCAAGAGCATTTTAAAATTAATTTAATTTAAAAATTAAAGTTAATTTAAAAGGAAGAATTAAAATTGAATTTAAAATTAACGAGACGCAGTATAAAAACGCGAAAATATAGAAAGATATTACAAAATATTTTTTTAAAGAACAATCTAGCAATTTTTAAGTACATTGTATTTCCAAGAACACATTAGTTGAGCAGCAGTATATTAAATACAAGGTTGTATATTTGGCATATCTTGCTGCTAATTATCACGTTAATTTGTCCTTCATTAATCCGTTTAATGTATTCTTTTGATTCGTTTGAATTTAACGACTCATTGCCTTATGAATTTTACATTTGGATATTGTATTAAGTTTATGTTAAAATCAATCCCAAGACAGGATGTGTTGAAATCGACCATCTTTGATTTTTTTTATATTGAGTGATAAAATGCTCGAAACTGCAAAAAAGTATGCAGCTTAAAAATATATTAACAGCATATTAGAAGGATAATTATTTAGTAGTTTATCTCTCTCTTTCTCTCTCTTATTTTCTCCGTTAATCTATTTATCATACGTTAATGATTAATCTAGGTTTGATGGCTATCAAATCCATTTCATGATTATAACCATTTCATGAATATTACATTTGGATACAGTTTTTCTGAAATTATAAAGAATTTAATTTTCTATTAATTTCTTAATAATTATTTGTGCAAACTGTATGCACTAATATTACAACGTTCGAACATTCTGTATCAACTAAAAAAATTAAGGGAATATTAATCTATTTATATTAATATAAAAAATTAAATAATATAAAATATTTTTCACCGAGCAATGCGAATAAAGCATAAAAGCATTGAAGCATTTTGGAAGTATTGGAACACAGGAAAAGTTTTATTATGAGAAATTCTAGTGAACAATGTGTAATTAATATCGGGGAAAATTTTTATTTAACAATATCATCTCGGAATTCTATATCTCTCCCTCTCTTTTTCTCTCTGATTAAATCATATGTACACTTATTTTTGCGATGATTATTTTCATCGCTCGCGATCATAATCGTGTCGACGCAATTCAATGACCATGACAACGTTATATACGCGCGTGAAAATCTGATTATATATGCATTACATTTTTGGCGAGTGTTTGATTTACGTATGTACTAACGCACATTGATCTACTATATTACGTGCAATATGTGCCTGCGATCCATTACATGGAATAAAAGGTTGTAATGCGTGCTAATGCGATCACAAGATATCTGTAACTCTTTTAAAGAACTTTTTGATCTTTAAAAAGCTATCATATATGTGTAACATTTATTTATATTATTACTGATACTGATCCCAAATACTCAAATAAGGTAACAATTTTAAACTTAAAAAATATTGACCAAGAAAGAGATAAAAATAACAAAGTATTAAAATAACAAAAATAGTATTACACGTTTATTCAAACAAACTGATTGATATTAACGTCAACCTTCTTTGATGGATAACAATATCGAGGGGGAATTCACAACCCTAAATTGTGTACGCCACTGCTATACTGCTGAGCCAATGCCGAATAAATTTCGAATACTGTCTTAGCAATGCTATGCAGTGCCTCCTGCATTGTCACTGCCACCAGTCATTATTATCACTGCCCAACCACTGACGACAATACCGTCATATATTATAGGCGACTGCTTGCTTACTTTTTTTAGTTCATTGCTGAATTTTTATACACCAATGCCGGCTGTGAATTCCCCCTCGAACAATATATATTTATAGGTGAATGAATAAATAATAAATCTGAGGCGAATAATGGAGTAGGTGCAATAAGGAACGTTAATATGAATCATTATTTGAGTAAGAAACCATTCCGATGTAATACTTATAATATTCAATCAAAATCACAAATGATCAAGTTTATTCATTATATAGCATTGAAAGTTTAATGAATCCATGTATACGAAAACAAGATTTAATTGCTGCAGATAACCTGGAAGCCTAATTGCACCTGCGTTTAATAAACATTTCTCCGTGTTGCATACTTCCTTCATTGGCAAGACAATTTATGTAACGGCACAGGATAAATCATGTATCTCGCCATGCAATCCACACGCGCCAGACTGTGCAAGATAAACCGTTACCGCCTTGAACTTGCATAACGCTTGCATAATTTTTAATCGATATACCGAACTATATATGGAGTTTAACAGACTAAAGCTTTAACATGGTTTTTGTATTTTGTTTTGCTTACAAATCATAACAAAGTTGTAATAATAATCTCAATATTTTTCAAGACTTTGTAAAAACATAATTCTGATTTTTTTCAATTTTCCATAAATATATTGTGGAATATAAAAGGACATTTCTCATTCTTACAATAATTTTCTATAAAAACATTTTTAAATGTCTTGTTTTATTAGAAAGCATTATGTTGATCAAAGTTCCATCTTTATGTTTTTTTAACGTAAGAACTGTGAAGGAAAAGAATAAATAATTTTGTATTAATCTAATAATTATAGGTGACTTCTGTATAATACTATTTTATTCGTACGCTTTAATGTACCTCATGCAAGAAATATATCATCGTTATACATTTAAGACGCTATTGAATGGCCTACGTCTCTCCAAGGACGTAATGTAATTTGCCATTCCGATGGATTATCTCTGAGATATTACTGCTCGACATCGAATGGCCGCGGTAGTAGGTGTAAGTATTAGGTGACAGTAATGATTCAGACTTCTACTTTGACTTTCGTAAACGCGTCTTATGCTCAAGTTATAATTTATTACGTCGCATCTAACGAAAATAAACTCGACTCTCAGGTGTTGATCGATCCAAAGCTCCACTTCGGATATATCTATATATACAATTATAGAAATTGAATTGACATTATCTGAATTAAATAAGAAGAACTCTATAGTAGATTAGCAATCGTTATTTTAATCTTGTAAATTCATAGAACAAAGTAATATTTCTCGAAAACAATCTTAATTTTTAAATGGAATATGTATTTTAACATTCTTCTTGATAATCGACTTCTATGATAGTATATCGTGAGAATGGTGAATAAAAATAAAAGGAAAATTATCGCACATATTTCACTTCGACGATGAAGATCATATAGATCGCGTTTCTATATACGATAATGTTAAATTAAGATAACTTCGAGCTTCCGTGTTGTCAGCTATGAGAGCGTGCTCCTATCAAAAATAGTGACACAAGTAACGCAATCGCACCGCTATCTTTGGCGCACGCGACCTGCGTACGTCCGTAACCTTCCGATGCAATTAAATATATAATCTGATCGCACGATATGTGTTCCTGTATGATACAAGAATAATATCAGTAGTAATAATCAGAAAATAATTCGCGATTCCTGTAGTAACACAATGACGACAGGTTTAACAATTATTTTCTACCTGTTTTTTTTTTAATTATTTTTAATAGTAGATTTTGTAGTTTATTTTTAGATGAATGATTTTAATGTGCTGTTACGAACAGAGATATTACCACATTGTTGGAAACGATTTATTTTCTATTATTAATTTATTATCAAAGGCTATAGATTTCTCGATAGTATTAAATGACAATTTAATGGCTGGAGAACCTTCTCTCTCTCTCTCTCTCTGTTAAAAAAAAACATCGCGGCAATGGAATATACTTGCACTAGATATATATTTTTTTTATTACAACCGATCGATCCATCTTTGGAGAACTGCGAATCCCCCCGAGACTGTTTGCGTTGTAAAGAGGGTCGATCACGTTACCGATTCACGTGCCCGAGATCTAGGTCAATGTGCTTCTACGATATTAAACTATTCGCAAGAGAAAAAAGACGATACGCATGTTTCAACAATGGGCTTCCCGTCCATTAAACGATCTGATTTTTGCTTGATATCTTATTATTATCACTCCATTTAGGTATTTTCAATTAAAGCCTGTTCGTAAAATATATCCGAAAAAATATTAAATAAATGTTATATAGTTGAGTTATTATTATATGAATTATTATCGTAGTTTAACGCAATTATCGAAATCGCATTTATTTATGACATTCAGTCTATGTCGTCTCTATACCTACTCCATTTCTTCCGATTTGTTCAATTATATGTCATGCTAAAATATGCATGACACTACATACGCTATAAATAAAAATACCTAACCAGACATATGATTGACCGAGCACCAACTTAGCATTTTTTGATTCTGTCATTGTGTGCGAAAATGTTCGTCACCGGCGTTTCCTATTCACGTATTTTATCTGACTTTCACATATTCACGTTCTTCCAAAAAAAGTTCTATCTGCCAAAAATATTCTACTTTAATTATATTTCCGTTATTCTAATTTTATTTAAGCTTGACTGAATAATTACAATTTCAACATCTCCGTCTAGTTTTCCCCATTTACATATTATGATGAATAATGAATCTCAATAAATTCACGAAATCTGTAAGACAACATTTTTTTTTAATAGTTCACTAGATGTGTGCAAACAAAAATTTAAATCATGTGTGCAAATAAAAAATTTTGATTTTTTTCTAGTATTCGGGAGCTAATCCATTTTACGTAATATTAGAGAAATGCTTCTCGTAATGCCTACTGAGAATCAAGTTCGTTTTCTTGGTTTTAATGATTAAAGATAACAAACCTTGTCTGTTGCATCTTCTTTGTTCGTGACTTATCTCGATAACAGATGGACAACAGTACCGACCGATCCGATGTATAAATAATCGGGGCTGATGGTCGACCAAGTAATTGCGTATTGACGCAGTTGCCAGGCGGAGCGCGGAGACGACCTCTTCGATTGCGCGGAGGATCGATTATCCTCGTGGCGGCGGCAGCGAGCTATTCTGACCCGAATCAGACTCATTCCGCGGGTAGCGGTCTAAAAAAGGGATCGTATTTCATATGCATCTCGATTCCTTCTAACCTTTATTGCTCTGATCGATTCTTCTTCGGATGGCTCGATCGCCAGGATCCACGCTTGGTGACAACGCTAAAACGAAAACCGTTTAATCCTGAAATGGTGCTACCACAATTCGGTATCTCCCCAAGTATACTTCGAAGAGAAGAATCAATATTGCTTCAAACCTTCTGGTTTCAACTGAAACATAGCTAAAACATAAGATAAGATATAAAGAATAGGTATACTACGAAGAGAACTATTACAATTGTTAACTTATTGCTGTTAAATTGTGTTACATTGTTAAATAACTTACAGATGTAAGTTATTCAAATTATTTAATTATCAAGGTCAAGGAAGTTTGTTGATATTGATATTATTTAATTATGCATCCAATTTTCCGAATTTTAATTTGGTTAATTACATATTGTCTAAAGTAAGTTTAAAAGTCACCAGGTTAGTAAAATGCCGGCCATTTTCAAAGATACTCTGGGCCCCCTCGATATCGATCACTCAAGGTCACCATGTTAAATTCGAGTACGACATATAGTACAGTAGGAGCTTTTGACGTTCGTTAGCGAACCTCAAGGTGTAACGGTCCGATGATTTTGTCAGTGCCACATTTATTACTTCTCAGAATCTTGAATCGTTTCAGAGAACAGTTTGAAGATATGTATACGAAGAATATTTAATGGTAATAAAACCAAAGAAAGCGAATATTACATTATACAATTAAAGTATACGGTTAAAGTGCAGTAAAAAAAAATTTAATTAAACTTCCTCAGTCTGATATTTGAAAATACTATTAAAATATAACATTGTTTATAATATCAAAGCAAAGAAAATAGATGAATTTTGATGACATAAAAAATTATGTTAAATTTTTTTCAGAATTTTATTTTATATTCAATGCATTAGGTATCAAATGTAGAAATAAAAAAAATCGACTCGTGCAGTTTCTAAAATCTTCATCAATTTGAATCACAATAATAATGTAATATTTTTAATATAAGAAAAGAAAATAAAGTAACAGTAATAAGTTACAATAAAATAGTTACGTAAAGAACAGAATTAAATTAAGGAAAGTAAACATTATGGAAACATGGAGGTTAACGCAATAATATACTACTATTATCTCAATGAAACGCGCCCGCGCCGCGCGTGGCAATGTACTTTTTTTTTTATAAGAACCAACCCTTTCTAACCGCGGCGGTTGTAAATATTCTCGCTTTGCACGCTCATCTTTAAAAATAGCTTCATTACAACGCGCTATAAAGTTGCGTCTGCTGACGCATTATATTTTTAAACTTTCACTGTATGTCTCGAAAAAAAATTGCAGATGCATTTATAGGTGTACGAACAACCAATTAGTGGAATTAATCACTCATTCAACTACATCAGCTTTCTTTTTACTCACATGCTCTATAAAACTTTAGTATGTTTGTTAAATTTTTAACAAAAATAATTTTAGATTGATTTACAATTGTTTTTATTTATCTTACATTGAAATAAATTCTGTATTCATAAATTATTAAAAAATAATTTATTAAAATTATTCAAATTTTTTGCCAGAATTTATACTTCCCTTTATACTTTTTTTTATTCATATTTTATATTTTCAAATTATGTTAAATTCATTTTAAAAAATCTAATTATCTAAATTACAAGTTTATAAATTTATTTTGAACTATTTTTACATTTAACTGCATCTTGATCTTGCAACTTTAATTTTTTTATGTTTTTATATTGTTTTAAGACAGTTTGTAGAAGTAATTAATTATTATAGTTAATTTTTTAGTTCATTTCGGAAGGAAGTCGCATCTAAGACGTTGACGATACTATGGTCAGTTTTCTGATGGTGCGCCAACTCTAACATATCATCTATACAATTTTACTCTTGGCTAAAATTGTGTTCCTCTCGTTAAAAGAGATCGACTTTCCTCTCTCTTTTGATATTATTCAATTTAATTTAAGTTTTTTAAAAATTTATATAGTTTATATAATATATTATCTAATTGGAAATTTTTATGTAAAAATATGTTACATAAATATGTCCCAATTTTCTAAATTTTGAAATTGTTAATCAGATTATTATTAAGATAAAATAATTTATTAATCGAGCGGAATAAAATTTATATAATCTAGCTATACTCAGTCAAATAATTTGTTTAAATAAATTGCTCACGATATGAAAAACGAGCTAGAAAATAATCTTAGGTGACAAATGTTCTTTGTACAGTCTGAAGATAAGTCTAAATTATCATTTTATTACGGCTGCGTAAAATTATCATTTTATACGGCCTACTTATTTACTTAGGTTGCGTTCCGATATTCACTGTCACTACTGAAAATCTATAGTTTACGTCACGTATACTATAGGTTTTCAGTACTGAGAGTGAATATCGGAACGCAACCTAAATAAATAGTAACAAGACAAGAGAAGAATGGAATTCGAGTATTTTGAAATACTTTCTTTGAACAATCTAGATAGAGAGATTAAGCCAAGGATGTACCGAAATGCATTGATATAAAACAACAAAAGTTCTGTATGTATTATTACTATATTTATAGTTTATGAGAAATAAATTTAGGTAATTTTATCGTGACATATGCCTTCCAGATTGAAATATCTACTTATTTTTTTAATCTTCTGAAGAAAAATGCAGAAATTAATCTAGAATTAAATTAATGGAAAATAATTTTTTCGCTAAATCTACATAATTTAAATAAGAAATTAATTGTATTCTAATTTTTCGCACATTACGAACAACTTTTTCAAATGCATAAAAGAGTTAGTTAAATCTATAGCGCGACGAATCTTCAATGTCAACTCAAAATATGAACCACAATTAAAGTTATGAAAAATTAAGAAGTTTTTGTTCTTCTACAATTATAATTGAGATCAATTTTCTTCCTCATCTGATCCATTAATTATCCGGATTTTTGTTACAAAAACATCAGCAATGCCCTCGAAAGTTGCAATTGCTTACAATTTATGGAATTTGCCTCTGATAAAGTATGTCAGAACGAGAGATGTGTCTCATTGCGTTGGTTCCCTTAATGCAATATCGTGATCGGCCTTGAGCCGAGAGAAAAACAAGGCACAGTTTGCCAGTATAGGTAATTCAACAGAAATGTTATGATTCGCGTAAACATATATTTTATTTACGCGTATATCTTTTTAGAGATACTTACAACTAGACCAACAAAAACGTTTCCATATTACGCCATAAATAAGACTCATGTCAGTGAGTTTTTAGCTGAAGTTTTAAAAAGATAAAAATCATCTAAAATGGACTTATTGTATATAAATGTCTTATAAAGTCTCTTTTAAGAATAAATTAAATAAGTATTGATTTATTTTTAAAAAACTAAACGCCTAATCTTTTTCATACTTTTAGAAAAAAGATATTCTTTAAAGACTCGGCTTTTAATTAATTGTTGGAAATTTAGCCTAAAATTAGATGAAAAGATCTTATATACTCTCTCAAGCATATTTATATTTGGTAGAAAAGGAATTATAATAATTACAAGGCAAATATTTAAATCAGTACATTAGCTTTTTGCTATATTTAAGCTAACATTTTAGGTAAAGTCACGTTAAATTAAGACTCATCAGAGCATCTGTCATCAAAATTAAAATTATGGAACACTTTATATTATAATAATAACATAAACTTATAGAAACTACACACTATTTTTTCATAATTTTATTAGTGAAAGAAAGAAACCATACGATGTATAATCGAACGTAATTTAATTTATGCAAAAATTAAATTTTTTTTAAGAGTAAATCTTTTCGGAATTACACTTAAAATAAATGCATTTTATAAAGTAAAGGACAGTTAATATTAATTGTGCGTCGGTATGCCAAAAATGGTTTGGCATCCGAAGTCCCAAAACTTAAGCTTAGCTCAAATCGCCATTACTTCGGTATACATCGGTTTTTTGTCAATTAGAGAAGTAGCAGACCGCGCGATATGCTGTCAAATCAATAAATGAATGTTCTTGCCGCAAATAGAAATCCACTGTTGTTTGCACGGTATACGCGTTTGTGTTTCGCGTCCACAGGACACCATTGTTCTCCACGGATGATCGCGGAGAACGCCCGCTATTGTCTCCATCGGTTCATCCTTCGACGAAAGCACGATCCGTCGCGTTATTTTCATCGACCGAACACTTTCCTGTGCTACATATCTCACGTAAATATTTTACATTAATATTTTACATATATTATCGCTTGGTTCGTTTTTTCTTTGCAGAAATCGTCAAAGAATTCTTTGTTTATTTCAATATATTCTGTGTTTATCTTTATTCTGTTTATCTTATCTCGACGATGTATATATTATACTATATTTTATCAGGTTTATTTCACTGCAGTTTTATTCAACGCGACATTGTTGCGATAATTGCAATTCGCGATAATCACAATCTATGAATGAAATTCTTATCGTTACTAGACAAAAAGTATTGCTGGATGTTCAAGTTTTCAATCTACATGCAATATTTTTAAATAAAATAATAGTAATAAGATCATATAACAATAAATGGATTTTATTATATAAGGAAGAATACAACACATTTAGTCTTAATAATATAATTCAGAGACTTTATTTCAAAATATATATTTAAAAAATTAAAAGATATTTAATCATTATGAAAACTATGAAGATTTTACCATGTACAATTTAATTATTGTTTAGATAAAAGCTTGTTGTGAACTCATACAAAACTATTATATTTCCATTTAAGATTGTCTGAAAATTATCGGTAGTTTTGATTAGTCTGTTCGACCAATTTAAAATTGATTTTTGTTTAAATAAAAATATGATTTCATATAATATGTGAAATCTAAAAGATCCCATAGTATGCCCGAGTTAAAGATAGTCCCGCCTCCACGAAAGAGATACACGTTCACTATTAGTTGCATCAGTATATTCTTAGCTGACTAGTATATCGCTATAGTATATTCTTAGCGAGTAAGTTGATTTACGATATCATTGGTACGAGCCAAAAAACAATCGTTGTATTGGAGTTCGCAACATACAATCGACACTCTATGTGTGCAACCACTTCTTCCGGATAACTATAGTACCCCAGATGTCTTGACTGTAAACCGAAGACAAAGTTGAACGAACCACCTTTGTGTGAATTTGGCATTCCGCTCTTAATAAATTAAACTTTTAATACAAGATGCCGTTTTAATAAAGCCATATATATTTTTATCAGAAGTCTATAACATATAAACAAACTAATCGGGAATATACTTTTTATCTACGAAAAATTAATTAATTAATTGACGATTCCATTAATACTTATTAATTTTTAAATGTTCATTTTAAGGTCTAAACTAGGAGTTCCCAACCTTTTGTGTCAAAAGGGCCATATTAAAATTTTTGTAATGACCAGGGGGTCGAATAAGTTTTATTTTTGAAAATTATATAAAAATAAAATATCTTTATCTAAAAATTTTTTTATATTATAATATCGAAATTTCTTGGCTGGCCGAATTCAGCCCACGGAGCATAGATTGGGGATCCTTAGTCTAGACAGACGAAACTATGTTTTCTAGGAAACTATAACTCTAACGTTAACAAGATTTTATACAATTTGCATTGAAAGAACGAATTTATAGTATAGTACGGTTTAAAGTCGAAAGGAAATCGAATTATAAATTATAAAGAACGATGCGATAAATTGTTAATGCTCGATACTGCGCGATTTATTTCTATTACATTCGTATTTAATAAATACAAACTTTGAACTGAAACAACATGGATATAGCGCGAAATAATGGATTATTTTCAAATGACAATGTAATATATAAACGGGCAGTTTACCAATTAGAGATAGTAACGAAATCATAAGATAGAAATGAAAAATTGATAATTTTACATTTTAAAATTTGATCACGTTGTTGCAAAAATGCTCCATTGTATATTGATTGAAATTTTTTGATAAATATTTCTCTTTGAGGATCTCTTCCAAAGACTTTCACATGACATATACTATGCGAATAACCTTTACAAAGTTTTAGCCGTTCATTGTTTATTCGGAAGTTATAAATGATTAAATAATACCTTCTGTGCAAACAAGAACTTCAACGATGTATTATTAAATACCTATTAAAGATAAGAGGTGAATACACGTGGGTGGGAAAAGGGCAAAGCCCTTTGGAACCCAATCTAAAATTGGCTTAAGTCGGGCTAAAAGTTTGTGAGGTGAGGGTGCAGGAGGAGAGGCTCCAGCCACGCATTAATTTTGGATTTAATAAACGACGAGTAATTATTGAATTATTTAAATTAAAATCAAACACACTTAATGATATGCGAACGACGGATGATTTTAATTTGATATTACAATTAGTAAAATTATAAAGTGTATTTAGAAAAAGGGGATTTAGCTATAAAATTAATCAAATTTTACATACCAATTAGCTTCTCGACTGAAAACGAATTCAACTTCCGATTAATTTAATCGACGATTTACTTATCAATAATATCTATTTTGTCAATGTTATGGATAAAGTTATTAATTTTTTATTGTTTAACATATGGACAAAAATCAGATTAAAGACAACGATTTACATAGTTAGAAATTTCGTTTTGAGCAAAATTCTGCTGATTGAATTCATCGCCGGTTAAGTTAAATGGAGTTTGGTCGAAGTCGACCCGAATGCCGTACTGCTATTTAAAAGTAGCGACACGTGCCAGTCGTGTGGCGCCACCCTTGCGCGCGTCATCTTGTGGTATCACACGAATAAACTTTGATAACAAAGCAGGCCAATTGCGTGCACGGATGAGATTGTGAAAACTGTTTTTCTACAATCTTTCTTCACAAAATTCACATAGATACACACACAGGCAAACTATATCAAAATACGATGTAAAGGAAAAAATAAATTGTCCTCTGTTTATTATAATTTGTATGAGGTCAACATATATTATTTATTTTGCAAGAAGATTTCTAAAGAATGGTATATTATTTTTAAAATAGGAAAATATAATAATAATATTGCAAAAGCAATATTGATAATAGCAAATGTTTTAATATTGAAATTTGGTAAAGGAATGAAATTATTAATATCTTCAGCTGTGCAAACGCCATACTGGTAACTCATTGTCGAGCAACGCTGCATCTCATGACATTAAATGTTAACCATTGTCGATAGGTGGCACTACAAACTTATTAGCTTGTCTCTATATGTTTCTCCGAAGATATCTTCACTTTCGCATCATATAATAACAGCCATACGTCCCACTAGATATAATTGCATTCTGTTATTTATTAGAAAGTCTAATAAATACTTTCTCTTTAAAAATTTTCTTAAAGTTTTTAATAATTTTCATATTTTAGTTATCTATTATTTTAAAATTCTAATATTAAATTGAGATTCCGAGGAAATAAATAAATGATCACAAAGTTTAGGACAATCCACAATAGTTGCCGAAAATAGAATCTAATTATTATATTTATTACGACATAAAAGTTACTAATTTATTTTTCTAAACCAACTATAAATCTTGTTAACCTTTCGAGATCATAAAGTCTGTTTTATACATACTATAAAAATAATTATGTAAAATGTTTTATCTTTATATTTTAGTAAAATTCAAACATTTTTCTTGCGTCGAAGGATCTAAAAACTCTGTTTTTTTTAGTGATTATCTTCAATAATATTAAACATTTGTGACAATTTTGTCATGCTACATGTTGATTACATCAATTTACGTGCGCATCGTGAGCAGCGTGAACTTGTAACATGTGTTAATAGATGACTCGCGTAGCGTGTTACCGTTATTAGAATACGAACTCTAATGAACGACTAGTCTTCCATATTGCGATCTCTGTAGTAAATGATCATGACTAACGAACTTTTTTGTGCTCTTGAGCGAAACTCAATCAACGTATGTCGATAATATAGGGATCATTTCTATCTTCTTTTATTCTGAAACTTTAATCCTTCATTTTTTAAATTAATTATGATCAAAATTGATTTTCTCATCTTTTTCTCGTCGACAAGAAGCTTCAGAAAAATATTGATTTAACTAACATTTTGATCTGCTTACTACAATTCGGCAACGTTAAAGTCACACATCAGTTAAATCTACATTATGTGTGACTTCAGATGATTTATTTAGAATTGATCTATAAATATGACTTATGCAAATCGCCAAAGTAAACACAAATTTTCATACTGCGCTATTGTTCTTGTTATTTTCACAAGTTGTGATTTTCCGTCGATTTCTGATATTTTGTCTGTTAATTCATGTATAATTCATCGAACTTTTAAAGCTAATGAGATATAAAGAATATTTTGTGACAAATTTATTTTTTCATTCTCGCCGAATCGATACGAAAGAAAGAAGTAATATTTAAAATAAAATTAGTATATTTTTTAAAATAGAGATTTGATTTAATATTTTAGTGTTATTTATTTATACAAAAAGTATTTAATATTTAGACCGTCGTGAGACAGGTTAGTTTTACCCTACTGATGACCAGTCATTGCGATAGTAATCCTGCTCAGTACGAGAGGAACCGCAGGTTCGGACATTTGGTTCACGCATTCGGTCGAGCGGCCGGTGGTGCGAAGCTACCATCCGTGGGATTATGCCTGAACGCCTCTAAGGCCGTATTCTCTCTAGTCAAAGGTGGCAATGATATCTCTAGGAGTCTCGTGAGTCGAAAGGCTCAAAACAATGTGACACACTACTAGGCGGCCGGTCCTCGCGGGCCGGTCGTCGCACGAGTCCGGTTTGCCGTACGGCGCCTCTGCCCGTCGTCGGGATCTCACCGCTTACGACGGCACGGCGTCTAACGGTCGAACATGAGTTTCGCGAGTTCGATGTCGAGACTCGGAATCGGCTGTAGACGACTTAGGTATCCTCGATTAAATACTTTTTGTATAAATTATCGTACATTTAATATTTATTATAATAATCTGTATAAATGATTAAAATATGATTTAGCGGTATTTTGTAATCTATATATGTATTAATGTTATTAATGTGATTTGTACATATATTACAAATTGTTTTATAATTGTTTCGAAGGCGTACCGATTTTTCGGTCGCAAAAAATAGCGCCTTTGAATAGACTTACACTATATGTATATGACCTATGACCGTATATATCGCTCGCAGCTCGATCTATTAATAGTTATGGCGTTATTGCCATTTTACCTGAGGAACGATTTAAAGAGAAAAAAAATAAACTTGGCCCGATTATCCCGATTAATTCGTCGAATGCATTCGAGCAAATCTCTCTTGCATTAAAAAAGTGAAGATGTTCCCAAGAAACTGACTATACGAATGTACATATGTGCACAATTCAAAATTGATTTTACCGCGTTATTTGCGCACCTATAGACACATTAAGCGACACTTATGCATTGAAAATTTGATGAATCTTTACACATAAATCTTTACGCAGCGAGACATAATAAAATGCCAAATGGATAGTCGCAATCAATTCGGTGTGACAAATACTTCTAAATATTTCCAATCTTTATATTGCATTGATAAAAGTCATTACAAACTTGAGTTCTGCTATGGAAGAGACGATCTTTTGTTGTGATACTTTTTGTAATTCAATAGCTAATATTTTCTGCGAATATCTTACAATATCTTCGTCATTCGTCTTCAATCTCTCGTTCGACTTCTTTACGATCGTTATACTTCCCGTTGAGATTTGTAGTTTGAAAAAGAACCGCCTTCATTGTGACGGCAAATCGGAATTATTGGCAAACGATCAAGACACTCACGTGTGACGTTGCAGCTGACGTCGTACGTTGCGGCAGGTGCCAATATTTCCTGCAACTATGACGATACTAGGCGCCTACGCCACTTTTTTACCAAGGCTAAACGATTAATAGAAAACGAAAAAATTTATAGAAATCCAAGAAAAAGTTACAGAAAATGAAAAGTAAAGAAAAATTCTAGAATCTGCAAAACGCCAGCAAAAATTCCATCAAAAATCTATTTGAAATTAATTTAAAAATATATCTACATTATCTATATATTTGTGTTTTCGAAGTTTAATTCGCGAAAATGTCTTGTTTTCCAATTGCTTTATAACTCGGAAATAATCGATATTTTTGGAGTTATAAGGAATTTCAAACTTATCAGAGAATCTGTTATTAAAATTAAAGTCACGAGTATGAGACACCTGTGCATATACATATACGTGTGTATGTGTATACATACATAATTTGACATGTATACATAATAGTCCGAAGTAGTTATCGCAGTGGTTCATATTTCTATTTGCGCTGATCTTCATTTGCTCTTTCTTCATTTATTCATCTCGACATGTGTCAGAAGATAAGATCACGATAACGGAATGTCTGCTTTTCTTGTCGTTTTTTTTTTGTGTGTATGTATGTGTGTGATCAGAGTTTAACTATTACAATTATATACTTCGGTATAAATAGACTGTTATCAAAACGTGACTTCGTCATGTTACTTGAATAATCTCTTCACACAATTTGCTTACGCGCGTTTAAATTTGCAGGATTTTGTTCTTCAATGTCATGTTTTTTTCTTTTTGTTTTCTGGAATAAATGTGTAATATATAACAAATATATAATTAAATTTTATAGTCATAATATGACTATACACAAAATAAGAAATAATGTTTTTAATCGCAAAAACTTGAATTTGATTTTTATTTGCAATATTTTAAGCATACGAAAAATTTACTCAACATTTATACTCAACAAATAACAACATGTTATGAGACTATGCCAAAGTTAAACATTGGGCTATTCATGCAATCGGATGAAACATTTTTATTCTTTCTTTATTTAAATAAACATTGTTCTGTAACATATGTGTAAACGCAAGAAATAACATTTTGACCAACGCTAGTTACAGACTTCACGGAAATAGAGATGTAAATAGTGTCAGTAGAAATTCCGCGGAGTCACCACGCATATATTCGCTAAAAGACTTCGTTTGTCTGCGGTTAATTTCTCGAACAACTGGTCCCAGCACTGCATTTCTGAACTCTCGCGCGGTCATACGCACACAGAAATTCGTGGACGAATTTGCACGATGCCGCACACGCTCGCACAAAAGAAAAGATGGCACAAAAAGAAGCGTGAATCAGCAAAAGTTCGCGGGACCTTTGTCCGAAGTTTCTCCGAACTGTATCATTTCTATATATATATTTTCTTATACTCTTATTCTCGAAAGTTTTTTTGTGATAAACACTACACAGAGAATGAAACAATAGTAAATAAAAACGTAACAAGTGATTTCGTAAAATTTTACATATAATTACTGATGGTGCGTTAAAAACTGATTGCTGGAATTTTTTTTATCAATTGACGTTGAAACTTTTTATATAACTATCTGTGATTTTATAACAAACAATATCAAATAATTGTCTATTTTCAATAAAGACTTGTAATTTTATAAAATCAATTAGTAAATGTAGTTTTCTGGAGTAATTGATTTTATGAGAGAAATACCTTCCAATTAATATGTTATATCACTTTATATCACTAATATATGTTATATTAATATGTTATATCATACGTCTTAACACATATTTGTTTTCCGAAAGAAGCGAATTTCGCGTGCGACGATTATGTAACGACATAAAATTGCGTCTTGAAATGAGTGCGGCTAAGCGATTTCCGCGACTCGTCATGTATACGTAATGTGAACGAAAAGTCAGATGCCACGTATGCATCACCTCATTGCCACATCTTGCGTCAAAATTATTTCTGTTGACGTTCATCATTGTATTTCGAAAAAAATGCTCGCATTACACAATTTGTCGTGACGCAATCGTGGTCTGTAACGTATCTTGATCGCAATCTTATTTAAAAACAACGCTAGTTTTCAGACTAATAACGTTTTCACGATCGGTGCGATGGAAATTAATTTGAACAAACGCGAAAATAAAATTAGTCGTGACAAAGTAACATATAATGACATAATCGCGTGCTTTATTTCGTCTCGAGCATATTTTATTCGACTAGAAACTGTTTGGGAATATACCGCTATCGCAAACCGTTATAAAATCACGAAAGAATGGAGATTTCTTTCCACCGTCTCAGATGAATAATAGAACTCTACGGTCGAAGAATGCTACGTCTTTTTAATCTCAGAAACGCGCTTAATAATCTGTTACACATTGAAGGGCACACAGCGCGGAATTGCCGCGATATATCTGTGTTGCAATCGATAATTCACGCTGCGTCAGGGTCAGTGTGTTAAACCGCATATCCTGTATACGCTATAATGCTCTTTCTTGGAAATATCTTTATAATTAATCACGCGCTCTCTGAATACATAGCGTGATGAAAAAAATGTTGAAGCTTTTAAATATATCGAGAACAATCCATTTTTAAACCATAATTTTATGATTTTATAACAATGAAACGTAATAATCGAATGTTTTAAGGCGCATTTTACTTTATGAGAGACATTATCAATATCTTTTTTTTTAAGTGTAATTATACTTTTTATTTATCTCGACATATCTGTTGAGATATATTGTACAGAATATAATTTTATGTAACTTGTGCCTTGAATCGTGTATAGCGATTTTTTCTGGTTTCTGAGATACGTCACTTGCTCTGTAATTATTACAATATTTAATGGTGATCTGCCACTCACCGCCCTGCATTTTTTATGTGAAGTAAAGTCTACCTTCCTACCACTTGGATATTAAAAAAGGCATGAAGAAAACATATATAATTATACCTAAGAAAAAGTATGTAATGTGTCGAAACTCCCAAATATATAAAAAATAATTTATTTAGATACACATCTCATTTAAAAATGTAAAACAAACAACAAAATAAAAGAAATGAAAAACGAACTAAAATATAGCATTTAATACAGATTACACATTAATCGCAAGATGTTGAAATCGATAATCGCCGACATACCGCCGAAAGGGATTTTACATTGTAATGCCTGTTTTTGCGCGACGAAGCTTGATCGACACGCAGCCGGTCTGGCAATTGAGTTATGACCAATTTGCGCAGCTGATCGTTCGATATAAATAGATCGTGCAACGTTTATATACGGTTATTCTCGTTACTTACCGATACACTCTTTGACCGACGTCGTCGAAGATCTGACGCAAGAACGCTTAACGAGCGCAGTCTATTCCTCTTTCTTTCATTTTTCATATTCAACATTGTCGCCTTATGGATGCATATATAGACATCAAATGATAATATTCATCCATTGTCTACTCGAAGAATTATAAGTACGACATTTTCGCTCAGGAAATATTGGTTCGAAAAATCCGCAATCAGAAGATATGCAGTAATTTTGTGACACTTCGCGTTTTCGGTAAACTTTCAGCGAAACGACGTCTGAAATTTTTAGGATGGTCATTCGCGAGTTCGTTCACATTCTACTAATCTAGATCCGGAATAATGTCGTCATCAAGCGGCGGATGCGGGTAGCCTAAGATCGTGTTGCTGGCCGATTTCCAAGTCTCGTCTGTCTCTGAAGAGAGACAGACGAGAGGAGATCTGGCAGCCACTTCAAACATCGTCCGCGATAACTAATCGACAGTCAGAATCGGCTTTTCGCTCGCTTTCTTTCAACACTGATTATTTCATCGAATTTATTTCTTATGCTTCGTCTGAGCAAATATCTGACCAAATATGAGGTACGAGTTATTTAATACCGATTAACAAATTATTGAAGGAGTTTTGAGTCCTGCAGATATTTTGTGTCGTCTCCAATCCTTTATTTGACAGAGATAAAACTAGTTAAGAAACTATAATTATACTTTTTCGTAAACAATGAACAAATTCGTCGAAAGTATTAACTATTATTGATAAAACGAGAGAATTGTCGATTATTAAAACGATAATAATCTTCACGCGTGAAGAACACTTTATCAGTTTATAGAAGTATTTCTTATCTTAATTTCGATAAACTCGAAATACGAACTCTTTTGTCTTTTTTTTTCGTATTTTACGACTCGAGAAATTTAACGAATTATAAAGTCTACTATGAAATTTAACTAGTAAATTAGTTGAATTTTAGTAAGTCGCAATATATTTGCGGTAGATGTGTTAATAAATTTGAATGATAAATTTGAATGCTTTCGTAAGACACTCGCCACGTGCCCTCCGCGTTTCTTCGTTATCATATCTCTTCCCCCGAAGACGTACGCACGGGCGCGGGGTACTGCTCACGTGTACCGTTTGTTTGTGTGTTATAACGATGTTATCTCCTTAGCGGCTAAATATAGCGAATACTCTAACCTGCTTCGTTCAACGTATGCGATATCGACGCGTTTATTTCATTCGCTTTACTCGACACAGGAATGCGAGAATCGAGCATTCAATTTTTTACACCACATGTTGTTTTCACTTCCTCTTCACTTTTAAAGTCGATTTTTTTTTAATGAAAAATTAAAAATGTTAAAACTAAAGAACACAAATACATTTTAAAAAATAGTCACACGTATATAATATAAATACACTCTAATTTATTCTGTTTTACCAAATTTATTAAGTCATTATATTGAGCGCAGTTAAATAAGACAGAAGATTATTTATAGCTTTGAGTGCAAGTTATTAATATGTGTCCTTATGACGACGAAGGATACAAACTATAATTGAAGATTATTGCGACATTATAGCGGTGTTATCGATATACGTCATTATCATAATCTAAGCATCTCGTTTAATGGAAGTAAGGTTTAATCGAACGTGATAGAAATATTTATAGCACATCTAGATGATTTTGCACAAAGCATTGCATTATGAGCGTTGACCGCGGATAAATTTTCCGCGGATAAAACTTTTTCCGGTCTAATAACGTCAAGTTTAATAAATTTCCTCTGTCGTGAAATTAAAACCACTCGAGTCGCAAGATTTCCCAATCATTCCGATGAATTATCACGTTTGCGACATTACGAAACATTATCGCGGAGATATGAGATAATCGTCTCTCTATTATAACAATTTCTACGAAGTAATTTTTGTGGAAAGAAAAAGCGCTGTTCTTCCTATTAATTGATTCTATAATCTTATCATTTAAGATTAACATTAAATATTTTAAAACATTTTATTGCATGTCTGATACTTATTGAATATTTAACTCAATAACGTTATCACACACACTTGACATACTTATATATTAAAATATAGATATATCACCTACATGCACATTGTGACCGCATTGTGATCCGTATTCGTGCCCTACATTTATTGTGCATTAAACACAGAAAGATCTCCCTCGGAGATGTTATCGCAAGCCAACAATCACGTAAACGTGCTAAATGTGGAACGCGAATTAATTCGCTTTTACCTGATTTCAACTTCTCATAAAGCCAGGATTTCAATTCAGCCGAAGACGATTCGAAGTAATCGTTCGCTGGAAGTCGATCTAACAAAAACGGTATCTCTTTATCTACAATTGTACCGTTCCGCAGGTTGTTCGCTTTATTTCGCCTTATCAATAATCGAATCGGCAGCACAAGTTCCTATAGGGACGGACGAACTCGAGTCTAACGGCTCGGACGCGATCGACGCGATTATTCACTTTCCCGGCCAGGCGCTCGCTCTCTTCCGGCCATCCCTCTTCTTTCCCTTCTACCACGTGCAGGGTCGGTTGTACACGATGTCAGAGAACTATAATCTTGAATTCTAATGTTTTAGTTAAAGAAAATTCAAGTCCATATTGATGAGAAGCCTCTCGACTTAAAAATTCTTATTCAAGTCTATGATTTCTTTAAAATTAATTTTTGAAATTTTGATTCAACTCACAATTATTTAATTGCATACGCGTAAATTACACCCCGAAGATTCGAGCATATGATTAGCAATTAATATATTGAATAATTTAAACGCCAAACTAAACGGAAAGAATCGAAGGAGAAGTTCCTCAGGGAGAGAATTTTGCTTTGGAACACATGAATGAAAAGCACGGGTTCCACTATTCTTTTTTATATTCCAAGATAAAATAAAATTCATTCTGTCTTACACCAAGATACGTCAGACGATAATTACTGTACAGGATTATAATTATTATGCAGCCAGAAATATCTTGGGAAAGACAAAGGGTTACCCCAACGTTGCTCTCCCACCGCGACCACCCTGAACGCCCGGCGCGCAAGTGATGTGACGACACTGACGACTCGATCGGCGGCGCTCTCCGCTTTAGTCGCGTGCCGGTAGTCCATCGCGAATCAACGCAATTTACTCTTACGTGTGCAAAGTCGGCTCGGGCCGAGCCCGCGGTGGTCCCGTAACGCGAATCACGCCGATTCGATACCAACGCGTGATCCGCATCGCAACTCTGCTTATTAATCCGTTCGGAAACGCAAACCATCGTTTATCGCGACCCCAATGGATTAAAGGTGCAGTGCATCTTAAGAAGAGGAAGAAAAGGAGAGGAATTTTTGTGAGTCTGACGCGTTTTGAGCGATTGTTCAATCGAGATCATCGATCTTTCCCGTGAAGAAATGTAAGGATATTGGAAGTGTGAATATTTTTCGACGATTAACGTGATGGTTAATCATTATTGATTACCTTCGAGAAAAAAGACTTAAGTGACAATAGTTTAATATATATCAGCATCTTATAGTGTACGGCATATCATTACTAATTTTTGTAAGACAGTAAAAGTGTTAGATACAATATCGTGAAGAAGTCTTTTCTGATTGTATGTCAAAACTCAGAATAAATAAACGTGGATTATAAAGAATTAGTGACATAAAACTTTATAAAATTTATATACATTATTAATTCAAGTGCCAGTTTTTACGAGCAATTTGTGTGAGCGATGACCGAAAACAGATATTTATAACAATTCTGTGTGGAAAAAAATTTGTTATTTAATTTGTAAAAGAAAATATAAACGATTATTGAACTTCGTACTTTGTGAACATTCGCGATATTTGATTCTCGTGAAATTCGACTTAAAATAATCGTCGATTCTGCAAGTCTGATGAAGGATATTGTGGAAACTCGGATACACAAGAACGAGTTCACAAAAAATACCATAATAAACCACAAACGTTCCTAGAAAGACAACCTGGAATGCGCGATATATAATTGGTATGAAAAATCTAGAAGAGAATTGTATTCTTCAAATTCTTCAAATATACAAATTAAATTCTCTGAATAAAAATATCGAAATAGACAAGTCGAGATGAGTAAATTCTATACAAAAATATATGTATCAATAATAAAGAATAACTTCTATCTGTGATTCAAGGCATTAAAAGTTATAATAATAGTAAAAAGTAATAAGCATATTGATCTATAATATAAAAAAAAAGAATAATAAACTTAAAGTAATAATAGAAAGAAAATCTATAACAGAGGATTAATAATAGAAAAGGAACTGTATGATCGAAAAACGACAGAAGAAAATTTCTGTGACGCAATATAATTAGCCATCACGGAGAACTAATCGAAACCTAGTCTTACATTATGATATTTCAAAATATGAGACGGAACAAAAACGAAGCGTTATAGTAGTGATATATCGTGGGACGTTTCAATAATCGATCGATCTCTAGAGACCATGGCTCCAGCAAACAATCTCGATTGGTCAGAACCGTGTCAGCAGTGGCGATATCCAAAATTCTGTCCGACGGCGACCGGACAGAAAAACGAGCGTCCTAAGAGCGCCGTGGAACTGGGTGGCAAAGAGGCCAACACTGCCTATAAAAAATTCTGCAAGTTCTTGCGCCGACTAGGCAATAAGAAACGTAAGTCTATTGAGCGATCGATGTACCTTGTGTGTGTATGTAAACGCGTTGGTATCTCATAATTTTATAGCTTTAGATAGAATCATAAAGTTTTCACATACTGTGAAATATTACAGGATTATGAATCTTTGTTAAGCTAAATTTTAAATTAATTATAATTTAATAATGAGAAATTTTATTTCATATATATTATTATATTTAAAAATTTATTATGGAGTATTAAAAAGAAATTATGGGACTTAGACGGCAAGTTTCACATTCGAAATATTTTATTTCGATATTTCTCGACGTAAAATATGAAGTGACTCATTCATTTTACGATGCTCTTGATACTTTTATATATAGAATGACAAGAACGATTGATTTATGCAAAGATGTATATTCTATAAAATGTAAGTAAATCGCGTTTACATTAAAATTAAAATATATTCTATTTCTTAAACATGATTAATTTTTCGAGCTATGTTAGACATTTACTATCTGCCCTCTAACCTCGAGTTCTTTTTTTTTTTTCAATTTTGTATAATTACCAATTAAATTTATTAACTAAATTTATTAAAGAGTTAATTATAGACGCGCGCATACATATATACATATATAGGTACACAAAATATTTTAATAAAATTTTACTAAAAATTTGGATAAAATTTCACAAGGATATAGCAAAAACATATGCTATCGACAGCATATCACTTTGTTTATGTAGAGCGCTTTGTTAATATGTTATTATACATGTAAATGTTTCAACTTTTTTCTCGATGATAGTTCTCTGAGATTTTCTTGTACACTCTCATGTCATCAAAGGAAACCAATGTCTTTATCTTATTCTTCTAAAAAAAAAAAAAAAAAAAAAAAAAAAACAACAACAACAGTCCATTGCTGATCGGCGCGTTTCGGAGTTTCCAGGGCGATTTCTCGCTAATCTGATTTCTATTTGAGCGAAGGGCCGATCTTCAAGATGACGTATTTAATAAATGTCGTCAAGTATACCTACCAACCACTTTGTGTATCGAGAGCGCGTGATCCTCTGACATTTACACCGTCTCTTGGCGGTGCCGTATTTACTCTTGGTCGCACCTACCGTGTGTGATGTGGTTTTTCTGTCTATTCGAGAGTGAGAACAGATCGAGAAAGCAGGAGAAAGAGAGAGACGAAAGGGTTGAAGAGAAAGTTCATGGGTATCTGTTACCCTCGATACTGCTTCTCGCGAGGAGGCATCGAAGGAGGCTCTTTCCGTTATGGTAATATAAACTGAATATTAATTATAGAATTCGAGCAAACGGTCAATGAATACGTTTTGTAATCAAACGAAAGAAACAGTGAAGTGATAATAAAAAAATCTAATATAGTCCGCGTACAACAGTAAATTAAAGAGTTATATCAAAATTGACAGTCAGTCACTGATGATTTCTTCAATTTAATACTTTCTCTAATACTCCTTTTTTCTATATTTGATTATTTTATATTATAAAATAAATTATATAGAATAAAATCATTTTGTAATATTAATTATATATTATTATGTAACAGTCTTTTATCAGTACACAATTGTGTGTACTGATAATGGAACATTGTAAAAATATCAAAATAATCTCGCGCAAATCGCAACGTTCAGCAGATCTAATCATAAAAGAGAGAGATTGTCTCGAACCTTATTCTTCCGCTATTCTCTGGCTTGATTAATCCCCCCCTTTTTTTTTATTATCCGCGCGGCCTATTTCGTTAAACCGAGCACGATTGCCTCTGACGTCGACAAAGAAGCCTTCGATATAACGAGGGACGCCCCCTTAAGTCGCACAAAATGTCACCATGAGGACCGATATACAGATATTCTCTGAAGCTTTCTTGCTTCACAGGTAGGGGCTGCACGCCATGGGAAAGGTCGAAGTCTCCTCCGATGCGCGCGTAACGCGATAAAAGGATCGGCATCGTACGCGATGCAGCTGCTGTGCATCGCTTCGTTGCGCTTTTTGTCGCAAGCTGGATTTAGCTGGCTAGCTGACTAGTCGGCTGGATTTTCTAGCCTCGACTGTCGCTTGACCCATTTCCTCCATAGGCGCGATGTTTGTTTAGTTATTTTTTATTAGGCCCTTTCGAGAGTCTCGGAAATTATTCTGAGGTTCTATCTTTGGTTTTCTTGAAATTTTTAGTAGAAACACGTCTAAAATAATACTATTAATTAAAATAATTCTTTATTACTATATCTCTCAGTCTATACTTAGAAGATACAAAAAGATGTATGTATCTTGGTAAAGGAAAAACATGTTATTGGGATGAGGTATAACAATACGTGAGATACTTCAGAAAATCGGCATTTAAAAATAATAAATAAATAAAATAAAACCAATACATACATTTGTGTATGTTAATCTTATCTGAATCTGAAATTATTTTGTTATAATATCTGCGTAATAAGTGCAATACTTTTAACATTATTTGATTTTTATATTGTTATTTATATTATATATCAATTGATTTTTCTAAACGTATTCTTCTGGGAAATCTTGTACACGTCATGCTTTAATTTGGCCGCGCGGTAACACGCTCAGTGTCTTGCCAATGCAGCGGCGTTTCATAGGAACGTGACAAGATTTCTTTCGCTGTATTGTTCAATTCTTACAACTATAAATCAGATACGAGATTTTCGTATCCGTTGTCGGTGTATAATTATAATAATTGCGTGTCTCTCACGTATATAATTTAACGTCTTGAACGAAACGGTTGTTTGCCATATCTCGCCGTTATAATGAATAATATATATAAATTCTGTCCTTGTCTATTTACAATCAAACATATACAAAATTATAGGTAGATTTCTATTATAGATTGTCTACAAAGGGTTTTACACTAGATATCAAAATCTAATCGGCATTAATCTCGCGAAGTACACAAAACAAATGAGTCGCTCGCGATCTTCAATCTATGGTTGACAGTAATGATTGAAAATGTCGCGAATATGTCAGAAGATAAGACACCGTTCACGTGGAGACTAATCGTTCGCGGTGTACTCGCAAATCGGAATCCTCGTATTCACCTTCGAACTCGAAAGCAGGTGATTCTCTAATTTCGAAAAGTATCTCGATCAAGGATCTCTTAACCCACTTTGCCAATAACAAAATACAATTTTCACAGAAATTGAGTTTAATTAACCTTGCTCTCTTGTCAAAGTGATGATGAAGTTACAGCACATACATGCAAAACAATTATTAAAATTTCAAGTAAATCTTAAGTAGTCCTTTAAGTAATTCTTTGTTATCATATTCTCTAAATATAAAGATTATGAAAAAAATAACTATTATGTTGATATTAAATTTCAATAATTAGAACTTTTTTACTATTACAAGGGAATTATTATATTTAGTTATTTAATTCTGTTGTCTAATTTTTTAATAAATAGAAAGATTTTTATTAATTGCATCACGATCACTTTGCTGTATCCATGTAAATAGTCAGAGCTATTTTAATAGATATCTATGAATCAACAAAGCTTCTTATGACATACTCGATGTGTTATTAAAACAACCTACATGCACCCGATATTCGGCGCGTCCGTTTCTAACAACAGATGAAAGATTTTGACGAAAAGTGTGACGCAGTTGAGAAATAGACCGGCAAAAGTCTTGCGTGAAAATAGGAAAATGCGTATTGCGTGAGGAAGTTTACATTGCAATCGTAGCAAACCTGGTTATTGTTCGCAATAGTTTACACCGCCTGTTTATCAGACTTCATCAAGGCTATTGTGCACGTTTTCTATCGCCGATTGAAAACGTCCCTCAACGATTCGATTGTACTTGTACATATTCGTCCAATTTCATGTAAATCTACGCGTTTACCTTTTTTTGAACGATAAAAAGAGTTGTCAGAAGTCTATTTGCCTAAGTATTCCCATTAAGGAATCTATTGATTATTATTGAAGACATTAAGTATCGTCGGAAATCGCAAAATTGCAGGATAATTGTGAATTGTAAATCTCAGTGCTTTCTTCGGGCAATTTGCATACACCATTCAGCGATTTATTCTGCAAGTCGCGTGGCTCGAAACTATTAGTAGTATAAGAAAAACTAATCAAGGATTAGATTATTATTTCTGGTCGCCTATGTCCAAGAACTACATGTGAAAATAGCGACGATTGCGCGGATAAGAGGGGGTTGTAATTTATAATAATTTATATAACGCTTTCCAGACTCGCGACTTTAACGATGTGCGTGATCTTTTTTTACATTTCTGCGAAATATAAAGTTCTCAGAGAGAAAGAGAGAGAAATATCTGAAAATAATAATATAAAAATGGATTGATTCTCTGATACAGTATATGTATCTAAAGTTATTTTTTACATTAATAGATCACATTTTGCAAAACAATACGTTGCATTTTGTCATAAATTTCCAAGATAATTGTCAACATGGAGACAATTTTGCTCGAGACGTTTTTGCGAAATAGGAGCAAGCTTCCCTCGATTCTCGAGGTTCTGGGCGTTTTCTGCTTTTTAGAGGAAGTTCGGTTTCCCACTTTTGTTTCCACTTCTTTTCGTGCACTGTGGTTTTTTCCGATTTGTTTCTATGGGTAGTGCAATGTACCCTGCAGGCAAGGATGGCAGCAAGGTAACGACTGTGGTAGCGACTCCCGGTGCTGGTCCGGATCGTCCTCAGGAGGTCGCGTATACCGACACCAAGGTCATCGGCAATGGCAGCTTCGGCGTGGTGTATCAGGCGAAACTCTGCGATTCGGGAGAGATGGTTGCTATCAAGAAGGTTCTCCAGGATAAGCGATTTAAGGTAAGCATTTTTACGTTTATTTCCTGATATATATCTAAGTAACGAGATACAAAAAACTAAAATTATGAGCTAAATAAAAATGTGTTGACGACATAATAATAGCTAATAATAGTTAATAGTTACTAGATAATGTGTTGAAATAATACATTTTTATTTGCATTTTATATTACTTAATTTGATTTAATTTGATTACATTCTATTCTATCTTTTTATTCTATATTTATTTATTTTATTCTGTGTTTTATTTTTTATTTTAATCTATTTTTTTCTCATTTATTTTGTTTATTAATGAGCAACGAATACAAGATATTATAATAAAACTTTACGATTTTATTTCAGAACAGGGAATTACAAATCATGCGACGTCTTGAGCACTGCAACATTGTGAAACTCAAATATTTCTTTTATTCTAGTGGTGATAAGGTAACTATCTTATCTATTTTTCTTGAATTTTACGTGAAGATGAGTTCGATATCCGATTTTGTTGTTTAAAAAATTCTAAGAATTCTCTATCAATCTGTTTATTATAAATCGAGAGAAATTCGCGAAAAAATGATGCGAAGTATGTAACTTTAATCAGTACAGCTCCCTTGATTGGCGCGCAATTATCAATTTTATCGGTTCGTTACGTAAATCATACGTTCCTACAAATAAAACGAGAAATGTTCATTTAATGCATGCCACATTGTTATGTTATTTTATAGAACGTCTTAACCGCGACTAATCCGGTTTTTCACGTTGACGTAAGTTGAAGTGCACCCAGTAGTAGTTTGTACAAGAGTTCTCCTTTTGGCGAGAGAAAAAAGAAACTCTAGGCGAATTATCGCTTCCACATAGGAACACAACATCTTCACATTCGTATCATTCCTTCGAAACGTCATTTTTTTTTTTTTAATGTCAATCTGGGTCCGATTAGATTACGCTGCTTCGCTAGTCTTGTTAGTACGTAATTTTTCTGAAGGCGTGTGTGGTAATTGTAAATGTTAATAACACGAGGGCATCGATGTGTGTGTCCAAGAGAGATAATAATGACGAAACGTATAACTTAAACGATCCCTAAATACGGGGTATCCCACAATTCGCTATAATTATTCCATATTTTTAATCACAGATTCTGATGGATTTTTAATTGGTGCTTCTTTATTCATAAATTCATAAATTCTGAGACCCTGAAAAGAATAAGAAAGAAAGCTCCTAATGAAAAGAAAAAAGTTTTCGTATAATATGAGAATAAATAACATAATCGTATTTTTACGTTCTAGTCTTTTTTAATTAATTCTCGAAAGACCTATTTGCAAAGATTTACATGCAATGTTGAAAGCTAGAAGATTGAACAAGTAAAAAAGAATTGATGAGCATAGGTCGTAAAGATAGTTAAAAATAAAAAGTTGCTGTCGGATTGATTGGAGAGAATTTGTCGTTAAAATTTAAGTCGCGCGAGTTGCGGGAAACTCTACATTTCTTCCTGACGATAGTATACCGAATATGTCGTCAATGTTTGGGTTTGGAGTAGTGTGCCTTTGAGACGACAAATATTTATAAACAGATCCCCCCCGCTTGTTGAATGAATGTTACGTGCAAAAGAATTTTCGTTTTTCTTTCTTTTTTTAGAAGGACGAGGTTTATCTTAATCTAGTCCTGGAATACATACCCGAAACTGTGTACAAAGTCGCTCGACATTATAGCAAAAGCAAGCAGACGATACCAATCAGTTTCATCAAGGTGAGTCATTTTTTTTATATTTCTAGACTCATAATGTAACGCAGAAATAGATATTTGTAAACCTGCTTGTACTTTTTTGTAATCTTGTAATCTTTAATTAATCTTTAGAAAATCACGTAGATGTTATAGTATCTCTGATTGTAAAGGAAACATTCTTTTCATTCATGCAATACTCAGTATCTAAGAAGTCATTAATTATGAATCTCTCTGAAATTAAAATATATATAAGATTCATAAGTATCAACTACTTAAGTATGTTTTAGTACGCGATATTTGCAATATTTCAGTCGATTATATTCACCGTTTTAAATTTGCTATTCATACCTCAGGTTTGTAATCGGTGATCTTAAAAACCTAGAAATACTGACTTGTACACAATTCGAAAGAATCTGGAAAAATTTTATAAAGATTTTTATATTATAAAAAATGTGTTTTGAAAACTTAATCAGACATATTGTAGTATTAAATATAATACTACAAAAGATAATCTTTGCTTTTCTTTGTTCTTTGCAGTTATATATGTATCAACTGTTCCGTTCATTGGCGTACATCCACTCGCTGGGTATCTGTCACAGGGATATCAAGCCACAGAATTTACTTCTAGATCCGGATACTGGTGTTCTGAAGCTATGTGATTTCGGTTCAGCTAAACATCTTGTGAAAGGCGAACCAAATGTGTCCTATATCTGCAGTCGCTACTACCGCGCACCTGAACTCATTTTCGGTGCTATTGACTATACTACAAAGATTGGTACGTTCAAAATTTCGATGAAACTTTGTTTAACATTGCATATTATGTTTGAAAGAATTTCATCATTGACCGTGCTGTTTGTGTCTTTTTGTTCTAATTTATATGTATATGATATATATCCGAAAAAATAATCTAATTCTTGACAGATATCTAAAATCTTTTGACAAAAAACATTGTAATTAATAGCGACATGTAAAAAAATACATTATTTAATTTGTTTTTTATTTCTTTTATTATATCTTATTGTAATTCTTAGTGTAACGTTCTTTTCTCTTTCTCGACAGATGTCTGGAGTGCAGGTTGCGTGCTAGCGGAACTGCTGCTAGGTCAACCGATATTTCCCGGCGATAGTGGTGTCGATCAGTTGGTAGAGATTATCAAAGTACTCGGTACGCCTACGCGCGATCAGATACGTGAGATGAACCCCAACTATACCGAATTCAAATTTCCACAAATTAAGTCACATCCTTGGCAAAAGGTAAATTCTACTATTTTATTTTTAAATATAACTTTATACATATTGTTCTTAATATGTATTTATATACGTACATAAATCCAGCGACATATTCTATGTATTTCTTCATCATGTGATTGTTTCGACTTGTTCCACACATATGTCTATTAACTTTGTGATTTGTTATGAATAATTAAGAAGCCCGTTTTCGTCTTAAATCCATAATTTCAGTAATAAAGATGATAGAGAATGTCGTTATCTTTTGAAATATATATCGTTTGAAATATATACTTAAAACACAAATTTCAGAAAAATATGGATTTTTTTAAACAGGATAATGACAAAACAGAAAACAAAAAAATTGTTTTAGTTAATTTTTCAAGTTAAAGAAGAAGGTAGAGTCGAATTTGATGTAACATTGCATGAGGAATTATTCAACATGCACTTTCGTAGGGAGAGATTATTTTTTCGTGTTTAAAAGATCGATGGCAATAGCAATAGCGCCTCGATCGGTGCCAATCATCAATACATGTACTCGTGATTTGCAGTATATGCTTCAACGAATGAGTGAAACACCTATGTGTTCCACGGAGCATCAGAAGATTAGAGTAAGTGATCCGACTTGCAACAAGTGTTGTTCAATATGGCTGGCACAAACTTTCTCTATCTTGGCCCGTTGTACTAACATTCGAAATAACATCTAAACTTCCATTTCGATATTCGGACGAGCGTGCAGACTTGTTCCCAATCTTGTTTAATGATTACTTAAAAGAGAACGAAAATAAGGAGAAGAATAGTCTTCAAGATTTCCTTTACGATCAATTATCTTCTTCATGTAACTCCTCATTGCCTAGTCTCATCTGTTAACGACACTAATGATTTTTTATACGCGATTTCTTACATTTTACATTTGTTATGGCGACTGAAAATGATTGAGAGTCACTTACTCTGATGTTCTGGTGATATTTGAGACTTGCATTTGTCAAACTTGAAAGAATGAGTAACATACTGTGGTCTTTCGTGTCTATTGCACAGAGAATAGTGCTTGGAGTCTGTGTTCATCTTAGATGTACATATTCACACTTGCATTGTATTTATTCCAATATTATGCTGGTACATATATATGTATATATAAAATATATATAAACAAAGTTGCATATATAAGTACATGGTGTGTAGATTTAAATTTTGTAAATTTTTCTGTGTTTTTATTGGGATATCTGTTCTTTTATGAAGATGTAGTACTATGTGCTAAATTGTACAAATTATAGATGAGCACAATAGATGTTTTACAATGGATGATTTTCGAATATAGATAGATAAGTTTTTGATGATAATATTAAAGACAAATATCGATGTTATCCTTATCCATTCTCATTGTCGATACAAAGCATAATTATTTTATTTTCAGTTCTCAGCAGGTATCAAAACAAATTTCTTAACTCTAGGACTGCACATTGTATTTTTGTATATGATTATATGTATATAGTACGTAACATTTACATATTGGATCTATCAGATTTTAGCCTATTATTTTTACATTAACTCTGATTTTTACATTTAACTCTGATACAAATACATGTTTTTCAATAAATTTGTTTACAAGAGAATGTCAGACATCGTGAAACAGAATTATAAAATCAAAATTCAAGTCCGTTTGCTAGATTTGCAAAATGTAAATGTTTAAACAGGAGAAATTTCCAAGAATGTTAGCATTTTGAAATTGTCGCCAGGTTGAACAAACCCATATATAGTGATCCTAGAGTTAAACGCCATAAAATGAAATGTAAGAACTGAAATTTTGTATACGAAGTGTGACTAAAACCATCTCGTTACGAATCTTTTAATAACATATCGCGACCTTTCATATCCATCATACTGAGAGTAGTGCTTGGAATCAGTGTGTAATTTTCTTAAACGGAATTTTATAGAGCTCATAGTACAAAAGAATTGACAAACTTTACGATACCTACTGAGATTTAAAACTGAGAATTTACTTGTTACTAACTGTTCTTGTTATTAATCATTCGTACAACTTTCAATCTTCAATAATTCTACACAACGTTCAACTTTTTGAAAACATTGAACAGAAAATGTCAATGCACGAAAATAAAAGGTTTTGATTCGTATTCTTACTGCTCCTCTTACTGGTACGTTTACACTGCTGATCATAAAGAAACAAATAAGTTTTATAGTCAAGGTTAGTTCTTATTCTCACTGCACATTTATAATGCTCTTATCTTATTGTTAGAAGTATATTTACATATAATACAGTGCATTATGTGATGGAGGAAATATCTAATCTTGCATATCTCTGCTCTTCAATGTTGTCATTAGCTGTCGCATACGAATGCACAGTTTATTTACGTAAGTCTATGGTAATATTGCACAATTGGCCGTTACTGATAAACTTTCTTATTTTATTTATTATACTTTATTAAAATATATACTTTTTGCACGCTATTTATTTTTTGCACTTTAAAAAAGACCGAAGAAATATCAGAAGTATTCAAATATTATTATTGATATGTAATATGATCTTATCAACGAAATTAATCGCATAGCACCGCTATAATTGATCAAACTTGCAAAGCATCTTGCATTTATCAAGTACAGTGCGCCGTTATTACGGACCAATGTTCTACAAATTTAATTTAGAATAAGATTTTTGCTCTAAAATTCATCCTTTAAACCAAGACTGACAGTCTGTCTCTAAAAGTCTCAACAAATATGTGATCAGCATATCGTAATATTTATCTAAGGAATATTTATTGATACATTTATAACGAAAGTTGAGAATACAAGGTTTTGTCATGAACTTGATGGTGATTGCAGGTGTTCAGGGCGCGTACGCCGCCGGAAGCGATGGACCTAGTAGCACGGCTGTTGGAATATACGCCGTCGCTGCGCATGACGCCGCTACAAGCATGTGCGCACTCGTTCTTCAATGAATTACGTGAACAGGGCACGCGGTTGCCGAGCGGCCGTGAATTGCCGCCACTCTTCAACTTCACCGAGCATGAGCTGCGAATCCAGCCGATCCTTAACAGCATGCTGATACCCAAGTACATGCAATCGGCCGCCGCCACCACCGGTACGGAGGGAAATCCCGGCGGGGGCGGAGGTGGCGGCCAGTCGGACGCCACGGGCGCCGCTGCCAGTGCTAGCGGTAACTCTAGTGATAATAGCGCCAGCAATCCCAACACCACCACTAACACCACCGCTACAAACACGCAAAACACTGACCCCAGCCAATCGAACATGGCTTGAACCGCTTTACTCTATCTTCTACTTTTCTTTTCCTTTTTAACGTTATTAAAGAATTGGGTTATGACGTTGTTACGATGGCATGACGAAGTAATCATCTTCTGACGAGGATGTCCACGTTGTAAATGCGTTGTATACTGCATTGCGGAATATATAGATATAAGATTTTCATCTTCTCTCTAGCGAGAAGTAGTGGTAGTACAGCGACGCGATTCGGCGGAATTAAGGCTCCTCGCCCGTCTCCGTAGGCACGTTGGACCAGGGGGTCCTGACTCTCTTCATCTTAACGAAGATGAAAATTCGATTAATTCGTAATTTCCAGAGGACGGAGGCAGAGCGCCAGTACTGTCGACTTATTATCTCCACTACTCACTGACTTTTTCGTTATCAGTGGCGACTGCTTGACCGACTTATATATTAACCAACTTATTAACAAAATATATTGTCTGCGAGTCTATAGTGCAACTAGATTATATTTCTGTAAATTAGACAGCCAAGATTCTTCTACCTCGAGATTCGTGTCTATCTTTGCATCTGTTCTTTATCTTTTTAACGATAAAATCGCTATTCTTATGGAACAGGCATATAAAATCGAATTTTATGATAGGAGAACGTTAATCTAGTTTTGCGGAACTATAATAATATTTCAGATTCGTAAAGACGTTTCTGGAAAACTGTAAAGCAATCGTTAACAACAAGACGCACAGGAAAAAAATTATATTAATTTTATAATTGCATGAGATATATAGAAATAGAAATATGTCACTCCTAGAAGAATACTGTCACGACTTAAAAATTCACAATTTTTAAGAGAGAAGAATAAATTTAATTCAGGTCTGGTGTGATTCACTTGTCAAGTGACCGCAACCGATTTAAAAGAATAACGACACTTCTGCTCCATGCGGCAGAAGTTATTTCGCATATCGCTTGTGATATTATTATAGCACGTATGTAACGTTTTAGACACACTTTTTATAGGCTTAATTCAAAATCGAAATTTTTTGAGTTGTGGCAATGTTCTTCTAGGGGTGCGATATGTAGATATGCGCACGCGTATAGTTTTCGCAACGTAACAAGTATAAACTGCGTGTTCCAATTAACTGCACACACACTTTACAATGAGAAAGGAAGCTTTGACTGATATCTTCTCCATTCAAAATGAGAGAAGAGGTGAATGTCGTTATATCTTAGCTGACATAAAATCAACAAAGATAAAGACAGATCGGAAAAGCATCACGTAACTTCTCTAACATTGGTACATGGCTAGAGAACGCGCAATTTTTATTTATTACATCCGTAGATTCCAATATATAACATTTCACATCCCGTTTCTCTTTAAATGATCTATTTTGGTTCGCTGCTTTTGAAAAATTCGCTGAAATTCGCCCCCTCTTTCCAGGAAGGGAGTTTGGACCCACTGTGTGGGCATATAGTATCAAAAGTATTTTACACATTAAAGTAGATTACATTTTCTTATATGCTACAACTTGTATTTGATAGAATAGATCTACGAAACACGCCGAGAATTATCAATTTGATAAATATCTGTTGAAGCTAGATCTCAAAATTCATTTTTGTTACAGACACACGGAATAGATCTAATATTAATTTATTTACCGAAGAGAAAGTTTTGGAATTGTTCTCGAAATTATTCTGTCAGCTACGAATTGTTGCGAAAAGCTAATTTACTTCAGTGTGTGCATGCGCGAACAAAAATTTTGACATTTTTTATTTCTTACATTATAAACCGATGTGGCTATTAGGAGTCTTAATTACGCTTCGTTGTTGTCGAATCGAATTCAGTGTATATATATATATGTGTAGGAATTTGTCCCCCTTTAACTTTAAATACCGCTAAATGCGTTTACTCTAATTAAAGGTAAACTAAGAGGATGTATAATCTAATGCGTTTAGTAATGTCGTTTGCGTCGCCATCATTTTATATTTTAAGACAAATTGCGAAATCGAAGCTTGACAAAAATACTTAAGGAGAATGTGAATGCTGATAACGGATAAAGAATGTTATGTTGTCTTTTGTAGACTAGACCGACGCAATTTGACAGCGAATGCTTAATTATACCCTATGTATATATAAAAAATAAATCCATCTTTAACATATTGACTGCTATGTTAAACCCATTATTTATATATGAATGACACTTTATTTCTGTCATTTAAATACGAATGACATCAAATTTTCGTAACAAGCTAGTGTGCAATGATATTCTACAATAAAAAAGAGTAAGTTATGAAGAGATCGGGTTTGGTTTCCTAAAAATTTTTCATGAAATTGAATGTCATTTATATATAAGTGATTCGTATAAATGACATAGCAGACAGTGTGTTAATTGATAACGGCTAAATGCGCGACTCTAAGTGAGTTAAAATCGTTAAAATACAGTCGAATGCCTTTACTGTGAACTCGTTAGGATCAAACAAATTGCTTTTTGTATACTTTTCTTTCAGTTTCTAATTGGATTTTAGTAGCATATATATTGAATATCTTTTTTACTTGCTTTCTCATTCTAATATGATTACGCAATTACATAGCAAATATGAATAGTGGGAAAGCTATGCGAAAAAGAAAATTCTCTTTAAAGAATATTTAGTTGATTCATAATACGGGGAGTTGATTATACGGATATTCGACTGTACATGTAACCATATTCGATTATGTCTAGGCATTTCTAGACAGAGTTCAATATCTGCAAAATTAACTTTAAAAAGTACAGATGCTTGTTGAAAGAAAACCATCGTACTATTAATGCATAATTTGGCAGCGAAAACAAATTCCTTTATTGCTGAATTGACTTAAATGTACATATTAAATGTACATATAACTGGTTCCTCTTTAACCGACAATTGCTAAGCATGATTTGAATTGAAAACAAACCAAAACAATGTGTAATCAAATGTCTAATAATTTATTAATGCATCGCAAAATCGGTTGAAAAAATAACATCGATGACAATTGGAAAAAGATCATCGTGCTATCGACATAATTTAGCATATATGTAGGAATCGTTCCTTCTTTAACAACTGATAATTGCTAAACGCGACTCTAGTTGAACGAAAATTCGAGATGAATGCGTAATTTAGCATCTAATATCATTAATTTATTGATAGAATGCTACAGCAGAACCGAAACCGGTATAATTTAAAATTCGAACTTAAGATTGAGTGACCATTACATTTATATTTGTGAATAAATGAAATGATAATTTTCTTAAAATCCTTTCTTGTAGAAAATTATGCTCATCGGAAATTATACCGATTTCAAATTATACACGGTGGATGTTATTGCGAAGTTGGCTTAGAAGGAGATAAAAATTGGAAATGGACTATCATATTCTCGATTCATAACGCGAGTTTCATTAAGCCGGACTGTATTTCTTCTAGATTTAAGTCAACTTGCAGATATCGCATACTACGGAACGATGTAACACAATGAATATCGAACGATAATATCAATAATTAATGTCTGCATTTCATCTCGACTGATGTCATCTTGTAGGCAAATGATCATGGAAAGGATACCCTTTATTTTGTGTTCAGATTTCTTCCGTTAATGACCCAAGTAGCAAGATGACATTTAAAGACGTCTTATTGACGTTAAAGACGTCATTAAGACGTTATTAATACTCTGCTACTTGAGGAATATTACTGATACCCGCAGAAAGATACTTGAAATATGTTTCAATATGTATAAAAGTGTCTCTTTCAGATATAAAAATCGACGCGGATTAAGACGCGCTGTCATAATTTAAGAGAATATTAGCTAACAAATTCGTCTTTCTTGCTGAAACATTTAGAAAAGGCAGACATTAATTAATGCCTATATCGATCATGCCTTGGCTCTTAAAATTGTTATCCCTAAATACTGTCGCTACGCTATGACTTTTTCCGGATTCTCGGCTTTCCAAATTTTTCTTTTTTTCTTTTTTCTTTTTTTTTAATCTAGATGACGAACTTCTGATCGACTCAATGGAGCGATTTGTAATACTTTTAAGCCGATGACATCGTACATGGCGAATGGACTTTTTGACATGTTAATAAAATTCCTTCGATGACAAAAAAAAGTTTTTGTGCGTTATACATGTCCCAGGAATCAGTTACGCAGGAAAACAGTTGAAAATTCGAAAAGTTTTTCAAAGGAACGTGTGATAAGAGCGAAAACTCTCTTAGATTAAGAAGACGCGCTTCTCTATTGCAAGAATTATGGAAAGGTTTGTAGCATGTAATTTTTATTTTCTAAAAAATATGGTTTTAAGGCATAAAATAAATATTTGACGTACATATATAAAATAATAAAAATAAATAACTTTATACATAATTTATAAAGTATATTTATTGTTGGTTTGCTATTACCGGCAATTTTGCAATATATTAATTGTTAAGATTTAAAAATCAAATTATTTGTTAATGATTTTTAATAATACAAAATGTATAGAGAGAGAAAGAGAGTGAAGTATAAAGTTACTAATGTGTAATTCTCTGAATCTAATTCAGAAATAAATCTATAATCCTCGCAGCTGCATCCCGGGACAATCCAGTTATCTTAACATGTGTAGCATATTCTCTCATTGCGTTGCAAAAGATAACATTCAACCAGTTCAGTTCTTCTATCAGGAGATGCAATCAAAAATGAGAAGCAAAAGATATGAAAAGAGATATGAAGAAAGAGTGAGTGATATATAAAAATTAGAGACGTTGATGTTCAAATTAGAATTTTATCGACGTTGAAGATATTAAAATTAAGTTTTTTAACTCTCTCGTCTTTCTGGTTTTTTTTTTTTTTTTTTAATGATTAGTGCTGCATCTCACGTTTGATTTGAAACAAAAAATCATCGTCAACTTTCCTCTAACTTTAGAAGTAAGACAGCTTTAGAATTTGTTTTTCGGAATGTGTCTTCCGGCTTTGAAAAAACGAAAATATGCTTTGTACAAGAAGTCATAAACGTGTCGATGATAGAAAAGTGAAATTCACATTTTCGCCATGTACAAATTTGAATTACACTGTTCTGTACAATTAGAAATAGATAAAAATTATGAGATTGTGAAGGTTAAAATATTGCATAAAATATATAAATAAATCTGAGAACGAACTAAAGAACCAGTTCAGGTTCAGGTATCGGAAACAATATTGAAAATATTAAATAGTTTGTTAATTAGTTGTACATATTTTGAAGTAATTATTTTCTAATTGTTTTGAATGGTGCATTTATAAATCCTTACTTTAAGAGATGGCTGGCTCGATGCAAAGGCTCGAATTCTCTTTCGTGTTATCATGTTGATACACAGCACGAAATATTTTTTTCGAAAGAGATTTTGAAATAATCGACATTTTTTAAAACTCAGCGAAATTACACCGTTATCCACCTCTAAGTTTGTTCGTTTTAGTTGCATCTTTCGCACTTCGTTTTTTTTTCTATCTCTTCTTAAAGCCTAGATATACATATGTATATCCGTTTTATTTTAAAGCGCATGAAAGTGCAATTGATACAAATAAACTCACCGTTTCTTTCGAACTACGTTTAAAAGAGAGAAACACCGAAGAATTCAGAAAAGAAATTAATCAGAAATTTAGGTGTAAAGTAAGCAATAAGTACGAATATCGAATATTCACTTCTTGGACATAGATATATTGTTGATTATTTATCATTATTATTATTAATAAACAAATTCATCGATTTTTCGTTTGAATTAATTCCTTTCTCATCTTGTCTCAGCGAATCTTTTCTTTATCGTCTGTGGAAACCTTACACTCAGACAAATGGGAGGGGATTCTCTCTCTGTATTTCATAATTAGATGATCACGAAACTCTTTTGACGTGATTGTCAGCTTGAAAGAAGAGTGTGTAAAATATTAAAACTCTATATAAATATAAAATATTGATCGAAAAGTTCGTTCATTTCGTTTTTTTTTGTTTATTAGTATAAGGAGCCATATAATGAACGAATCTTTCGATTAATCTAATAATAATAAATTTATAATATGTGTGTATATATTATAATATTATTATTAGATTAATAATATAAATATATATAGAATTTAATATATAATGTGTATATATATATGTGTGTGTGTATATGCATATATGCATATATGCAAATTAATTAATATTTTAATGATAGTGATGAATAAAAACACATTGGTGTTGTGGAGAAAAGGTGCGAAGAGAAAGATTAGACAAAAATTTGCTTTTAAGGTTCCTGTTTCTTCGTTGTAGCTGTATTAAACTATGACGTTAAAAACAAGAAATCATATGAATTTTTTTCTTACTTTATACATTGAAATAAATCAATTTTTTCATATATTATAACATGTGCGTTTGATAATATATATTAACAAGACGTACTGAGAAAATCCCTTGTTTTATTAGTAAGTGGATGTATAATTCAAGCTGCAGATATGATTTCCAATAAATTTTCAACAAAAATGAATCTTACGACAATCGATCGAGATTTATAGCTATTTATTAATCTACGAGAAGGAATCTTTAGTTCAATACGAACTTATACAAATCTATCCAACAATGAGAAGCTGCTTGTGAAAAAACTAATTTATCTCGATTGTACAAGGAAAAATTTATATAATTTTTTCTTTTAATGCCGTTAATCAATATTACAATGAGGAAATAAGAATCTTAAATAATATCATTATATAATATACTCTCTTTGTTTTACAATGACATCTTATTCGTTAAGTTTTCTTTTTATCCTAACATCATCGTTTACACCGTTCAAGATGTAACGGATAAAATGTAACAATTGTGTAAAGAGACAAACAATAAACTAATTTAATATGTAAAATATATATGTGTATGTGTGTGCGCGCGTGTGTTCATGTGTATATTAAATTAGTGCAAAAGATATTGAGATATTTTCACAAGTTTAAGTTACGAGAAAAAGTTTAAAGTTTTAAGATGTGAAAAGGGTTTAAGAACTTTAAGATGAAAAAGGAGGAATGCATGAAGCTAATATATGATAATTATTTCAATTAATAAAGGTATAGTTTTCTTAAAACTATGTTATTTTGTTCTGAATCTTATTTAGTAAATACTTTTGCACTAATGTAATACATTGTAAAAAATAATTCATACTTTGGCGTTGTCGCTGACTGTGCGAGTAATGTTGTTTTGCATGATATGTTACGTGTTAATATATCTGCATAAGGTAAGAACGCTAAATAGTGTGACTTACGATATATCTCGACAAAGACCAATCTTTCTTAACTTCTATTTTCCTAAAACGACATATCGCGTAAGGAATTAATGTAATATGGCGCACATTACATTAATCCATTAACGACCAATCACATTTTTGGGATAAAAATTCTATTGTGAATAAAATAAATTTAATAAAAATAATGACATTCTCCAGTATCAATTCTTTTTTAATATCTCATTTTTAAATATATAAAAATGTTCGAGAGTATAAATTATTCATAATATTGTGGAATTAAATGAAAAGTAAGAACAGTTGTATAATAAAATATAGTATTATAATTACGGTCTTTAACGAAATTCTTTCCATTACAGAACAATGCGTGGTCTTTAATGGATTTATTAATCAAACACGAATAAAAATGGATGGAAAAAAGGAAATTGTTGAAAATAAATTAACCAAGCACAACAAACAAATAAATTCAAATAAACCTGAATTTGAAAAGTTTAATTAACCATTTTTGAATGTGTGTATATAATATCTGTATCTTTTTATTATTGCATGTTAATTTTAATGTTAACTTTACTTTAATTTTTTTATTAAAATAAAACTTAATAATAATTTCTAATTCTTGGTCTTAATTAAAGAGAAGCAGAAATTAAAAAAAAGATAGGTTTTATCTCTAAAGAGAATTAAAACATAGAAAGATCTTTTCTTATTTTGCATTTAATTAAGTTAAATATGTTAATGTAATTTAATTTGATCTTTCAATTTTGAAGTTTCGTGAATATGTCTTACGTATAACTCCATACAAGTGATTTTTCCTTCCAATTCCATTTTAATTCGTCCACTTTTTCCACAGACATTTCCACAGATATCAAGATGTATCTCATTTATTATCTATGAAAGTTCATCGTATAAGTGAATTTATATACTGTTGCGGAATATTTGATACGAAGGTGTGAGTGATACGTTAGGAATAATCTTAATTTCTCTTTTGGATCCGATCTGATCTGATCTCAATATTCGTTCTAAGAATCCCAATTGTTGGACATCCTCTTCAGAAGTGCGTAAGAAATCTTATGAGGATCAAGAAAACTTTGAATTTTCAATTTAAACAAATTTACAATTACAACTATAATTCTCTTCTCATTTTTTATTATGTTATAATGCAAAAATTGTTTTTCCAATTAAAAATTTATTAAATCTGAAAATTAAAATACCGGCTAGAGTCTCGCAACTTCTTTTTTAGAATGTCTTACATTGCGTATATAATTAAAACTAATCAAATTAATAAATATGTAGTATATAGGGTCTCCCAACGTTTTTTGCTTAAGGAATATTTTTTGCACTTCACTGTAACCTATTAAGTTTTAACATTGCATAATGTTAATTATATACATATTTGACATATATTTTAGTAACTAAACGCCAAATCTTATTGAAATCCAATTCGAGTTGCATGACAATGTTTTATTATTTACTGATCCGTAATATTTAAATTAATCGAAAAAATTGACGTTCTATTAATGTTATTAATAATTAATTAATTCTAATTATTGTTCTATTTTATTCTAATAATTAATTCTATTAAAAAAGTTGCACGAACGTTTCACGTTTTGTGTGCTAACGTATCTTTCATTTTCAATATACTATAAAATGGATTTTCCACGAATTCTCGGATACCCTGTATAGTAATTACGTGTGTTTCATTATCACATCGCGACATCCTTGGTGACGTTGTGTACTCTAACCGATCTGACCTAATGATAAAGCAATCAATATCTCACGAGTATAATCATTAGCAAATGCGTTTCGTTTAATATGCAATCACTCTCTTATTCGGCACAAACATTAAAGAATTCAGACAAAATTATCAATCTCTTCAAATTATTTCTCTTCTTTGGTAGAAATGTAAAGAAGTTCGAGCTTTTTAATATAAAAGCTACTTTGTATAAAGATGCTTAATTAAATAGTCTAACTTTGAAATAATAAAATGACATAATCTTCCTATTTAGCTCATTCTATGTACATCTTTAAATAAATTAATTTTGTTTAAACATTTTATTTTATATTTTCTTACATATTTTCTATATTTGTCTTTGTAATTAAGAATAAAATAGAATGTCCAGATCTTAAATTGTAGAAAACAAAGTTTCTCTTTTATTACTCTAAAAAAAAGAACAAGATAAATTGTTATCTGTAAGAAACTGCTTAACAAAGAATTTTTTAAATTAACATAAAAAATATCACTAGAAAATATATAATAATTTATACAGAGGACTACGTAATATAAATCAAAGAAAAAATTGCATGTTAACATTTAAAGCAAACTGCATAATCACATTTATTTACACTAAGGAAGAAATACATTATACAAGAAATATCCTAATAAAAATAACGCCTCTTTCTTTCATGACCCTGTACCTTCTTTACACTCCTTAATATCGCATTTTAGACGAGGACAAGGATGCCAAGGAGACAAAGGAGCAGGAAGCTCAGGAGCAGCAAGTGGTGGACGGCGAATAGAAAATATATTGATTGATGCAGATCACATCGCGCTCCGGTCGAAATGGATGGTGATGACGATGACGGTACTCCCGAATGATATAAGGGGCGGCGAATAATTGATAAATCAAGGTAACACCCTCGACCGCAGGCGCAGTGAGTGCTTAATGTTTAAAACTCATGAATGTACGATATTAGGGAGAAATTGTTTAATATATATAAATATATATATAGAAGGGGGAGAGAGAGAGAGAGAGGGAGAGAGAGAGAAAGAGAGAGAGAGAGAGAGAGACGATGCATAAGCAACAAAAATATTTACCACACAATTAAATAAAATGAAATTAAAGTGAAATGAAGATGATTATAAGAAAAAAAAGAAGTAAACAGAGTAGTGTTAGTTACTACCACGCCTATACGATAAAAACGCGCTAATTCGACGTCGTGAATAGGTGTGAGATTATATGCGCACGTGTATGTGTGTGTGTGTGTGTATGAAAATAAAAGTGCGCTCGTAAGAGAGAGAGAGAGAGAGAGAGAGAGAGAGAGAGAGAGAGAGAGAACGAGAAAAAGAAGCATGTACATACATATATATGTATGTAATATATAGATAAAACGTATATATATATGAATATGTATATGTATGTATAGGTAATTAATTATATATGACTACACACTGTACTAAGCAGTGAGCAAAAAAAGTGAAAAGGTAGTAAAACTCTTATTACACGATTGCTATGTTTACACAATTATATCTATATATATATATATATATATATATATATATATATATATATATATATACCTATATACACACACACAAGTATATATATATAATATATATATAATATATATATATATATATATATATATAAAATTATAAATACACACACTTACCTATCATTCTCATTTCGCTACTTCTCCTCTGCGTTCTTTCTCTTGAATGTTGTTTTTAGTTTTAATGAAACATGATGACGCAAAAAAAAAACGTATTAGTCGCAACGACGATAATGATGATGAATACCTTGTAGCATAACTCTATTCTGGATGTGTTTAAGCGAAAAAGAAATCGCGCGATACCGCGCCGTCGTCAATCACGCGGCAGGATCACTCTATATAATAATATTATTATTGTATATTTTGTGGTTTATTTAACAATAAACTATTAACAATAATGTTAATCGCTGTCTCGATACTTTTTCCACATGTAAAATTTGCCTCCTAATTTCTAAATTGCTAAATAGATAAGTACTTTGCTAAGTAGGACATGCGATCTAATAAACTTATTAATACTCGAACAAGAATATACCGATCTTTCAGTCAAGATGGAAAGGATCGTTCCAACAATTAAACTTATCTATTCTCTACTTCAAAATATATTCCCTTAATTTTACTTCCATTCTAATGTGGCACATACGCAAAATAAAGAATCGCACGCTTTATTTTTTACTCATTTTTTCATTCTACATATAGCCATGGTTACGTGGTAAATGTGTAGGTGTAAGTAATATGAGAGCAGCGTAATTTCAGTTAATAAATGTTTTAAAATAAAAAAGGAGAATTTAAAATAGAGGGTTTACAATATAGAGGGAGTTTACATATTAGATTAATCAAAAAATTCTTTTATTTCTCCAAACTTTCGAAGCAGATTTAAATTTACCTTGCTATTTTCGTAGTTCTGATGAAGAATCTTATGTCTTTATTTATATTGTAAAATACATTATTATATTTTACCAAATTACATTTAACATATTAGTTATTATATTTTTGATGCAGAAAAGAAAGAAAAAAAAAGAATAAGTACACAAATATATAAACAGAAAGAAAAAAATATAAAACATATAAAACACATCATAATATTTCTATAGATTTACATGTTGTAAATTCAATTCCTCTGTATCTTATAGAATCTATTCCAATATATTTATTCCTATATAATTATCTATAAATTTTGCATCATCGATCAAGAGCAGAAAATGAAGAGTATATCTCTTGAAGTGGAAAAAATTATAGTGAAATAGTCCATGTTCTCAATGTCATCTATTACAGAAATATATATGTCTTTAAGATCTCATTAGCCGAGAAGAACCTTTCTGATCATGGCACCGCTCACGAGTTCCTCATCACTGTCGCGTGGCTCGATGCACTTGCTGCTACACAAGTATTGTAACAGCGGTAAGCGATACTTGCCACAGAAGTCGACAAACTTAATGTGCTCCACACGGTTATTAAAGAAAACACCTGCGCAGAAAGATAAAGGTTAGCCTTGACGCGAGATTTAATCAAGAAGAATATTTTGAGAATGCTTTGTCATTCCAAATTTGCTGCTGCATATTTTTTAACGCGCTGCAGAAAGTGTAATGCAATCGAGCTTTTTCCTCAAGCTTATCTTATCGGGAATGCTCGACTGATTGATTCGCTTAAGCTTTTCATGCGTAACTACTCGAAGTAATATTTTATCTAATTGCTTACTACAGTGATTGAATTTAATTTCAACTTTCGGCCCGATTTTCGTATTGACATCCATCGATCTTCCTTGCCGCTTTTAACAATGAGAAGAATAAGAGAGGGAGAATAATAAACGTCAACACAAAAATCGGTCCGAAAGTTGCAATTAAATCCGATCACTAGTTTATTACATCTGGATTATAATTTTGCTAATTATTGCTAAATTATTACGAAATACTGACCTTTGCACTTAGGATTGACACAATGGTGGCCACTATTGAGGTACTGCACTAGGTTGTGCGGTATACTCTCATTGTCGTAGCGAATATCGCTAGTCTTGACGATGCGGGCCGCTAGTTCCAGCAACGACGGCGGATTGTGTGTCATATCGGATACAAATCTCACCACTAATGGATTATCTCGTAAAGACAGCTGCGAAAAAACGAAAGAGATGTATTCCGAGAAAAAAAATTATTTGATTCAACGTGAATCAATTATAAATGTTAAACTACTGTGCAAAGTTTCCACTAAAGTTTAGTGGAAACTTTGCACAGCAGTTTACTAAACTTTATCAGTTACAATCAATATATAATATGATATATGATATAAAATGGTGATTACATTATTAACCAACCTCTGTGAGGCATTTTAACGTTATTATCTCGGTAGGCAGTGTCCGTAGTCTGTTCTTATGAAGCGATAAAGTCTTCAGATTTGTTAAATTGGCTATCGAGCTTGGCAGGCTCTCTAGCATGTTGTCGCAAAGTACGAGAGCCTGTAGGGCCTTCAGTTCACCAAGGGTGGACGGTACTTCTGTTAATCTGTTGTCTCCCATCGACAAAACTCGCAACCTTTGGCAAATCATAATATTTATTGTTAGAGATGTTTTTTTTATACAAACGACAAATCGTTCAATTTTTTATATAAAACATATTTTATATGAAACATATCCGCATATATCATACTCGCAAGCAGATATAATTATTTGAATTTATTTTCGCATTTATGATTATAAATTTTTAATACGACAAATATAGTTTTAAACTCTAAGATCACACGAACGTTAAAATAACGGGCGTGATATGATGAACGTTACGTTTATTTTAGCATAACATTGAAATAAAGCGCAAACAGCAATATCTTAAAGATTAAAATTGATTGCACAGCTGGAATGCCAGTCAAACTAAATTTAAAAAGAAAACGGGGATCGAAATCGATACAGCAAATTCAATTCCTTTATCTATGTCTCTCTTTATGTACGCAAAAAATTATTATTTTAGAACATTATATAGTTATGAATAACCATAGAAATCATCTCGACACATCTTGATATCGCAATTATAAACTCACGTATTACTGTTGTTAACAGTAGACTTTTTTAAATTAAAATTCTTTACATTACAATTGAAATGTTTGATTATAATTTTCAAGTTTCTTTACGTTCTTCATAATACGTTTTTATTTTCCGATTATCAATTTGCTAACAATTAAATTAACGAATTTGATTTTTATCTAAACCTTAATTATTATTAAACTTCGTTAAAGTGTGCAATTACCTCTGCAGCTTCCAGATGTCCTTGGTAATCTCGTTGATACGATTGCCGCCCAAATAAAGATACCTTAAGCCAGGTAAGTCGAGAATCTGATCAGGAAATTCCGTGAGTCTATTACCACTTAAATTGAGTTCCCTCAGACTAGCGAGATTTTCAAAATCCTTCGCTAATCCATCATTGGCCAGGTGGTTGTGTTTCGCAATCAAGCAGGTCAAAGGGCAATCCGCCCAAAAATCTGGCAATCTGGTGAGGCCGCAGTTCGAGATGTCGAGGAAATTCAAGTTGGTGAATCTATTGATACTGGCAGGAAGAGTCATGAGGAGATTTTGTCTCAACAACAAGGTATCCACTTGCTCTGGGCTTTTGGTATTGAGAAATTGCTTATCTAACACTTCGTTGTCCATTAACAAATAGGACAGGTCCAACGTTCTTAAAGCGGAATCGGAGTCGCTGGAGTCTGACGTGTAATTCTCCATGACTAGGCTGTAACATTTCATATACTTATTTCAATGTTCACCCACTTATTTACTATTATATAACGCTTATATAAAAGAGAATGTAAATATATTTATGTATAAAATAATTTATACATCAAATATTATAAAATGGAATAACTCCTTTATATTATTATAATTTATATATAAAAATTATAGCGTTAACGTATCTATCTATTTATGACATTTAATTAATGTTATTATAATATACTTCCATGCATATAGAGTTAATTTATTAACTCAATGTTAATCGTCTCATTGCGATTAGTCGTTATTTCTATGTTTCTTCAAGGAAAAGAGAAAAAGTTTATATAGTAAAAAAAAAAGATAATTTTTGTAAAAACTCGCATCGTCATTGCCGTAATCGCGCAAGCACGACACAGAAGCGGCAAAATAAACAGAGAATGTGTATTTTTCGCCATGTGGATGATACATGACGATGTGGATTCATGTTCAACACGTTATCATACGACGCATATCAAGTCAATTATTTAAAAATCGAAAAAAAGTTTACTGATTAAAAATGTACAATAACTATAATATAATTAGCCAAAATTATTATTACAACGAAATACTTTTTAATCAGTTCATAAAGAATAGTATAACTAAAAGTGCAATGAGTATTCTTCATTTGATGTCCTTCCTTTTAATTGTAATTATTACCCACAAGCAGGCGCACATACATTCGGTACAAGTAAATTAATTATCAGAAATCGATAAGATTCTGAGAAGGCCATCGTCGCAAATCATGCTGTTGTTGATTAAATGAATTTTCTTGAAATGATCGAGTCTCAAGTGTTTTGTAAAAAATAATGGAGTGAAAAATAGGTATCTCCATCGAGTTACAGTCATTATCAATATTATTACAAAAATTATTTAAAAATTATACATTGATAAATTAACAAAATGAGTCATTTTGATAAGGAGTCATATATATATATATATATATATATATATATATATATGAAAATTTAAGAATTTACATACGGAAAATATAATTTTCATTCGATCAATGGCAAAAATATTGAATAAAATTCACATGCCTGGTGAAAAAATTTCTCATATTTTCTCAGAAATTGTATAAGAATTAAGACTTATGTGTGAAAAATTCTATATAAAATTTCTCATACTTTCAGAAATAATAGGATGAAAATTTTTGGAATATTTTAGTATCCATATGTATACAAATTTCTGATAAATTACATAGATTCATAGATTTCTCATATTTATTCAGATATTTCTCATATTTATTCAAATTTTTACAAAGATGTCTGAAAATTTTTATAAAAATTCTGATTAATAATATGAAAAATTCTAAGACATTTTTCCACCAAAGACGACACTTTTTTAGCATAAAGAAAGCATTATTTGACATAATTAAAATGCAAAGTTCTTGCTCCGTATTGTGCTATATTAAAATAATTTAGAAATTTAGAGAATAATAATTGAAGTGAAATGATCGAAAGCGAGCATGCGGACGTTCGAAATCCGCGCGTTGCTTCTGCGCGAATTAACAGTGCTATTCTCACGTGACGTCACTGACTGTGAACCGTCTGGGGCGTCTGGCACGACGGGCTGCGTGGAGCACCACTTACTTATTATTTGTTTTAGCTTGGCGATGAAGACAATTGCCGTTGTCAGACTCCGTTTAGTCGGCACTTCCCGAGAGCACAGGGCGTATTATATGCGTGAATCTCGAACGAGCGGATCTTACGAGCGGCACGGGCAGAACGACGGCTAACCAAACACGCGGAGGTCGGCGGCGCACGAATCGCGACCGCATGACATCTGCGCCGATCTGCGCCTTTATCAGCGCGGTCGTCTTTATCCATTGCCTATCATCGCCGCTACCACGCTCGAGCCGTTCTCCCCGCCAAGCACTGTTGCAACCAATCCCAAATGTATTGTTATATATATTGTTAACAGTCTATTTTAGGGGCTCCCAATCTTTTTTGTCAAGAGAGCCGATTTATTGAAATTTATTAAAATTTTTTCAATAATTGAAGGATTTTATTTTTGAAAATTATATAAAAACAAAATATCTTTATTTTTAAATTAACGTCGAAATTTCTTGGCGGGCCGAATAAAATTTAGGGGACCCTCCAGCAGTCTATCTAGATGGAGTTACGTAAAATTTATAAAACATCGCATCCCGAAAAGAATACTGTCACAACTATAAAAAAAATTCATATTTTTCAGGAGAGAGGAAAAACAAATTTAATTCAAGTTTTTTGAAATTGTGAGATAAATACAATTACAATTATAATATTTTGTTATAATGAAACTTATATTGTTTCTTGAAAATTTAGTTCTGGAAATGGCAAAAGAACGTCATCAATATGGCGGGAGGCACTTCGTCTCCCGCGCGGTCAATTTCACGTGATAAGAGCGGCATCACTATAGACGCGTCCCGTTCTTATATTCGCGTTCCTACATTTTTTTATTCTAGCAATAAATATATGCTACACGTTTGCCTTATATAGCGGTCGCTCTTTTGCTAATTAAATATGCATGTTGAAATTGTAGGTTGATATCCGCAATACTTTTCAATATTGAAAAATATAATCATTTTATCGAATATTCGCGTGATACATTTTCGGCCATGCGTTTTAATTTATAAATCGTCAATATCCGTCTCAAACAATTAAGCAAAGATATTTAAAAGATCTTCTGATGGTTTGAACTTTTTATATTCTTATCATGCGAAATATTATTATATTTTTTATTTTTTGCTCTTTATTTTAAGTAATGTTCTTTTTCAGGTTTCCCTATTTACCATAAACAGATAAAAAATGCCTAATAACCTACTCAAAAAATGTTATATTTATATATATATTAAATATAACTTTCCGAAAATTAATATATTGTTTATACGCGCGGGAATTATTAATAAAATTGTATTTTTAATTATCAAAATATTTGTTTTTACAATATGCTGCTCATATAATACGTACCATCTCTTGTATGCGTATTCCCACTACCCGATTTCTAAGTTATCCACGTCCTCATTCGTCCCTGATGGCATTTTACTGCTATTAACAGCTGGAGGAACGCTCTTATAAAGTGCGGCAACGCTTTATTTATATTAAATTTTTTTTTGAAAAAAAGAAAAAAAAGACTAACATAAAGAATTAATCGAATTTTAAAACAATTTTAGAATCAAATATAGAACATAGTCGATCGTCCCCTCTTTTCTGCTCCAAGTTCAAAAAAGTTGCCTGGGTAACGGCACGGCAGGATAGACAAACACGATGAGTTTTCCGTTTCATTCAGCTTGATTCAGCTTAGAAAAAACCTTAATTAGGTTAAGATTGATGTAAAAAAAATATCAATTTTAAGATGTCGTGAAATATGAGATACAGTGATCACCGTGTTCAAAGTTTCAATTATCTTTTCTTTTTCTATGATTGAGTAAACTTTCTGTTCGTCAATGCTAGGCTTAAAAGCCACTTGGTGTTATTTATACGATTTATACGAGAGCGTGACGCGATTCCTTTGTTCTTCAACAAGTTTTCTCCCAAAAAGACGCCGACTAGGAAGGCATCCGTTTTCCTGGCAAATAAAAATTTAAGCCCTAAACGAATAGAGAAGGAACTTGGGCCAGAAGTAGGCCCTATACGTCTTCGCCTTGGAGATTAGGAAGCTGTTTTTGAGGCTGGACTGTGGATTCCAGGTGGAATAACGTTCTATTTATCGTGCAGAGACCTTTACACTCTCTTTCCCAAATATATGAAAAAAGAGGACAATTTTGTTTTGGATTCTGGTAAGGCAGGAGGTACTTTCAAAGAGAACGAAAAGTTTAAAAAGGAAGTGAGACGACTAAAGGAAGAGAACAACCTGTTAAAGCTAAAGTTTGACGTACTTTTAGACATGGTAATTTTCTTTTATGTTGCATCTTTCAAAAAGTTAGACAGTTAATGTCTGAAACGAATAGTATATTACACTACAAGGGCCGAAAGTTGAATTTTCGGCCCTGCGCGTCATGATGCCCCGAGGCGAAGCCGAGGGCATCATGACGAGCAGGACCGAGATTTCAACTTTTGGCCCGCGTAGTGTATACGATTTTTCTTCATAGCCGGTCGAAAGTACGTTATTAATTTTACTTTTTTTAACTTTAAATGTTAATAAGCATGTTTTTGATGCCTGCCCCCGACATTTGCGGCACGAGCGAAGCGAGTGCTGCTGGTCGTGGGGGCAGGCATCAAATACATTCGAAGAGTCAAGTCTTGTCATATTTTGTAAAAATAAATTAATTCCATTCTATCAAAAATGTATTTATTTAATGTGCTTTTCAAAATTGACCAAACACTCCATAAAGTTGACGGCTTTAATTTTTTAGATAGGTCCTTAAAATACACAATCAAATTATTTTCTTCACAGTTTGACAGTGAAGTTTTGTGTTCTATCTGCCACTTTTTATACGTGTTGTAAACAAGATTGTATCGATCAACAGACTTCTTTGGCAACGTATCTGTATTTATTATCAATCGCGCTTCTGCATCGAAATTTCGTATAACTTCTTCCTCGTCTACGGATTCATCAGATGACATATTGTTCATTTTTGCTAGATTATTGAATTGACTTTAATAATATTTTAATATTAAATTAACTGACGACAGAACAATATTGATGACTATTTTTAACGTTAAAGGGCGTTAAGGTTTAAGGTTATAGAGGACGCGCGTGTACTTCTCACAGGGAGTAAATGTTAAACTTTCGTCCCTGCTATTAGGGACGAAAGTACGTACTTTCGACCGAGGTATGAAGAAAAAGTATATATGTAGTAAGTTTATCAATATTATAGCAAGCAGAACAATAACAGACACATAATGATAAGTATCATATATTATATTAATTTATTTACTGTTTTATAGTTAACACAAACAACCGCCGAGATTCACTCGCAAAAAGAATTAGAGACTGAAAAATAATTTTTCTCATAACAAACAAGTTGTCGTTTAATTTATTAAACATTGTTAATTGCGTCTAGGATATAAACAGTAACTGACGATATACAACATTAATTGACGATCAAACCACTTCCTTTAAACATCTTAACACTTATGAAAGTTGTCACTTCAATGAGGCAGAAGTCAAGTCTTACAGATAAAAGTCGTATTTGATACTATTCTGTTCTAATTAAGCTTTTTACAACTTTAATCGTTACAAACTGTACATTATTTACAATAATGTAAAAATTCACTTGTCAGTTCGTCCCATTTGATGGGCATCTGTTCTTCGTGTGACCTGTGAAAGAACAGTGGAAAATGTAAAAATATATATAATATATACAATATGATAGATAATAGATATAACTAAGAACAATAAAAATGTTACTATTTTTTAAAAGTGGAAGAAAATAGTAGAGAGATAGAGGAAGAGAGAATATAACAAAACAAAAAAGAGAGAGAGAGAGAAATCACTTTACCTTCTATTCCGGAATTTCCGCACTTTCTCTTGTCCCCAGTAAGTCTGAGCCTCTTGGGAACATTGCCTTTTTGAGGGATTCTGCTTCGTGCTGTATTCCCTCTTCCTCTCCCAGTGGAATTGTTCCAGTCCGTGTTCTCGTGACTACCAGCGTCATCCCCATCTGCCTACTTGAAGAACTTACAGGTGGAGTTCATACCTTTCGGACACTCGTAAAACTGCCGTCCTTTATTGCAGCCATCCTTATAAACCGTCAGCCTAAAGAAACACGAAAGAAAATATTTTTACATACATTACGGACATAGCTGTTAACCGGCGATATTTAACCAAGACTTCGACTCATTAATTATTGATATTAATTGAGTTTAGCCGAGAAAGTTTATCGAGTAGTTTACGAGAACCTTGTTTCTCTAATTCTTAAATCGACGATTCTTGAGATAGAATGCTAAATATTTCGCAATATCTTAATTCAGTTATTTACAATGGTATCCAGGGGTGGAGGTCTCCATTTGCTTAAGCACACGTCCAGAAAGATCTGACAAGGCATTTTCTCGAACAATCTTATTCTGGCCCATATCTGAATTTTACAGATATCCCTTTGCGATCGTCGAGCACTCTTAGCTTCCAGTATGGCTCGGATTTGAACCGATGGCTAGAAACCTCTCGACTACAAATCTAAGCGTTGGAAACTGGCAGCTTCCATAACTGATGAGCATATCTCCAAGAGTATTAGGGAATACTTTTTGCATTCTTAGGGTCTGAAATCTCGTAAACGCAGCACCTGTCAACATGTTAATTAAATATTTATTTACATGGAATTTATTTCCAGCGATTACGATTCATAATATGATCTTTAATAGAATCAGTACCAATTCGTAAATCTAATTCGCTTCTTACATCTACGGCATCGCTCATTGCTTTATCTAGGTTCTCCCAAAGTTTGCAGAGCTCTTTTGACAGACTGTCTCGTAATTTCCGAGAATTTTGCTCTGAAACATGAAGACAACATTAAAAATCTTGTCAAATATATGAAAAGAACATAGAACAGGTTTTCAATTACCTATATATACGGATATTAGGCTTGACTGCTTGGCAGACCTGAATAATCTCAAAGCCTATGTTCTCCACCTCTCTGTCACAATCTGCCCAAATAATCAATGCGTTGCAGGATTGCACTTCTCGCTCTAAGGTCCTTATAAATTTTACATAATTTTCATCTAAGTACTGCTTAGACACCGGAGCATCAAATAAGCTTAATGGATGACAGCTGTATCACTTGCTATAGGCTCCAGTGAACTCGTAGCCTAATAAGTGGCCGATCACGGACGTCATCAGCATTTGGCAGTTTTGACCCCATAGTTGTATATTAAATTCGAAGATCTTGTTATACACGGAAAAACCTTCCCTCTGCAAAAAAACATAAGCGTTAAGAAGCATATTTCTAGAGCTCCTTTGGTTTGCAAATAGATATCATTGAACAATGAGAAGTGCGTGGACGATAGTCACAGATTACTCCTGAGAGAACGCTCTATGCAGAGTGTAATATTGTTTACCTTTCTGCTGGTACCGTGCGACAAATAACCAGCGATGGTTTTAGGCTGCGTTCGGAAACGTCATCCGGGTACACACGGGTATACTCCCTTCTCCTTCTAACTCGCTGAGATAGAAAAAGAAGGGAGTATACTCGTGTGCACTCGGGTGACGTTTCCGAACGCAGCCTTAGCCGCCTGCCGCGTTGGGCTTCTCGGCAACATTGAGAACCTTCATAATGCGCTTTGAACAATATCGCCTTAACAGGTAAAAAGAATTCGCAGGCTTCTTGCTGGACAAATTGTTGATGTTCTTCAGACCGCAATATATCGTACATACAATCCAATGCGATATTGTATAATTTAGAGAAGGCCATAACATGATGCTTGGTATTGTTGACAATTCTCTGTCACGAAGGTTAGGTTCACTACTCGAAGCAGAGACTGCACAGAGATCAAAGAAGGCTTCCCTATTCTTCTCTCGTTCTCTCTGACGAGTCTGACGTCAGTAAAACGATGATAACAATACGGTGAACGTGGTACCCCAGAGAGGTTAGAAAATGTGTTCGCTCTTATTACGAAAATTCTGATGAGAAAGCAACGAAGAAAAAAAAGGAGGAACTATTCTTGATGTTCACTTACATACAAATTTACAATTTATTATATTTATAACGATAATATTGTAAAACTTTCTACGGTGAATTGTCTTATATGCGGTAAGAATAACTTAATCTTGTGCAATTGAAATAAATTACATTATTTGTTAGTACTGTTTAATAAAGTAAAATTATCGAAAAATATATGAATGTTACTGTGTATTAAATTATATAGCAAAATTAAATTTAAATTATAGAATATATTTACTACAAGAATATCAGTTTTTTGTAGATATATTTATTGATTACTAATGTATACGTGCACAAATAATTTATAGAGCACGAGATAAAATAAATTATATAATAAATAATTATTAAGAATTAATAATAATTAATAATAAGCATTTCTGGTTAATTGTATTCTAGACTTCTAGAAAACAATTTTTTTTTATTTTCATAATTTTGTTCTGTTTCATAATATTTTGATGTATTTTAAAAGTATTTTTTTATAATAAGTATTATGACACCAGTTTTAACAAACCAAAATAAACGTAAGTTCTTATATAATTATGACATAATTTTACCAATGAATAAATTTAATTTTTAGGTGTAGAATAAATGACGCTATTTTATAAATTATCTCAACCATTATGGTCCCAGTTTCACAAGTTTCACAAGAGGACATATTTGTTATCGAAACAAATCTATAATGCTAAGAAACTTATTCCTTTGAATGCCTTTATCAGGGAAAATGCAGATATATATGAGAAAATGACAGGAAATTTATCAACTGTAGAATGGAAAAACATTCGAGAGGAAGTTCTTCAGAAAAATCAACAAGTCACACCAGCCACTATCGACTCCACAATCATAGATATGTGTCTTAAAGATTCCTACGTGGATAATGCTATTGCGTACTTCAAATTCTTGAGGGAAAATAATTATCCCCTGAATATGGCAGTAATTGGAAAATATCTCAGACTCTATATTTTGAAACAAAACTCCTTGACTGACGCGGATAAAATGGAAATTGTAGAAACTTACAATGCTTTGAGACAGAAGCATCCGTATTTGGATTCCTTTACAGCTGAAGATTGCATAATGAGCTTATGTTTGACGGATGAATGGGAGAAAACACATGAGATAATAGAAATGCTGAAGCTTACCTCTCTTCCAGGCACCATGATATATTCTGCATTAGCTAGTGCAGCATTTAGAAATGGAAAACCTGAAGTCGCATGGAAAGCATTATCAAACATAATACAGCGCAAGCTGATTCCACAAAATAATGTATATATGTCGCATTTACAACATTGCCAGTTGGAGGATACAAAAACTTTTAACAGTAGAATGGAAGAGATGTTTAATTTCTGTGCTAATTATAGTATAACACCGTCAGATAAAATTATAAGTACATATGCTGATACAGCTAGGAAGTATGGCTGGTCCACAGAGCTTGTAACAATCCCCAGAAAAACGTTTGTTTTCTCATTATTTCAACATGATTAAATTTAGTTTATTTAGTAATTTTAGTTTAGATGATAGTTAAAAGAAATAATTAAAAATGGAATTTTTAAATTAATATTTAAGTAATTACATTAATATATAATTTTTATATATTAATGTAATTACTTAAATATAGTTATATTTTTTAAAGATAATGTTTAAGAATTTAATAAAGAAAATTAAGATTAAAAAAAATAGATTAGTGTTTTTATAGAATAAAATTAATAGTATGAGTTAATGAATAATGTTTTAATAGTAGGATATTTATTTCATTTAGGGGACATTGTAGACATTGCGGTTATTCCTTGCCTGAAATAACATTTAGTGAAAAAGAATTTCGGGAACTGGCGAAATCTGTGATAGATAGGGTGATCATAGGATCAGATATCTATCGTAAGACTAATCCAAAAGAATTGTTGAATTTTAAGAAATTTGTTGAACATACTAGACCTTACGACATAGTGATTGACGGACTTAATCTAACTTATGCTCAGAGCAAATCTGCACCTAAGTTATTATGGGTAATACGTACTGTTTTTAACAAAATGAATTATATTAATATATTAAAAGATATATCAGCACATATTATTATACAAGTTCACATATGTAGAAGTATGGTTTTTTTTTCAATTGCAAAGTAATTTTTCTATTACCTATTATTATTTTTCTATTTACCTGTTATTGTTTAATATATTAAATATTAATATATGGTTTATATATTACAGCTAATCAATGCAGTCGAGTATTTCAGCAAATATAGGAAAAAAATGCTGGTATTGACGCGGAAACATCAAAAGAAGCTATCTGTTTTTAAGCAAGTAGAGCGGCATGCACATGTCTTCTTAATAGATAATTTGTAAGTATTGAATATATGCAGATACTGTGGGATTTTTGGGATACCCACCATGGCATAAGATTGCTCTATATATAAAATAAAAGTATATATAGTGTAATTATGAGAAACAATTCCAATAATACATTAAATAATACATTTAAATACTTGTGTACATAAAACTTAAAATTTTAGATCTGCTGATGATCCTTACATACTCTACGCAACTATGGCGAGCGGGATGAACGCAATGTTTGTCTCGTTGGACTTGATGCGACAACATAAGCACTCCTTGCAGGATAACCATTTACAGCAAACATTTAGGAAATGGCAATATTCGCATCAGTACTTGATCAAGACAAGTAAAACTGGTATCCGTATCCAAGAGCCTTTTCCCTGTATGCCGTTTGTACAGAAGATTGATAACTGTTGGCACGTGCCATATATCAGCGAGGATCTTACTTATGTAGAATCATATGAATTTCCGGATAAGTGGTACTGTTTAAAGCACAATGACAAAAAATAAATGATATTTAAAATAAATGATATTTAAATTGTTCTCCTCAAATTCGACTGTGATTGGTCAATTCTTGCGATTCACGACTTTGCGACTCGCATTGTAGACCCAGCATAAAGCCCCTTGCACAATGCCAGGCAACAGGCAATAGGAACAGGGAATAGAAATCAGAAATCATGTATAAATGCAGAATAAACAGTGACACAGGCAATAGACACAGAGTTTCCATCACGTTGGAAATTCTGTGCCTATTGCCTGTTGCCAACCAATCATAGTATTCGAATTTTTTAGGTTGTAATTAACGATTTTTTGGTTATTTCCTGTTCCTATTGCCTGTTGCCTGGCATTGTGCAAGGGGCTTAATCGCTTCATGAGAACCGGCCCGTGCGTCCGCGAGCCGCGAGCGCAGCTCGCCACGAGTCGCTACAGTCGCGATTTTACGATCGGCCGTGTGGTTTGTCGCGCGACAAATTCCGCACCCGCGCCTCATCGCGCTCCGTAACGGCGGCCTTCCGTCCGTTTTCTCGCGCACCGCGCTCCCGCACGCGTCTCGGCGGCCAGCAGAACGTGCCGTTCCTCGCTCCAAGTTCGGTTTTCGTTGGACATGTGATGTTGTGCACCGTGGTCCGTGCCCGAGCCTCGCCATCTTTGTCTGTCACCGCCGTCGTTACCGTCGCCGCTGCCGCCGCCGCCGCCGCCGCCGCGAGAACGGTCTCGGGGAACGTGGTCCCGATGCTCGTCGACCGTCGCAGGATTTTCGTCGTGTGAGAACCAACGTGTGCGTCTCGTGTCTCTCGAAATCGCGACGCTCCGATATCGATTCCGCGTGGAGGATTTGTCCCGAAGGTACGTGTTCTCACGCGCACCTCCGGCGTGTGTCGAGTTGACTCGCGAGAGAAACAAGAGATAGAGAAAGACAGACTGGCCTCTCCTTCGGCGGAGAAACTTTCGCGGGACCTCTCAAAGGACACTTTCGGGACGTCCCAGGGATCTCTTCGGGGCATCCCGGCAGCATCCCCGATCCGGTGGGATGCTACATTGAAGCGAGCGGTGGCAACCTTCTACGGACCATTCGCGAGAGTGAGTATGGATTGTATCACGCATAAGTGTTTAATCAGCCGGTACTAAACGCGGACGGGTTACGGAAGACGCGATACGATTGTGCCGACGAATCGCTTGAAATAGCGTTAAAAGGATCATGTTATTATTATATAACATAGGATTGTACCTGTCCAATTAATAGATAAATAAACGGATATTATCAGGCGCAATTTATGTGTTAATAGGAAAAAAAGGAGCTTTACGCTGATTATTAATAAAAGTACATTTCTGCGTGTCCAGATTTGAGAGAAGGAATTGCACACCAATTGTCCAAGAAGAGAATTTTTTCAAATTATGTCAAGATATAGGAAGACGAGCCTGTGTTTTGCTACTGACAAGGTTTATTTTCGTATACTATAGTTCGAGGATTTCAATTCCAGAAAATTGTGCCTTTCGATGAATATTTCAACAGTTTCTCTAATTAATTCTGACTGGCATTATTCGAATATGAAAGAGTACCACGTCTATCTTGGCAGTCCGCAGGTATAACCGGGAAGTTAATCGGCTTAATCCATTTCCGCCGACAGCAGTAGTCGTGGAAGCATAACAGAGGGTTAGCGACCATGACGCTGACGAACATCATTGTTTCCGAGCACACTTTAAGCAATATATATAAGTTGTTGAATGGCATCTGTGACAGAATATACTAAATTAAGAAATTGATAATTAATCGCTAAACATTTGTCTCTCTGAAAGATTAATGAGACATATGTATAAGAGTAAATAAATAATGAGGATAAACGACTGTATGTGGGCACGTCTAATTCTTGTGAATAGGAAAAGTAGATATAAAATAAAAAATATGTGTATAATGTATAAAGAAATATAATGTTTACCCTTTAAATCTACTCCACTTTTTTAGAATTTTTATAAAAAATACGCTAAGAGCTTTAAGAAATCCGAATGTAAGGATTAACGCGTTCAATTGTACATATATATTTGCGGCTTTCCTTTATGATGTTAGTTTGATGTAATAGTGAAATAGCGATGATCTATTCTTGTTCTTATATACATATTATTTCTATATACTTTATTCACTATTACAGTTATTAATAACTAATTCTATGAAAACCGATTAAAATTAATCGATATTAGGTTTACAAATTATTAGTAAGGCAATATATTAAAAATCTCTGGATATTAATTTTATAAATTGAAAAATGAAATTGAAAGATATTTAGGAAAGCTTTGCACGATCATGGTGAAATTATTCCATCATAATTCTAAAATCCTTTCTCGTCGGTTCTGAGTGAAACTCGGATAATAAGACTTTTCCTTTCTCCTCATCATTATAGTTGTTCTGCCGTTATTTACTATATACTTCAATTTTCAACTAGTAGCATATATTTCATACATTACTCGATATTTAGAGCATGCTGTACTTAAAGTAATTTCATTCGAATAGTTCACATTATTCTAAATTATGAATTACATAATTATTAAGGAATTAAAGAACATTTATATAAAATTCTTTATTTTACTTATATGAATTATATATTATTATATAATTTGCAATTGAAGATATCCGTATAGACAATGTAAATTATAGTAATATATAGAAATTATAAATAATGATGGGTATATATTAAATAACGATAGGTATATACGTGTACAGAATAATTTGATACTTTCGGTTATCGGACAAATCGTATAGTGTAATGTTTATGAGATGAGTGAGTTGTAGATATTTGCTTTCAAATCATTTGCTTATTATTCAGTTTTATAACGTAACCTACTAAAGGTCAAATACAATCTTATATTATTAAATTCGTATATACGTTATCGTTAATAATTATACAATAAATAATTTAATATTACTGATGATAATAAACATCTTATAAAGCTCTATTGTAAAAGAATTTATTGCAAAAAGTATCATTTCAGAGCCGAGGCTCGAAATTGGATTTCTCTATTTCTCCAAGACAGGAATCTAACATTCAGTCGCCAATGTTTTTGTACATTGCGACGTACCTATAACTAGAGTTTTGATGATCGGAAATATCCAATCTATTCTGTATTAATGTATTTAATTATTTCTGTATTTTATTGCTATATTTAATTACTTTTGCATTTTATTTCTTATTTAATTACTTATTACATTATTATTACGCATGTCTGTGTCAACCGTCATAAAAGTATAACAATTCTGATTTAACAATATATTAAAATTAAACGGGAAGTCATACAAATAAGTGGAGCATTAAGAAAATAATAGATTTTTTATTTTTGCGATAATTCACGCTGGTGCGATCGAGCCTTTTCTCCATTCAAAATGGCACAATTATCGAAGAACAAAATTGGACGGTTTAAAATTATAAATTATTATCATGCAGTTATATGTTTTCCTACACCGGGTGACTTTTAAATTGCATAAAAATCTGGTATAAAATCCGTGAAGGAGAGAAAAACAATATTTCTGCAACAACACTGTACACGCGGATACACTGCTTTACTCGGTAATAGTGTATTACTGGCTCACAATCAGTAGTCTGTCGTCATGCTGTTGTGAGTCATCGAATGCCAGTCACAGCTGTACTCTGTAGCAGTCTCTGGGATTGCAGAAACAGACTGCGTGGAACTTTCTTGCCGCCCGCAGATCCTGAAACTCGCCAGGTATATTAAGCTATTTAAGCCAAATTATCAGAACACAAAAAATTTTATATGGAATTAATTTGCTAATTATTTGCTATTTTTTGCTTTTAAAAGTAATTTTTTTGCTCCAGCTATTAAAAAGTTACAAAAGGCTGGATAGCTCAAGATTAAGCTGCCACGCAAAAAACAGTAAAAAAGAGCTTAAGCTATTCAGCCCTTCGTAACTTTTTAATAGCTGGAGCAAAAAAATTACTTTTAAAAGCAAAAAATAGCAAATAATTAGCAAATTAATTCCATATAAAATTTTTTGTGTTCTGATAATTTGGCTTAGATAGCTTAATATACCTACCTAAACTCGCCCGCTTTGCATTCGCGCGAAGAATTTCGCAAAGAAATTTCACAAGTGTTAAAAATTGTCATTATCACAAGTCACATTTATATTTAAATCTTTATTATTAATTGTTTGTGAAATTTATCATATTAATAGTTAATATTATTATTAATAAGTAATGTGACATAAATCTTTCAGGAAAATAATTAATTATTATCTCTGTTTTAATATAATTATATAATCGGATGTTAATGATAATATGTTATTATAATAATAGATTCAAGAATAAGGATGTTATACTATTATGTGTGACGAAAAATATTTTATTCGACTTTGAGATATAATATCTTGTAAGTACACGAATGTAACGCCTGCACCTCTAGCATCCCTACAGCTGCAGCCTTACAGGGGATGCGATTTGTGTGCACTCCCCTTTATGCAAGCCGGCGGGTATACCCTACGGAAGAACGTTATGGCGCAAGCGTTATACATTTTCCATCCCCGCTGACGCTCTGCACCCTTCTCGGGGTAGGGATGGGCTCTCGCCACGGGGGTGGAGGTCTTCAGTGAGAGGCTAAACGTGATCCCGCGCGGTACGGTCACCGTAGCGATCGAAACTGTACACACGGTGTACATATACCCTCCCCCTCCCCCATATACACACGCATACTTATGTATATATTCGCGCATATTTGTATACAATCTATATTTTTGTACCGACGATAACTAGATGACTTTTTTGTATCGTGGAAATACGTCCAACGGAAGAAGGAAGAATCACTGTGTATATAGATACATATATGGTGTAAAGTGGTAGAACCGGCAGAGTCCACCGTTACCGATGGGTAGGACGGATATGTCAAAAACGCTCAATGCTTATAGAATGTGAGTAGACCTATAAAAAATCCATAATTCTGCCCTTCTCTCTCTCTCTCTCTCCTTTTCACACCAATTTTCGTGAACAGTTTTCCCATAATTTCTCCGTGATTGTATACATAGAATGACAAAGTGGCTCATATTCACGGTATTGCGATTGTGCTGTGAAATGACGAAGTGTATCTTGAAGAGAGAGAACATTACTCTTACAAGCCCACAATAATTTCTTTATTGGATCTTGCCCACACCCGGTGTAAACGATTCATCAAACCATGCCATCGTAATTTATACGTTTGTTCGTTTTAACGGCATTACTTACGCTTTATCCCTATTTTCTACGTTCTTTCGAGGTCTAGCGGAAACAAACAAACTTATTGATAACGCTAATATGGGATTGGCAAAATGGCTATAGTGGTCACGACTCTGGAGAATAGCTTCAGCGGGAAATAGCAGGCATCAGGTTCAACGAGAGCAACGAAAGCTGTCGATGCTCTTCAAGATTAGGCTCAACTTTGTTAAGTTCAATGATAAGGATCATTCATATCCGATTGCTACGTAGCAGCAGACTTAGAAATTGCTCCAACTGTCCTCGGTGCCGAGCATCGATCGGCGGTTCTCATGGCGCCGCGACGTTATCGTGCTCATCTGCGATATGTATGGAACGCGGTGCTGATATGAAATTTCCGGGAACATCTTTGAAAACTGAAGTTTTGATGTTCTAAACAGGTTCTTGTTAATATCAGCGCGTACGCACACACCACGCACCCACCGTTTATCTAATCTTTAAACCTTATAAAGATTAACACGTCGATCAATATTATATAGATTTTTTTACTGATGATGTATTTTGCTTTGGCGCTATATCTCGAGTTTTAATTTATTGTATGTAGTTGTATTTTTTATAAAATAATTTGGTCCTCCAGAAATATGTTAATTGATGCTGATTATGATTTATCTGAGCCTCTAACTTTTTTTGAAGATTAGAAAGTTATGTTAATGATAGTTAATCAATGTTGTTTTGTGACGAGTTTTTGTTACAAATATATAGGTAAGTGAAGTTTTTGTGAAGGTTTTGATTAAAATCTTGTGTCGGATTTATTAAATTACATTTCTTCGAGAAATATCGATTGTTCAAATTGTGTTTTTAGCAATATTAATGAATCTATATATACTTATTCTATCGTGATCTTCTAGACATCTAGACTATCGTATATTAAATTGACTAATTGGTATTGCTGAAAAAATCGACTCGTGTTAACTGTAGTTCATTTAATATAAATCTCTTATTGAAGATTTATATTAATACTTATTAATATTAATGATTACAGTCTATTACTAAATATACAAAGTGTTTCAAATTATTTGAAAAATTGAAATTTGTGGAAAAGAAGGGAAAAGACAAAAGATAACAGATTGAAAATGTTATACAAAAAAGAAATAGATCTAACTTTAATTTTTGATCAGTAAAGCTTTCTTTTATCATTTTTATTATTGATTATTTTATTTGATAATACTTCTGGAAAGTAAAAAAAAAACTTATTTTACTCGTAATGAGTGTTACTATATACTCTATTATCGAATTTCTCACGGTTTATTGCGTGTTAACGTAAACACGCAATGTTGCCGTATATAGCTTTGATATCTCACTTATCCAGAACGATAAATTTATTTGAAGAGTAGTAAGAGATTATTGTTACAGATTAGCCTAAGAATATATTAGGTTAATAAAAATAGTTGTGGAAAAAGAAAATTTTTTCTCTATGGTACTGCATTAATAAAACAAAAGAAGTTTAATGAGTATTTTATTAGTGTAATAGGCATCAATTACACATTAGATTAATCTCGAGCGAGTTTTGTTTTGTACATACATCAAAATATATATACGATGTATACAATTATAAATAGAATTTACAATTCTATTCTGAAATCTTTGATATAATCGTTTGGACTAAAATATATTAGAAAGAGTTGTATACAGTTATTTTTATACATATACATTATATTTCTGTATATACTGAATCTAATCTGATGCTTAAAATTGGACTTGCCTTAGAATTTTATCTAACATCTTTCAACCTTTCGTATTCATACTCATTCTCAACACACACTTCTTTCTTTCTATGTTTTTCTACATTCTCTATAAACTTAGTCCTCTATCTCATCACGTTATTTCTTTTTTCCTAGTGATCTTTTTATCTTTATTCTATAATTTCCGATAACCTCTGAGATATCTGTATATTTCTATACATTTGTAAATTTTTATTTGTAGATTGCTTATTTTTTAAATAGTTCGTTAATTTTCCCCGGTTGAAATTTTATCGCAGATCTGCGATGAAAGATATAATTCTTTAAATAAAAAAGAAATTAGAAATATCCATTTTTGCATTCTTTTATCAGTCCTTATTAGACAATTACTTATTGCTAAGCCAATTAATTGTTAAAATTAGAAATAGTCGTACATTGACTTAAACCATGTGTGATTTTTTCTTATTTATTTTTTATTTATAGTAATAAAAGAGGGTAAACGTTCTATGAATATATTATGAGCATGTAGATAGCGGAAAGCAGTTCACAGAACACAGAATGTATAGCAGATATAAAGAAAACGATCGTGTGTACAGATAAATAATTTTATTCGCTCTTCGTGGCTTCCGACTTTCGATTCCCTATTATTTTATCCTGCAAAATTTATCATAGAATGTTTTTCAGAGTCGTTCTAAGGTTTCGAATCACGATAACTCCTTTCATATATATTTCAATTTGCATAATGGTTTATACATCGGTTGGCCAAATAAACCAGAGATACAAATTCATTCAAGGCGGATCACGTAGATTGGTCTCCGTCTTTTATTATCGCCACTTCGAGCGGTTAAGGTCGTCACTGGTCGTAACTGGTTGAATAACGGAAGTCCCGGGATCGGACAAATGTTCTTGTCGTGAGGTCGTCAGGTCTGTCCGCAGTACTGACCTCAGGTTGTTGGAGGAGGTCAAGGTTTACGAGTGCCCGAAAATTCAACCTCGACCGAACGTCTAGGACACCTAAGATACGGCTATCATGTACCCATTCGAATAGATGTACCGGCACACTCTACCGGCAGGAATGCCTGGACATAATACATATACGTATCGAAATGTCCAGGCATTCCTGCCGGTCAGTCTAGGTGTTCGATCAAGATGCTTCTCAACTATTATTCTATAATGGATGCATTGAGACAGTTCTCGAAACAGGATAGGCCAATAAATCAGGACAGAAAGTCGATTGAAGCTATAGAGGTATTGCATAATTGGAAAATAATACTATAGTTAGTTATGTACTCTTACAGTGATAGATCGGTATCAAATTCGAAATCATTGTCTGAATGATGTACAGTACATCCTACATGTGTAATATCGATTGTAGTGGAATATTTCACAATTGATCTCTAGAGAAAAGCGGTCTCTCTCGGCCGGTATCGATTACGTGGCGGCGACGCGATCGTTCCCTCTTCACCATCGAATTTTTAGTCGCGTTACGCCTCTACAGGCCGATTCACAAAAAGATGCTATATGTAACATAAGAATTCAATTTTTTTAATTAAAAAGAGATCTTGAATAGAAAATTCTAACATCAAATCCTAACAATTGAGGTAGTAAATTTTTAGATTGAACATTTAATATTATAATCAATACATTGAAATATTTTAAATCTTGATACTACAGGGCGAGATATGAATCTCGGCATTCAATTTTCGAGGAGATTTAAAGTGATCAGTTTTGAATAAGTGACGAGAGATTTTTAATAACTGCAATGCTATATTGAATGTATATTTAATTGTATACATTTAATTCTTTTCACTCTCTTTTCGATATTGTTTTTATAAAATTTTAAATGTTTTTTTTTCCAAGTTTTATAATAATATATTGGCACAATACTATACTGCTGATTAGTTAGAAGCTTCGACAAAAATTATTCTATTTGTAAGTTGAAAAAGAGAAAAAGTCGAAATGTTATTGGATTGATATTGTAAGTTGTAAGTAAACAAAGTATGTTATAATACAATTGATACATCTATCTCATAGAAATCTGTCTAAATTTTTTGAATTGTTCAACTGATTGTAACACTTATTTTCCTCAATTTTTCATTTTATTCTATAATATAATATTCTTTGTTGATTTACTTTATAATGAAATAAATTCTAAAATAAAATCCAGAAAAATAAAAGCCTTTTTAATGATAGTTAATAAGGGAGGATAATATATTGAGATATATATTTTCGTAAATCGCTCTGTATAATACGTATCCGATTCTGTCGGAATCGCGAGAGCGCCGCGGTACCACGATGCGCCGGCGTCGAAATATTGAGCCGATGGTATACCGCGCGTTAGACCAGCACGTAGACAGCTTCAACGCGGCTCCGAAGACATGGGGTAAGTCCTCTCTCTTCGTCCTCGTCTTTCGTTTCGCTCGCGACTCTCCCCGATCGAGTGTCGATCGCGTGCTCAAGTTATAACGGTTCTCTTTGCCTTCGGGATCTCTGAGACCCCGCACCTTCGGCCTTCGACTTCCTTCTCTGCGCCGGAAGCGCCTTGGCGCTCGTCGGCCATGTTACAAAAATATATAACAATGGTATATGAGTTTTTGATGTTTTATTATAAAGTATCCAGATACGTGAGGTGAAATATTTTATCGGCGTTCTACTTTAGAAATTAACTGCTATTTACTTTATAAATATAAGAATTAATTTATATTTTTCAACAGAACGTTTATACACTTTGAAGGAAAAGTAGGAAGAAATTTTTTTGTTCTGCAAATATAATTTGTTCCCCTTTGTTTCTGTTTACAGTAAAAAAATTGAGAACATAGGCAGAATGACGGCGATGACGCAGGAGGAGATCGTGGCTGGAGCACGAACGGTTGCTCAGGGTCTGGAAGCTCTCCGAGTCGAACATGGGGGTCTGCTACAGGGCCTGCAGTCTCAGGACGCGCCAGCCGCTCGGGACAAGGCTAGTCTACTATCTAAAATCATTGAGATGATCGACCTGGGCCTAGGCGAGGCGCAGGTAATGCAGGCGCTGGCGAGTCATCTGCAGATGGTGGAGGCGGAAAAGCAGAAACTGAGAACGCAGGTGAAGAGGTTGTGCCAGGAGAACGCCTGGCTCAGGGACGAGCTGGCCAACACACAACAAAAGTTGCAAGCGAGTGAGCAAGCCGTAAGTACTTAATACCACCTGTTTAATCGTAATGTAATGATTTTATGTGGTACATATAGGTACAAAAATAATTTAAACCGAGATTTCAAGAATTTTTTATAAGTATACATGTCGATTGTACTTCAATTTTATTTTTCATAAATAAATTAGTAGTGTTAAAGTTTGACTGAATATTTTATTTTATTTTTATTTTGTTTTTTTTCCCCTTTTGTTTCTCATAAGCAGTTAAAACCGAATTTATTAATTTTCTTTTTATCGTTATTATCTATACAATCTTGCGTATTTTAGCATATTTATATCTTGCACCAATTAGTGTATCGTGCAAACCCTTCTCCCCTCCCCCCGATTGGATTTTTCGGGCGATTAACAATCGAAAACGGGGCAGCCTTTGTCTCTTCCTCGAGAACTCTTGCGCGAGAAAGTGGTTCAATGAGGCGAAATAATTTGCGTGATTGTAAAGGGAGTGAAGTGACCGGACGATTCGATATCTTCAAATCAGACCGTTCCGCTCTCGTCAGCCTCACTATTGATTCGGAGTGTGACCAAAGTATTCCGAATTCAAACGCTGCAACAACTGTGACTTTGGCCATTCGGTCGAGCGAAACGTGTGGCTCTCGCTCACGCTAACGTTCTGCGAAGTTAGCAAGCGGTGGAGTTTTTCGCCCTGCATTGAATGCATTATGCTGTAATCATGTTCGGTCGAATTTGCCGTAAAGCAGACGTATTGGTCAATTGCATAAAAAGCACGTCACTTAGATGCGATTGGCCATTCTGGTAGTACTAGAAAGAGAGAAGAATACGCTCAAAAGCCTTTCTCTCTCTCTCTCTCTCTCTCTCTCTCTCTCACTCTCTCTCGGCGACAGCCAGAACAATAGATCACTCATTCTAGTTTAAATAAAGACTTAAAATTTTCGACAGACCTTTGTTCACAGATCAAATTTTCAGCAGTAATTGTGAAAATGTTAGCAATTGCGAAGAGGCCCCCTTTTATTAATAATTTTCTTTATTATAACAATTTGCTTGTTACTCTATAGTCAGCAAATTTATCACATTTCCAATTGTGTATTTCGCAGGTTGCTCAATTGGAGGAAGAGAAGAGACATTTAGACTTCATGGCCAGTATGCGACAATACGATCCGGATCCATCAACAGAAGATGAAAATGCTAAGGATCGACCGAAAGACGATCCTGTGGTGGATCTCTTTCCTGATGATGATGCGGACGATCGCAATAGCAAATGTATTTCTACCTTTCTATCTTTGAATTATCGCAATAGCAAAATTTCTAATACTGAAAATTTTATAAAGATAATTATTTGTTAAAAAATTAACAATATATAAAAGATAGGAGCAAATAATATTATTTAATAATGAATAGAAAATTATTCAACGGATATTATAATAAGAACAATTGTGGTTTAATTAAAATTTTTTATAATTATGACTTTTAAACTAATTTAAACGGATTAAATGTAAAATACTTTAGAACTTCATAAGTATTACGTGGCTATTTCTTTAATAAATATTTTTATTGTGTTTTTCAGCTATATCTCCAACTCCACCGTCGCAGTTCGCTCAGCAAGTGAATGCCGGCTATGAGATACCGGCACGTCTGCGTACCCTGCACAACTTGGTGATCCAGTATGCGAGTCAAGGTCGCTACGAAGTGGCCGTTCCCCTGTGTAAACAAGCTTTGGAAGATCTGGAGAAAACTTCTGGTCATGATCATCCGGACGTGGCAACAATGCTCAACATACTTGCTCTTGTATACCGAGACCAGAACAAATATAAAGAAGCCGCAAACCTTCTGAACGACGCTCTAGCGATTCGAGAGAAAACGTTGGGTGAAAATCACCCCGCGGTAGCGGCGACGTTGAACAACCTTGCGGTGCTATACGGAAAACGAGGGAAGTATAAGGAGGCTGAACCCCTATGCAAACGAGCACTGGAGATTCGCGAGAAGGTACTAGGTCGCGATCATCCGGATGTGGCGAAGCAACTGAATAATCTGGCACTGTTGTGCCAGAATCAGGGCAAATACGAGGAGGTGGAGCGCTACTATCAACGTGCACTCGAGATCTATGAGGCTAAACTAGGCCCGGACGATCCAAATGTCGCTAAAACGAAAAACAATCTGGCATCTTGTTACTTGAAGCAAGGAAAGTACAAGGATGCCGAGGTGCTATACAAACAGGTGCTTACTAGAGCGCATGAGAGAGAATTTGGTGCCATCGATGGTGACAACAAGCCGATTTGGCAGGTACGGGAATATTGAATCACCAGTACAATGCAATTGCAATGTTTTCAAAGCTGCGAACAAGTATTTAATTTTTGGAAATCTTTTCAGAGGACACTTAGTAATAGTCAAAAGATTCCAGAAAAAAAAAAAAAATTATATTAAAAAAAGAACATGATTCACGACTTATGATTTATTTACTGCAATTCTTCAAAATTTTTCTTTTTAAAACAGTGCAATGTAATTTATAATCTACTTTACCACATATCTTCTAAAAGATTGATCCATGAAAAAAGTTAACTGCAAAACTTTCAGATTAACAATAAAACTTCTCTCTGTGTGAGCATTACACAACTAATTCCGTTACACAACGGAAAAGTGATGACTGATGGTTACTATTAATTTATTATTTCAACTTTCGTATTTTTACATACATACATACATTAATGTGAAAGTTATAAGATATGGCAGTGTCACAAAATTTCTTTGGTACTTTATATTAAAATTTGCTCTAGAACATTATTTGCATTAGAACATTATCGTTGAGGAAACTAAATTTGTATTAATTTAACTTTTTTGAATTTTTGATGAAATTCTTGAAAATTTAATTGTTTTCTGACCGATCTTATGATTTCTGTTTTAGGTGGCTGAAGAGAGGGAGGAGAATAAGCACAGGAACAAGGAAAACACACCATATGGCGAGTATGGCGGTTGGCACAAGGCCGCGAAAGTGGATTCCCCTACTGTCACTACTACCTTAAAAAATCTCGGCGCCCTTTATCGAAGACAAGGTAAATACGAGGCCGCGGAGACGCTCGAAGATTGCGCCATGAGATCTCGAAGAGAGGTAGATAACGTTTGTATTAATTCTTTTGTTAAAATAATACGTGTGTATAATTGCAAATAATACAACTAACGAGGTTTCTTGCATTTCACGCACACTCAGCACGTACAACAAGTGAGTAAAAGCTTAGCACGATTCTGGAATCTTGCATGATCTTTGCACATTGCAAAATTACACAAAGTTAATTTTTTCATCTGCGTTTAAAATATCCTTTTTTCTTATTAATTTTTTATTCTAATTTTAATTCACGTTAACATAATGTTAACTGCCATGTGTAATAGTGATATATAAAATTAATACGCACATGGTCGTGACAAAATTTCTTTTTCCATGTTACACGTGTACAATCTATGTACAAACAATATTTTAACAATTAATAATTATAAAGTAAAGAAACCTATGATTGTGTGTGAAAAACTTCTTTATTAGTCTAAGAATAAGTTTATTGCTTGAAGCGTTGACAGTCAACATGTTAAATAATTTTAAATGTTTAGATTATCAAGTATTAAAACCATATAATCAAACTTTGCAAATTAAAATTAATAATATACTGTATATGTATGCAGTAAAAAGTAATATCTACAGAAATTAAAATTTGATCGAATTAGTGGATTCATAATATGGATTCATAGTATAACCATTTGCTTTTATTTTTTTTGCAGGCGTTAGAATTGGTGAACAAGGCACGAGTGGCACAGCTGCTGGGCGACGAAAAGAGCTCCACCAGACGTGGCTCGCGGTCCAGTCTGGCTAATAGCGAACATGAACAAAGTCACGAAGAGGTGAGTCTCTTTCTCTCTGCCGTTTGTCATTTCGACGTATAAATTAGCCGTATGCACTTCCGCATGTCATGCAGTAGTTGACACAAACACTTATAGCCGTCTACTATCCTTTTCTTCTTTCTTTTTGTTCTTTTTTTCGTTTCGTCCCGTCGTCCGTCACGTCCGGCACAACCTGATCTGACCGAATCTCATCGGCGACCGCACACGCACGTATACGAACGCAATCGAACGCAGGCGAACAGTTCGTTGCCACTGGTGCAAAGGGCGCTACACGAAGGACAGTCAGCGGCGAGCAGTGGCCAGCACCAACATGACGCTAGTCCTAACAAACCCGGGTTTAAAAGCAAGATCTTTCAAGCTTTTGGCATTAATTCGTCGTCTACTACATAGGCCGGGCGGATTCCGTTTTCTGTTTCTCGTTAGCTTCTATTCCTTATCACATCGTCACCGTTCTCTTCAGCTGCGTATTCTGTATTTTTTTCTAACAGTTTTTATCTACTCTCTTTCACTCTAATGCTTTCTTGTAACACTTATCTTAAATGTAAAATTTATCGTACTGCAGCTAAAGAGAACAGCTTTATTTTATCGTGCTCTCATTCGTCATGCGTCGATGATTTTTTAAACGTCACTATATAGGTAGATGTACTTCTAGGGCGAGCGAGAACTTTAAAATATGCTCTTTTATTTTATCTTTCATATTTAATATATCTATAAAGGATTCATATCAATCGATTGATTTCTGAATATCTTTTGATGTCGTAAAATAGAAACTATTAAAATATTAAAATTAATTGATCAGATTTGAAATAGAATATTAAAATTAAAAATATTAAGATAAAGTATTAACAGGATTTATTTTGACTTCTATAAACTCACAATTATTTTAGGATAATTATTAAATTATATGAGATGGCTTATAGAGTTATTTTTTATACAGATTTAAGGATCCTGGGTACTCGTCGCGGCCATGTTGGAATGTGACGTCAGAAGCGAGAAATGACACGTTGAAAATTCTTACATGGTATTTCCAAATAAAAAGATATTTGCTCAAAATAACACTACAGATCACTTCAGCACATTTCAAAAATACTGCGAGTTACATCCCTTTCCCTTGACAGTTATTAAACATCTCAACATATCCGTAAAAGGAATGTGATACGATGCAGGCGCATGACTAGGTTTCGTATTACATTCATTTTACGGCTGTTTATTAACTGTCAAGGGAAAGGGGTAGACTTAACTTAAACTCGGAGTATTTTCGAAATGTGCTGAAGTGATCTGAAGTGTTATTTTATGCAAATACCTTTTTATTTGGAAATGCCATGCAAGAATTCTCAACGTGTCAATTCTCAACATTTCTCGCTTCTGACGTCATATCTCACGAGATGTCGGGAAAGAGCTCAGGAGCCTTAAGAGAATATATAAAAATGAAATCAAATATATGAGTGAAAGTATGTCAATTCATAGGATGACATAAAAACATGATGCATATCTAGGCACAATGCGTATGTTCTGAATATGCTCCCAATAGAGCGCATCTAACTATCGTGTGATAAGACGTGACGTCTAGTATAAATGAAACCTTCCAAATGAATCATCCAGTATAGAATTATTTGCGGAATTCTCCTCAAATAATTGATTATAACGTCGACATTTTATTTTAAGAATTTTATTCATCCCAAATAGTTTATGTTGACAGCTGTATTCGACACACATTTTATTGCACACTTTGTAAGGCGGCCGTCGTTTCCTGAGATGAACAGAAATGTTTAGTAACTTTTTTAGAGGACAAAAAAGGTGAATGATGGTGATGTTTAACGTGGCATTTCTCTTTATTCGTTGATGTCATATGCAAATCGAAAACTTTTTTACGTGTTTTAGTATTATATATAGTCACATACAGGGTGTAATCGCCGTTTCAATTGGAACACCTTGTATAAATTGCATTTACATGAGACTAACTTTCCAGATAAATGCTTACTCACACATACCGTAAATGTAAGAAATAACTGGACCAGCTCATCTATCATAAATCTATCATATTGTTACGCCCGGGACTCACTCGCGTTCGCGCACTTCCGAACTCGTGGAAATAAAAGGAGACAAGCGGAAAAGAACTGTTTTATTCAGTGAAGTACAGATTGGTCTCTTTGACACGTTCGTTCGGTTCCAAGTCTCCACTTCCAATCTCCATGGCGTTGTTATTCAACCAACTCAAGGGGACGACTCGCGACTTCTTCTCCGGCTCGCATCTATCGGGCGTCTCGGCGCGGGCGTAACAATATCTATTATAAATACAGTATGTCGAAAACATACGAAATTTAATGTTATTTGAAAACTTCAGTATTTTGAATATTTTAAACTACAAAGAATATTAAGAATTATAAACTGATATTATTAAAATGTACTAATATTTTTTGTATAATGTTAATAGATATTCTAGGAATAATAGATCATATCGAATTTTTTGTGTTCATTACTCTAAATTACTTTGGAATACGACATCCAATGTCTTCCAATTTTGGAATAGCATTTTTACACTCTATTGGAATAGCATTTTACATTCTATTAGATATTTATTCACTATGATTATTCATTAAAAATCTGAAACTATTTATATTGATGAATTTAATATTATGTAACATTTTAAAATGTTTACGTTGTAAGCATGTCAATAATGTGGCATAACCAATAAAGTTTAATAGTTTTTTTTTAACTTAGATTTTATAGCAGGTCCAGTCATTGTCTTACATTCATAATTTATATAAAGAGATTGCAACAATCAAACGCGTATTCGACACGTTGCTTTTAACTAAAATAAAGAAAGAAATGCAATTAGGAATTGATTAATTCTCAGAAATATAAAAAAACTTTGATAGGGAACAATAAAAAATGTGATTATATTTTTTACTTGTCACGCATTATAGAGTTTGACTTAAATTTTTTTCTTTTTCAAATATATATCTATTTCTTCTTTTTTTTCTTTCTCGCCGCAAAATTTGATGCAATTACGCACACGTTATTTAAAAGTAGTATTATCATGCAATTAGTAACTTTGCTTAACTATATAGTGCAGTATAGATTCGCAAAGCAATGCGAAAAAAAACGAGATATATTAATGATTAAAAGGCCTCGAATAAATAGGCAAAGGTTATTTATGTAAAAAAATGTTGTTAAGAATTTAATAATAATTATGAAAAATATTCCGATTTTTATTCAATTCATCATTACATTTATATATATGTATAATATATGTATTTATTAAGATATAAATTGAATTAAAAATCGGAATAAAATTCATTAAACTTTATCGGAAAATATATTCCAATGTTTTAAATTAAATTAAATTTAAATCAAAATTAGAATACATCGAAAAATATTTATGTATTCTAATTTTTATTTAACTTTGTTTTATAAAGAATTTCTCCAAATTTGCAATGCAGTGATATGTATATCCCATATATCGATAAATATTTATGATAGCATAGAACATACTTTATCGGATACTTTGCGTTATAACCAAATTGATTTTTTAAATTCCACGTGGCTTTTAGCGGTATTTTGATCACAATTTATACGCTTTATACGGTAAATTGCAGCAATTTCGATTGTTGAACATATATAATATCTTGAAGATATAAGCTAAGATGTCTTGAAGATATATTTTATTTACAGCGATAGATATATTTACACAATTGTATAGAGAAAAATAGATTTCAAATATAATTCAGACATAGAGATGTATTGAACGTACTTGAAAACTTCGTTAGAGGAAGAACGTCAAGTTGCAATCCATAAAATATATTCGAAATATATTTGAATTATACTTGAAATGTATTTAACGGTGGCAAAAAATGACGTGGGCGATATCTCTTATAAGATCTCAACGGTGCATGTAAAAGAAGAAATAATGTTTCTCTTGTTGATTTCTGCGTTGCGAGATACCAAGAGTATGTGTGATTTCGATTGAAAAATAGATATGAGTTTTATATATTCTACGAAGCGACATCAGCACTCTTAATACATACACATTCTTTTTTAGATAGAATAATTTGTTATATAAATTAATAATGGTTACTTTAATCTCGATAAAATTAATAGATTAAAAATGATGAAGGTAGTGCCTTGAGACTTTAATACATAATAAATAAATTATTTTCAAACGGAGACTCCAGTTTGTTCTTGATTTTTTCTCCATTGTACACAACATTTTGAACTGTTATGACTTTTTATTATAGTTACGCTATGAGAAAATAATATCTAATAATATATAAAAAATAATAATTTTTTAATTTTTAATAACGTTTTTAATAATTTTGTTTTAAATTAAGATTAAATTGCCTCTAAGAAATTTATATATGTATATAGGCAAAAAAGTTTTGCAACTGAAAGCAAGTACTGTAAACTTCACCTATTCTAGGTTCCCTTTTATCTTGGAACAGCTATCCCATTATAAATTGTAAATTTTTATTTTAAGCTATTCTTTGAGTACATGTTTGCCAGTTCTTGTGATAGAATATTCTTTGTATCTTCTCGTATAAAGTGAGAAAATGAACGAAAGGCAGAAGGCGCAATATTTCACTTGTTTAATTAAAGATACAGTTTCCAGTGTATTCTAGTGTTTTATTAGAATATGATCGGGGATTATAAGGACAGGTTCAAAAATAAAGAAGCCAGGTCCTAATTTGTTAATTTTAGAATAGAAGGATTTTATACATTTGATCTGAAACGTTAGGAAGGCATGTGAAAAAAGCTGTAATTTATAGGACGTATAATGTAATATGTTGGTAATGAATGGAATATTGTGCATTTAATTTTCTCTGCACGCAAAACTTGTGCTTAACTATACCGTTCGTTCTTTGGATCAACTTGCGTTGTCGTTTTTGTTTCGCTTTTGATTCTTGAGTATATATTGAGCGGAATCCAAAATACAAGATGAGGCTGCCGATGACGTAGCGGAAATATATCACTCCTGACGACGAATGGATACATGATAAGGTGCGTATTTTTTTCGTAGAAATATGTAAAGTTTTTCGTTTCTACATTATTAGTGCACAGAATATAACTGGTTGTGATTATCCTTGATTGTTTCCGTCACTTTATTTCTTTTTAGATATGTCAATCTATTTCTTTTAAATAATTTAAATGAACAAACGTCTTCCGTTGATAATGTTGAAGCAGCAAGTCGATAAAGGTGATACATCTTTTACATAAAGAGATATATTTTTTATAATGAGAGATTATTTTATATTGAGAATAAATGTCATATATCTTTATTTAACTTTTATAATGTATCATCTTCATGTTTATTTGCTTCTTCAAATCTTGTTTTCCAACAATTAATGATTGCTCTTGATGTGAAATTCACAGTAGCGATAATAGTGATAAAAATAAATATAATAGCAATAATTTTATCGAATATAATAAATATAGAACAGAGTGGGGATGCTAATATCTATAACTACACAATCAAGAAAGTTGCAGAAGGAGTAAAGTGTAAATTTGTTATTGTGTAGAATTGCATGCCGGAGCAATATGTAATACTTGTGTATCATAATTGTTTCCTCGATTTTTGTGTGCTTGCTATGACGACAAAATATAAATACTACACTAGTTAATTTAATACTGTGCGCTTCTTTCAGCAATATTATTAATATTTTATAAAATATAATTATAAATATCTTGTGTTTTCAATCAAAATAGAATTAAGGCTAATATTAATCTACAAATTATAAAAGTATTACAGAAGAACAGCATATTATAAAAAGCAGAATGATAGGAACTGGAGGAGTAGAAAATTTCCATTTATTTACTTAATATGTCGCTCAGAACTGTTAAAATACTTTTATGCATTTATTTAATTAAGTATCATATTTGAGGTCAATGGTCATAACAATTTATTATTCCTTTATCGACTTATTTACTACATACATTTAAAACTTTCTTAAATTATTATATTTTTATATATTATTTAATCTTTAGCACTGTATTATCTAAAAGTTATTAAAGACACGAGGTTTTTCCTATTTTTGAGATAGTTATACTTAAAAACTTGTTTCCATTCTGTTGCAGGACTGGAAATACGCCTTTCGCGCGAAGTAAGGAGAACGCGTTCATTGACGAGAACTACTATTAGACTGTAATCCGAATGTGCGAATGATAAGACGAAAGGAGACTCTGCATTGACCGATGATGATGTCCATTGTGTCTGGATCGTCGTTCACATACACGGCACACATTCCAGCTGCTTTTCTCTAACGAAAAACGCACTGTATGCGAACTAGCTCAACGTTGCTGCTAATTTCTCACTCGTAGCTTCATGCGGACGATTTTGCTATGGCGCGAATTACTATATCTTTACTATGTTTCGAACGTTTATTTGAATGAATCTAAGAGATATCGAATAATCGAATCAAAATCCAAAAGAATGTCAGTGTTTTACCTCGCGTACACAAAATTGCGCGTGTACATATTATTTATTTCGATATTTTCTTCGCGATAACGCGTTGTCTTTTTATCTGGAGTTAGGTTTGATCAAACTCAAGTTACTGCGCGTTACTTGGTATAAACGTAATCCCGCCCGTCCGTTCTTTACATTGATTATTTAACTCATTCGTATAATTGTCAATATTTATTTATGTTTACATATCTATATTATATCATATGTATATTTATATATTATTTATATTCGGTGATTATATATTATATATTTCGCAAATAATAAACACGTTTGTTTTTTTTGTCACGGCAATTGAAGAAATTTTTTGTGAACAACCTATCTTAAAAAACTAATTTTTTATATCTATAATATACATCAAAGGATGAATCTCTCGAAAACTATGGAATTCTCTAGACAGCGTTTTTTGGATTTGACATCCCGACAGGATTTGAATCTCCGTGGTGCAAAAATTGTAAATTTCAAGTTTTTAGAAATATGAACTTGAGAAGATCTGAGTGTAAATTTTTCAATTTGGAACGAATAATAGAAGGATCACTATTAACAGTCAGTGACTTACAGCGATGTTGTAGCCAGAATTGTGAGCGCAAAAATGGTTTATTTATTTATCGAACAGCTATAAAAGATTAATTAAAGACATTCGATTAATTTAAGTAGGTTTACGTACATGATACATTCTTTTGCGCTACATGCGAGCTAGTAATGTGCGCAATGTTTCTCATAATTTGCTAGCTTGTATGGAATTTTAACGCGAAAAAATGCACCATCTACCTATACGGTTATATAGATTAGATGGTTGCAATATTTTTGTTTTTGATGAATTTCGGTACGCGTCAAATCCTTGAGATCGTCTTTGCGACTTTGACACGTTCCACAGTTCGTTAAGAAAAAAAATTGCATAACTTTTCCGTCCGTAAGTGTACGCATAGTTGGCATCAAAAAGATTGATATTTTAAATCACTTTCGCAAAATGGTATTTAAAATATAATTGAAATTACAGTGATTTACTTTTATGCTTATATTGAAAAATTATATTGTTATTATAAAGATACATTAATTTTATGTATTTTTGTATTATTTGGACTATTATTGATATTTTGCCCATTACTTCTACATATGATAAATATTTATTTATTGTATTGAAATTATTGGCTTGAGTTAACTCAAGTCGCTCCAATTGTAAGTGTCGCTGAAAATTACATAAATAAAAAGCTCTTTTCATTCTTCTCGAATGAATATTGAAAATCATGAAGAGAAATTTTAAACTTCGCCTTTTTAATGCCAACTGCACACTTACAGTTTTAAACATCAAAATAAAACTTATACTTCGTTAACATATCATTTCTCGAGCTTTCATTATTATGTGTCTCGTCATTCTTGAATCTTTATCGATTTGAAATGACGATCATTTCTTCTTACAATTTTTTAAGAATTTTAAACGAAAACTTTATTGTCTATTCATTGTTTTATTTTAAATGTTATCGTTGAAATTTCGAAACACACGGAAGAAGTTAAGCAACAAGCAAATCGACGAATTGTAATTGAGCATTTGCTTAGACTTCCTATTTGATCTCTTATTCTTGAAAATGTTCGACTACGTAATTATACACCACACTGTAAAATAATGGAAACTATATTTACGGTCGAAACTGCGTAATATTTCATGGTTTTAATATCCGATTTACACGTTTAATTCACATATCTCGTAATCTAATGCGAGAAGAACAGAAAATATCGAATGTGTACTTATTCGGTAAATTTAATCTTTTTAAAAAGCTTTTATTTATTTTTTAATCACTTTTAATGTCCTACATTACAATGTTTTTGTTTCACTTTTATTTCACGTCTTTGATAGTACCAATTTATGTGCCTGAGAGCTTAAAGGCCTAAATTTTCCTTTAATTTAATTAAATTGAGCGATTATCGATCATCAGCAGGCACTATAGGGTCTCATACCTCGTAAGATTTTTTTAGATTTTGTCTAGGAAAGAGTTTTCATAAATCTTAATAGATTAAAATTACTTATTCTAAAAAAGATTTATTAGTTCCCTTTATTACTTAAATCTTTTATTTTCAATGCATTTTTTAAAAATAAAGTCACATAGATTCCGTGGTATTCAAGGCTTAAAATGGTGTCTGCTGAGGGTTGAATGCTTTATTGCGAGAGAAATTTAACATTATTTTTCATGAAATTATAAGTTAAGAAAAGATTTTAATAAGTGAAGTAGGTGCTATAAATCCAAAATGCATCTTATAAAGTTATCTAATGTGTACTTTTTTTATATTAAGATATTATTTCAAGATTTATATATAATACTTTACACATATTTTAATACAATGATAGACATTTAATACAAAGAATAATGAAATGGCAAGAAGAATTGAGTGATAATCTTATTATTTGCATATAGATATTAAAATGCATATGCAATATGCAACTTTCTTTTGACTATATACAGGGTGTCCCATTTTAACTTGGACAGCAAAATATCTCAAAAACTAAGCTCCACATACAAAAATGTTTCAGACAAAAGTTGTATGGTTTCAAGGGGGACATAAGATGGTACCATTGGTTTGACCTTGGATGGTCGTTTAAAGCTCATATAAACGACACCTTTAATTTCTTAAATGGAAACCCCTATTTTTCAATGCATATTCTTGTAGCTAATCTCGAGAGCTTTTCAAAACACTATAATAAAGTATTTTTTCGTTAAGAACTTTTGGAATTATGAGGCTTGAAAGTTCTAGTATTTTGACATAAATTACAAAATATCTTGTAAAACATTAAGTTTTCGGTAATGTTACCTTAATACTTTTATGCACAGAATAATGAGACGAATCAATTGGTATGAAAAAAAGACATAGTTGCTTTTAAGAAAAAGTATGCAGATGCGTGTTGCAAATTACATATTTTTTCTTAAAGGAACTGTGCCTTTTTTCATACCAATTGATTCGTCTCATTATTCTGTGCATAAAAGTATTAAGGTAACATTACCGAAAACTTAATGTTTTACAAGATATTTTGTATTTTATGTCAAAATACTAGAACTTTCAAGCCTCATAATTCCAAAAGTTCTTAATGAAAAAATACTTTATTATAGTGTTTTGAAAAGCTCTCGAGATTAGCTACAAGAATATGCATTGAAAAATAGGGGTTTCCATTTAAGAAATTAAAGGTGTTGTTTACGTGAGCTTTAAACAACCATCCAAGGTCAAACCAATAGTACCATCTTATGTCCCCCTTGAAACCATACAACTTTTGTCTGAAACATTTTTGTATGTGGAGCTTAGTTTTTGAGATATTTTGCTGTCCAAGTTAAAATGGGACACCCTGTATTGCTTTCCGTCAAAGGATTCTTTTTATCATTTTATGTTTAAGTATTAAACTGATGTCATCAAGAAGCGAAATCCTTTATAAGATATTTTATCTCTTATATCAGAATGTATCAGGATAGAGTCTGATATAAACTATTCATTTTTTATTTTTTTAATCTTTTAGTTTTGCATGCAGAATGATAATGAGAATCGATTTATGTAAGAAAATCATCGAGTAAACAAAATATCAATAACTTTAAAATTTCGGGAGCACCTTCATAAAAACTATCGTATTACCTAAAACAAAGCAATTTTTATTTGAAAGTTTTTCCATCAATTGCATTATTTTTTAAATATTTAAGATGGTCATTTAAAATTGGTTTATATTTATGTAATAAATATAATTGCTGTATACAATTAGTTATAATTGTGTTTAATCATAATTGTGTTTTAGAAAATGTAATAATTAGGTATGTCTTGTTTTCATTTTTGAATAAATCGAATGTTTAAAAAACCAAATCTTCAAATATGAGGATCGATATTTAATTCATTTATGTATAAGGAGAAATAAAATAATAAAAAAGTCTATGTTGGATTTCCAAAGTATGATTTGGCATATTAAATTAGAGATAAATTAAATTTATTATTAATATTTCTATTTTTTTAAATAAAATTATCTTTTTATAAAAATAATTGGTTTGATTGAAAATCAGAATTAATTGTATTTTATTATTATTATTAAAATTCTAATAATATTTTTCCTTTTTTTATGTAGAACAAGCAGAATGATTCTTTTTTTTCCCTTGTATAGAAAATCTATATGGATCATTATTTCATCGCGGAAAAACGTAATCTAGAATTAATATCATTACTGTCACGCTATGTCGCAGTACGGCTAGCGGAGGTTCGGCAGCCATTCAGCGAAAAACAGCGCTGAAAGAGGGAGCGATCCCGCAACAGTTTTGTGCGCTGAATGCGGCCAATGGCTGGTACGCATTCGTGTAGCGCTACAGTAGCGGTGTCTTACCTAAACACACCCATTGGCTGGTCGCCTGCGATTCTCGAGATTTTGAATTCTCGAACTTGTGATTCTTGGTTATGGGCATGGGCGTTATTGGGCGCGTTCAGCAGACCAAGCCGCTGAGTAGTAGTCGAACGTGATTGGCTCTTATGCTGGGTCTACAATGGGAGTCGCAAAGTCGTGAGTCGCAAGAATTGACCAATCACAGTCGATTATTCTCCTCAAATTGGATTGTGATTGGTCAATTCTTGCGACTCACGACTTTGCGACTCGCATTGTAGACCCAGCATTACTTTTAGAACCAACCAATCAACGCAGAGTGTTGATAAGATGAACTCAACAGTTGTGTCTGCTGAACGCGACCATTATGGGATACAGGCAGAACCGTCCGATATCTCTCGCGATCGTTTGCCGATTATTCGCCGAAACGGACCTCGGTAACGCTTCTTCTTCTTCTTCTTAAATTTTTTGGCTCCTGCCGCCAAACGGCGAACAATAAGGCCAGATATTCCCCTGTTTGATTAATAAAGTCTGTATCACCGTTGGCGTGGCAAAGTCCAAGTGGAAATCACAAAATTCGAGCGCGAATCAATGCTGACAGCAACAGTCGCAGTACTTAAAAAAATTTTACGTTTCGGACAAAACACGTCCGAACTGGTCCGCGCACGTTGAGCGAATGACCTCGGTAACGCGAAAAGTAATCGCGAATATCTTGTAAAGCGTCGTCTGATCGTCGTGATGTATAAAACATTTATGCTGGGTCTACAATGCGAGTCGCAAAGTCGTGAGTCGCAAGAATTGACCAATCACAAACGAATTTGAGGAGAATAATCGACTGTGATTGGTCAATTATTGCGACTCACGACTTTGCGACTCCCATTGTAGACCCAGCATTACTACGTTTACGCGAGCGTTACTTCTGTAGTAACTTACGATAATTCACTCGTTTACGCGGGGTAAATTATCGTAAGTTACTACAAAATCCCGTTTACGCGAAAGAAAATCGCATTTACGCGGAGGAATTATTGTATGTTACTGCAGAAGTAACGCTCGCGTAAACGTATACATTGAGCGCTATGCCGCTATGCGCTAATAACGAGATTCGTAGTCTGAAGTGGGTTGGAAGTCTAGATAATCTGGATATTCTGGATTATTATTTCGTTATTTTTTTTCAGATGCAACTTATCGAAAACCCGACGAATGCTCGGCCACTGCCAGGTACGAGCATATAATGTACAAAATTGGTTGCATTGTCGATGAATTGTACATCTTTGACGAATTGTGTGTTGTGTGGTGACGAGCGCACCAGAGATCCGTCGAGCGAACTTCGTACGATCGTAGTACCATGGCTACATGTATGTACATACACTAAAGAGCCAAAGCCATATGGAGTAGCAATATACGACAGTCGTAATCCTCGACCTGACAAATCAGGATACGCCAAAGCTTGTGCGTTACTTACGTCCACGACTATTACTACGTTTACGCGAGCGTTACTTCTGTAGTAACTTACGATAATTCCTTCGCGTAAACGGGATTTTTCTTCGCGTAAACGGGATTTTGTAGTAACTTACGATAATTTACTCCGCGTAAACAAGTGAATTATCGTAAGTTATTACAGAAGTAACCGCGTAAACGTAGTATATGACTGTCATGTGCTTTGGCCCCAAGTAGCAAAGTGACGTCAAATGACGTCTTAATAACGTCTTAATGACGTCTATGACGTCAATAAGACGTCTTCTGACGTCACTTTGCTACTTGGGGTCCTTAGCGTTGTCGTTAAACAAATGCGAATCACCAACACAAGGCTGACAGATAACAGTAAGGCAACTACTCGAGATTGACGAGGATGCCTAAATGCATAATATCTGTGCAGTGTTTAAAATAATTATTATAATTACTAAATACATCTTTTTGGTAAAATATATTTGTGTATTTATTATACTTTCATTTAAAAAAAATTGTAAATCTTAAATTTTACTAATTTCAATTTATGTTTTAACAACTATTTGTATTTTAATATCAAAAATTTACTAACGATATTATTAAGTAGTTTTTCTAGTATTTCGCCGAACAATTCCCAGGTAGCAAGACTCGTCATTTTGACGTCAATTGACGTCAAAAGTCTGTCATTTTGACGTCTTTTGACGTCATTTGACGTCAAAATGACGAGTGCTTGCTACCTGGGTTATTTCAAACAAAGAAGTGACACCATCGCTCAAAAAATTCAAGTTATGAAAAAGAAAAGAAAGATAAAATGGTTCGAAAATAACAAAACTATAAATAAGTGTGAATATTTCGTTTTTATTAAGCATTAACATATACCTACGTTTAAACCTAATTTATCAGATAATTTTTACAAAGTAAATTTGTAAGTAAACATATAAAAAGTAAATTGATTTGTCCTAAACTATCAAACAAAAACTATTTCAATTATTCGCCGAATGTATAGACGGACACGTGCGGATATCTTTCCTTCCATTGATTAACCAATTGATTTATATTACAGAAATCGAAAGAAATATTCTGCAGTTTAAAACATTGTTTCAAAATAACGGAACAATTATCAGGTATATCAAGTTTTATGTTAAAAAAACATAACTTTTTTAAGTTTTTGCACTGCGCTAGTAATTCCAACTGGTAATCAGTGAGGACAGCATGGGACAAATAAACTTCTTGCAAGTTTTGATAAGAGGGAAGTAATCTAAATAAGCTCTCATCATCAGCTGGGCATTCGTATCTGTAACAAAAATGATGTAATTAGTACAGTACTTTAATTGCAAAGAAAAAATTCATGTAACTTTTTCAAAATGCAATTCTCGCAAAAGAAGCAAACAAATTTCAATAAAGAATACAATAATGTGTGTTTTAAAAGAAAATGTAGCACACACACTTACAGATTAAGTATCACTTTTTGTAAATTCTTACAGTTAGCGAGAGCATTAATACCCTCAGATGTAAGACGACGTGCGTACAGTGGTGAATCTATGACTTCCAAGTCATGACACGAATTTTCCAACTCTATTAGAACTGCATCGTCTATAAAGTCTTCAAAGCCTGCCGATAACTGACGAATCCGTTGATTATTTTGCAGTATTTTGCAAAGACGTTCGGTTGTTATACCAGTACGAGAAAGGTTTAAGTGTTCCAAATTATTTAGCCCCTCGAGATACGAAAATCCTTCGTCGTCTATGTCAGAATAACTTAGATCCAATTCTAAGAAAAATTTGGACAGGATTTAGACATTCTCCATGGTTGCAGTCACTTAATCTTAAATGCGTTAAACGCCTGCCGCAATTATCAAGAAAGTTTACGAAATCATTAACATCAAAGTTGCATTCTGTAAGATCTAATTGTTGCAAATATTTACATCTAGGTGTAAAATAACAAAATATATCGCACATATATTTGTCAGAGCTAATATATCGCATATTCAAACGTGTATAGAGTAGAGGATCCCGTGTTAAAATATCAAAGCGCCTATTATTTACTTCATTCATGCGGCATAATGTTACCACATCTAAGTATTTAAATATTTTTAGTAGTATTTCATTCTGTAAAGATAAAATATAATTAATAATACAAAATAAATACTTTAATACTTAAAGTACGAAATGTCATTGTAATAAATATTGTGATGAGAAATAGACTTCTTAGAATACTTTACAGGAAGCGCAGATAAACTGCAACGTGATAGCTCCTTGGATTCATCCGATGAGAGTTTCATACTCTTGGCACAAGTCGAATTACTTTTCAATAAAATATGACGCGGATATCTCTGATCAAGAGGTTGCTCATAACCAGGGATTACCTCCTGAGATACCTTTTTGTACTTCAAATTATTCTTATACGAAATCCTTCTTATGTCGCTGCAAATATTATCAGAACAAATTAAGGGGATCCTGGACAGGGAACAATTACTGACAAAAACAGTCAGGGCTCGTTCTTTGAAACGGCTTTATAGATCGCAAAATCCTTTTACAGGAGTAAAGTATCCCAGGTAGCAAGCACTCGTCATTTTGACGTCAAATGACGTCAAAAGACGTCAAAATGACAGACTTTTGACGTCAATTGACGTCAAAATGACGAGTCTTGCTACCTGGGATAGGTACTAATGAAGAGCGGAAATTTTAAAAAAATTAGTGATAATTGAAAAAAAATGCTGTCCTCATAACCATATTTTCTAATATAAACAGTTGTATAGGTTATATATGTACGAAATGAAATGTTTCCACTCTTCAGAATACGTGCACAAACAATAACATACCTTTGAAATTGAGATTGAAAGCCCGGAAAAAAATATGGGCTTCGAAGAAATCGTACATATTTTCCACAAAAATATACACGCAGGTTAGTAAGTGGAGATGGCACAGGTATCGAACAAGGACAGATGTCATTTCGTTAGACAAAGACAAATACAGGAAAAACAAAATTAAAAATGTTGACATTATCGACATCCAGAAAGTTCGGCCGTCACTCCAGCATCCCCTTAATTTTTAAATTAATATTTATTATTAACAGAAAAAATGGATTAAAATATTATTTAATGTCAATGATAATAATACCTTTTATAAATAACACAATATTCAGGAAAATTTCGTTGCAGATGAACTATATCCAAGTGTACACTTTTTGAATCTGCTGTTAAATTATGAACATCGTCGTGGTGTGAAGAGTAGATGCTGTTAATTCTTTTCAACAGATTACTTAAACTCTCGTTAGGATTCCTAGGAAGGATCAAATCTGATGTACCGATAAGCATCACAGCATCCAGTTTTGTATAAGTTTTATCTGAACTGCCCTTAAACATTAGTCTGAGCATTTTGGTTTTGAAGTTGCACGGATGCGACAACGGTGGAGAAAATAATCTTGATTTCGGGGGTACAATCTGAGACGATTCATCCCACAACTGAATCCAGTGATTATTGGAATCTTGCGCCAAAATTTGAATTACGTTTCCAGGATTACATATTTCGTAAATACAGACTCTGATTGGATATACAGCTTCATGAAACTCGATATCTTTAAATAGAAAATATTATTATATTTACTCTCTTCTCAGCAAAAACGTATCTTCCTTAACAATATCTTATTTATCGATTTAAATATTACATACCAATATATCTTTTTGTCGCTTTATAATAATCGAATGATATGGGTCTCATGACAGCTTCGTTTTGCCACGGAGATATTGAAACACCAGTACCATCCTTTAACGTCTATATTAGAAAATCAAAATTGTCAAATAGTAGAAAATCTTGTAATATATAATATATAGCGATTGACTCAACTTCCGAATAGCCTCTACCTCCGAATTTGATGAAACTTGCAGCAATTGTTGACCATTAGAGGACACGTTCATACTATAAAGGATTTTGTACGGAAACAAATAGGAACGGAGAAATTGGCGTCAAAAATTCAAAATTTTTATTCTAATTTATAGACAATCTAGTGGTTGAATTTTGATGAAATTTGAGTGGTGTAGGTTAATAGGTCCTACCTTACACCGATTTCTCTGTAATCACATGCGCATGCAAGAAGTGTGCGAATTTGAAACATCATTGCGCGACAGAGGGCCTAAATGGGGATTAAAGGGCAAAGCGCCTAGGGGGGGGTCCAAGGGGGCGAAGTCCACCGGTTGGGGTAAAGGGGCGGAGTCCCCTGAAAGGGGGTCCAGGGCGGTTCGGAGGGGCGGAGCTGTGATATAACACTTTTCTATTGCAAAAGCAACATTTATTACGAAAACAAGACTTAATCTGGTAGAAAACTGTCGTGAAACAGGTGTTGGCAGAGAAGGTGGTTGTAGAGAGAGGGGCAACGTCCTACCTTGCGTAGAGGTCTTGCTAATCTTTTCCGTATCTATTTTTAGTATATTGTAGACTCATCTATTTAGACGTCTTATAAGTTAGCGGAACAAAGTGAGCAGAATCGATTTTAATTAATATTTTTATTTGTTGCTCATTTGTTGCTAAAAAGTTGCCAAAGAAAAAAATTTGTTGCTCTGCAAGTTTTCTTAAAAAACGATGTTCCGCTAAGAGAAGATTAAGTTAGCGTGACAATATACATATAATAACGAAATTGCACATAACAATAACGTAAGAATTTGTTGCTAATTTGTTGCTAATTTGTTGCTCGCATAAATGTAAATAACAGCGGAAAACCACAGCGTGCGGACAGTTATAAGAGTAAAGTATTAGAACAAAAATTGTTGCTTGTTTAAATTTGGTACTGGTGTATTGTCTGAATTTGTTGCTCTCGATATATTCGAGTACCGAATTTGTTGCTTGCAAAATAAGTATAAACAATAGCGGAAAACGTGCAGCTAGTTACAAGAGTAAAGTATCAGAAAAGAATTTGTTGCTCGTTTAAATTTGGTACTGGCGTATTGTCTGAATTTGTTGCTCTCGATATATCCAAGTTTGGAATTTGTTGCTTGCAAAATAAGTATAAACAATAGCGGAAAACCTCAGCGTGCAGCTAGTTATACGAGTAAAGTATCAGAAAAGAATTTGTTGCTCGTTTAAATTTGGTACTGGCGTATTGTCTGAATTTGTTGCTCTCGATATATCCGAGTTTCGAATTTGTTGCTTGCAAAATAAGTATAAACAATAGCGGAAAACCTCAGCGTGCAGCTACCCGTGTAGAAATGTTCATAAGGCTCTAATAAGGGCCCAACTAGTTGGCCTGAATATAAATCAGGGCCTGGTAGGGCAAAATGATAAGGCCCTTATATGGCATGTAACAAATTGTTTAAAAGGCCCTTATAAGGAAAGTTTTTCAGGCCCTTATAAGGAAAGTTTTTCGGGTCCTTATAAGGAAAGTTTTTCGGGCCCTTATAAGGAACGTTTTTCAGGCCTTGATAAAAAGGCCTTATTTCGACCAGAATTACAATTCATGCTTTCTTAAGGGGTAAAACCACTCTAGAGGCAGAAAAAAAGACCTAAATTTGACAATTTATTTTGGGAGTATAACAAACGGAATAGAATTTCTTTTCAGGGGGTTTATTTAACACATATTGAAGTATGAAAAACAATTTTTGTTATTATCATTTTCATACAAAATGTCGGCGACAGAGCCCGTCGTCGAAAACAGCTTTTTTGAAAACACCGCCACGGGAGGACGGATTTTTCGGCATGTATGAGTCCTGGAACAAAAAACCAAAAAAATTTATAATCTATATACAATTGGCTTTGGAAGTACGTAGGGGTTTTTCTTTTAATCAATTTTTGTGGAAATGGTGCATTTTTTAAGAAATAAATCGATTTTTTGCCCTAAAAATGACCATTACATTGTTTATATAAAAAAAAATTTACATTCAATCAAAAAACGGCTACGTACTTCCAAAGAGAATATTGTTGTGAAGCTACTGTAAAAATTTCAAATCAATCCATGCAATAGTCTCCGAGAAATCCGTCCTCCCAGTTTGAAAAAAATGGTTTCGAGAAAAACGCGTTTAAACTTTTAGGAATACTTTAATCCGTGAAATTTTTGTTTACCTCTAGCGACATCGGTCCAATGCTACGTGCCAGTATCGAGCCAGTATCGAGGAGCCGACACTGATTTCCGATATTCACCCGACATAAAAAAAAATTATTTATTTTGATATTTTATTACTATTTTTTAACTAAATTTATTTCTTAAGATGCAGTCTATGATTATAAATATTTTCTCGTATTTGAAAAACACACTTACCTTGGTGGGATTCGAACTCGGGACCTCTGGATCGCGAGCCAACTGCCTTACGTGGTAGACTACTTCTTAATTTGTTGTAAGTGTTATATATAATCTACATATGTCATAAGCAGCGCAAATATATAATTTTTCAAAAATTATCTTAAGAAACAAATTCAGTTTAAAAAGAGTAATAAAATTTTGAATTGGATATATGATATAATATTTTTTAATGTCGGGTGAATGTCAGAAACCAGTGCCGGCTTATTACGTTTTGTGTTCGTAAATATATTTATAAAGTTAAAACATCCTTATCAAATCCTTACAAGGGCCTTATTAGATAAAAATAAGGAAACCTTTCTTATGGAATCCCTAATAAATAATGATCGGGACCTCATTAGGTTAAAATAAGGAAACCTTTCTTATGGCATCCCTAATAACTAATGATCGGGGCCTTATGTTATGTAAGGCCATCCCTAACAAATTTCTACACGGGTAGTTATACGAGTAAAGTAGCAGAAAAGATTTTGTTGCTCGTTTAAATTTGGTACTGGCGTATTGTCTGAATTTGTTGCTTTCGATATATTCAAGTTCCGAATTTGTTGCTTGCAAAATAAGTATAAACAATAGCGGAAAACCTCAGCGTGCAGCTAGTTACAAGAGTAAAGTATCAGAAAAGAATTTGTTACTCGTTTAAATTTGGTACTGTGGCGTATTGTCTGAATTTGTTGCTCTCGATATATCCGAGTCTCGAATTTGTTGCTTGCAAAATAAGTATAAACAATAGCGGAAAACCTCAGCATGCAGCTAGTTATACGAGTAAAGTATCAGAAAAGAATTTGTTGCTCGTTTAAATTTGCTACTGGCGTATTGTCTGATCTTGTTGCTCTCGATATATTCAAGTTCCGAATTTGTTGCTTGCAAAATAAGTATAAACAATAGCGGAAAACCTCAGCGTGTAGCTAGTTATACGCGTAAGGTATCAGAAAAGAATTTGCTGCTCGTTTAAATTTGGTACTGGCGTATTGTCTGAATTTCATCCTGAGATGTTTTAAGCTATAGTTTATACTTATTTTGCAAGCAACAAATTCGAAACTCGGATATATCGAGAGCAACAAATTCAGACAATACGCCAGTACCAAATTTAAACGAGCAATAAAATTTTTTCTGATACTTTACTCTTGTAACTATCCGCACGCTGAGGTTTTCCGCTGTTATTTACACTTATGTTGCGAGCAACAAATTAGCAACAAATTCTTACGTTGTTGTTATGTGCAATTTCGTTATTATATGTATATTGTCACGCTAACTTAATCTTCTCTTAGCGGAACATCGTTTTTTAAGAAAACTTACAGAGCAACAAATTTTTTTCTTTGGCAACTTTTTAGCAACAAATGAGCAACAAATAAAAATATTAACTAAAATCGATTCTGCTCACTTTGTTCCGCTAACTTATAAGACGTTCTATTTAGTAAGGCGAAGATTTAGTAGATATATAAATCCTTATACACGCCAAGTGAATGGAACGTTCTACCTTGCGTACGGGGCCTCGCTAATATTTTCAATATTCATATTTTTATTATATGGTAGACTCATGTATTTAGTAAGGAGAAGATTTAATACAGATATTCATTTATTATTAATCTATAGTCCAAAAGCATTTTTCTCTTGTCATGAAGCATCTGTCGCTTAGCGGCTCGCGACCGCGACCGTGATTGCAATTACCGGATTACGTCTCTTGACCAATTAGAAATGTCCGATTTTCGAGCAGCTTCTTTCTCATTGGTCAAGAAATGTAATCGCAATCGCAGTCGCGGCATCTCGCGGCTGCGAGCCGCTAATCTGATACGGGCTTTACGTGCTAAACTTGGTCTAGGTTTTAGTTTCTCTTTGCCGCTCCGACGTTTATATGTAACTGTCTGTACACACATATTAATATGTAATCAGTAATCATTCATTAGTAATTAGTAAATCATACAATTTACCATTTGTATTTTTTTAACTTCTCCGTTCCTATTTGTTTTCGTACAAAATCCTTTATAGTGTGGGTGTGTCCTTTAATGCTATACAATTGCTGTAAGTTTCATTAAATTTGGAGGTAGAGGCTATTCGGAAGACTTACCGGGATAATTGGTAAATGAAGTTGTCCGTCCAAATTTGGAAATTTGGGTGGCCCAATTATGTGAGGGGCAGTACAGAATATGCTAAGACTCCCGTGGTCCACGGCAATAAATCTTTTCTTCACAAATTGATAGATGAAGTCAACACTATCCTCTTCTCCTACGGATACTCTGCCGACATAGGGATATCGACTACAACTCTCGCAATATGAAGATTTATTGTGGGTTGTCATATTGTCTGTCTAAAAGAAGACAAAAAATATGAAGAATAATAATCCTTTCTTTTTTAACATATGCTAAAATGCATTATAATATCATACATATTTATAATTATAGCGTTAAGATTATATGTATAATCTAACAATAAATTTATCTTGCTTCCATTCGCATTGCTAAGTACTGACATCATTACATAGTTTGCATGTGTGTGTTGAATATCATTATTAAATAATTAATTATTTTAAAGAAAATAACAGTTAATTTTTAATTTTGTTAATGTAGAAAAATGTTCTTTTATAGATCTGAAATATCGAGAGCTCTGTGTTCTTCTACTACCACGTGGCACACACGCGTGCACGCAAGCACAAAAGAAAGAACAAAAAAAATACACAATTTAGATCGCTCACATTCGCCAGACTTACGCTTCGTTTCTAAATAACTATAAAGTTCCATTCTACAATAGTCGTAAGAGTAGATGTAAGACGCTTAAGCAGTAAGCTACTGACTAATGCTGGGTCTACAATGCGAGTCGCAAAGTCGTGAGTCGCATGAATTGACCAATCACAGTGGAATTTGAGGAGAATAATCGACTGTGATTGGTCAATTCTTGCGACTCACGACTTTGCGACTCGCATTGTAGACCCAGCATAACAAGATTTTTACAATTCAAAAATAATCGATTGTATTTGGTCAAGTGCTAGTAATGCTCTTATACCGCATACTCTTACAGTTATTGTACAATAATGGGTTTAAAATTTTCCGAAATGTATTTTTATTTTACTCAATGTATCTTTTATCTCATTTTCCGATACACGTTATAACATGTTCCACCACGTGGTACTGTTTTTAGCTGTGTGAAGTTGATCCCCCCACTACTGAAAATCCAATAATAACTATTACCATTCGTTTGATGGTTGCGTGCTGACGTTTGGTAGTCCATTCCCGATGATTGGTAGTCAAAACTGTAACTAATAATGCGTAAAAAAGACATATGCGCGTGAAGTTAGCCCCCTCTCTTGTAAAACTCGGCTTTCCAGACTGCGTATATCATTATAACTGTAAGCATTCGTTTGGTGGTCGCGTGCTGACGTTTGGTAGTCCATTCCCGTTGATTGTTAATCAAAACTGTAATCAATAATACGAAAAAAGACATACGCGCGTGAAAATAGCCCCCTCTCTTGTAAAACTCGGCTTTCCAGACTGCGTATATCGTTATAATTGTAAGCATTCGTTTGGTGGTCGCGTGCTGACGTTTGGTAGTCCATTCCTATTTATTGTTAGCTAAAACTGTAATTAATAATACAAAAAAAGACATACGCGCGTGAAGTTAGACCCGCCTTTTTTTATTTGGCTTCCAGACTGCATATATTATCGAACACATGCATATATTAACCGAACAAGTAACATTTACTTTACCAATAAATAATTAACCTGCATATATTATTATAACTATAAGAATTCGTTTGATGCATTTAGTAATAAAAATATAATTGTTAAAGAAGACAATAAAATATATATGTGTGTAACTAGTGTCTGTGAAGTTGGCATATCACCAGCAGATCAAAAATAAAAGGGAGTTCTTGTCGCATGCAGTCGAGTTCTATAGTTCCTGATACTTTTTAGCAATAGTTCTGGTGATTTTATCCAAAAAACAGTCGATCGAAAAAATGATCTGCTAACTTCCCGTAGCAGATCATTTTCTAGCAAATCAAAAATAAAAAAAAATTCTTGTCGCATGCAGTCGAGTTCTATAGTTCCTGATACTTTTTAGTAATAGTTCTGTTGATTTTGGCAAAAAAAAGTCCATTGAAAAAATTATCTGCCATTTTTCCGAAATCTCGGAGTTTCGGTTTATCTAAAATATTTTTCGAATAGTTTTGAGCATACTGAAGCATTTTCTAAAGAGTTTCCAACACTAGCAATGTTGCATGACTGTTTAAAAAATTAATACCGCCCGAATACCGAGTACTTAGAGAGAAAAGAGTGATATGCTGTACGAAATGTAACACTTCCGGTTTATCTAAAATATTTTTCGAATAGTTCTGAGCGTACTGAAGCATTATCTACAGAGTTCCCGACACTAGCAATGTTGAATAATTTTTTTTATAAATTAATACCGCCCGAAATCCGAGTATTTAGAGAGAATAGGGTGATATGCTGTACGAAATGTCGCAGTTCCGGTTTATCTAAAATATTTTTTGAATAGTTCTGAACATACTAAAGCATTTTCTAAAGAGTTCCCGACACTGGCAATGTTGTATGATTGTTTAAAAAATTAATACCGTTTGAAAACCAAGTATTTAGAGAGATTAGAGTGATATGCTGTACGAAATGTCGCAGTTCTGGTTTATCTAAAATATTTTCCGAATAGTTTTGAACATACTAAAGCAATTTCTAAAGAATTCCCGACACTAACAATGCTGTATAATTTTTTTTATAAATTAATACCGCCCGAAAGCCGAGTATTTAGAGAGCATAGGGTGATATGCTGCACAAAATGTCGCAGTTTCGGTTTATCTAAAATATTTTTCGAATATTTTTAGAATTGTAGAGCGTAATTAAAATAACGACTAATTATGTTTTGTAATTTTTACGACTATGCACATTTAATAATTACAAAAAATATATAATCATAAAATGCTCGTTAAATAAATATTAATGATTGTAATTAAACATGCAATCGTACAAGAATATTTCTATAAAACGCATGGTTACACACATATATATTTTATTGTCTTCTTTAACAATTATATTTTTAATTACTAAATGCATCAAACGAATTCTTACAGTTATAATAATATATGCAGATTAATTATTTATTGGTAAAGTAAATGTTCGGTAGTTCGGTTTGATAATATATGCAGTCTGGAAAGCCAAATTTTATAAAAAGAGCGTCTAACTTCAGGCGCGTATGTCTTTTTTTTGTATTATTAATTACAGTTTTAGCTAACAATAAATGGGAATGGACTATCAAACGTTAGCACGCGACCACCAAACGAATGCTTACAATTATAACGATATACGCAGTCTGGAAAGCCGAGTTTTACAAGAGAGGGGGCTATTTTCACGCGCGTATGTCTTTTTTTTTGTATTATCGATTACAGTTTTGATTAACAATCAACGGGAATGGACTACCAAACGTCAGCACGCGACCACCAAACGAATGCTTACAATTATAACGATATACGCAGTCTGGAAAGCCGAGTTTTACAAGAGGGGGGGCTAACTTCACGCGCATATGTCGTTTTTTTCGCATTATTAGTTACAATTTTGACTACCAATCATCGGGAATGGACTACCAAACACCACCAAACGACCACCAAACGAATGGTAATAGTTATTTTGTATTTTCAGTAGTAGGGGGGGGGGGGCCAACTTCACACAGCTATTGAAAACGCATTCATTCCGATTCAATTTCACCAAATTTAAGGACGTTCTCCGGTCCTTATACTAGAGAAAATCGATTTTCTTAGGATTTTCTTGAAACTGTGAATATACGTTAATTTAGGTGTGCTTTATGCGTGGTATAAATTTCAGTACCTCTTCCGGTATAAAAAATAAAGATACTGAGCCTCAAAGTTTCAACTTTTACTAATGAAAAGGTTTTCCAGGCCAAACGGTAAGAGATACGAGGTTGGCCAAGAGGACCAAAGTTGCTCCTCTCGTCGAGTTCTATAAGGAAAAAATGCCAAAACTAAAAAAAATTAAATTTAAATTTTTTTTTTGAAACTTTGAGGCTCAGTATCTTTAATTTTTATACCGGAAGAGGTACTGAAATTTATACCACGCATAAAGCACACCTAAATTAACGTATATTCACAGTTTCAAGAAAATCCTAAGAAAATCGATTTTCTCTAGTATAAGGACCGGAGAACGTCCTTAACTGAATCCAAGAATTCATGACCGTTTTATATTAAAATTGTGTATATTATTTGATTCATTTAAAGTGTGTTGCATAGTGGCCCACAAATCATTGAAATTAGTGGTTGAGCTAAAAAAAAACATAATCATAACATAATTATAAAATCAAAAAGTGTGTGCGCGCGCGTGTGTGTGGGAAGAGGGTAAAATTCCTTATTACTGCATGATATAATCATGCAGAACTGAATAGAAATACATTTACAGTAGTTTAAAATATTTAAAAAAAATGAAATATGTGTAAAATGAAATCTAAATGATCATTTCTAACTGACGTTTTGCAAATTTGTGTTTTTTAATAATTAGATTTGTAAACTGAACATAATAATTTCACTCATCTAACGCGTGTTATTTGAATTAAGATATCCGATTTCAAGATAACAAAATAAAATTATGATAAAGTTGTCTTTATATTAATCGCAATACAAAAATAAAAACAATAAAAAGATATAGTTCTATTAGAAAAAAAATATTATTGACAACTTAATATCTCTGAAAAAGTGACACTAACAGAATATAACTGTGCTTGTCATGCTCATTTTTTGAAATCATTGAAATCATGTTTCGTATATTTTGTAATATTTAAAGCGTGATACTTAGGTATTCTATTTCTTATGACTTACCTTTTATATTGAAATTGCCGATTAGAATACAGATGCCTTAACGATAACTGTTAACTATCGAGTTGTTACTCCCAAAATTATTCGATCGCAATCTTAGCACTTTGGGAAGTGATCGAAAACTGAAGCTATGGACATTTGATGTCACAATAAATACGTAGGTTAATAAGGTTTAACAACACATATAAGGTCGTTACTAGTTGACTAGGTCGACATCTAGTTGTTCGACCGTAACACATTATTATATATTGTAAATCAATTAAATCTGCAATATTCTTTAATTTATATTATTCCAAAAATACGAAAAAGGAAACAAACATGAAATTGTTTTCTGTAATTGTACTATTTTTTAACAAACAATTTAGCTCTTTGCCGTTTGCTAATGCCAATTACAATTTGCTAATGGAATTAATTCATTGTTGATGAATTTTAATTAATTATTTTTGCTCTGATTCTTAAAACTATAATACTATATAAATAAATGTCGCGATCTCTTCCGTGATTTTGTTTCAGCATTAAAGATAACAGGATATGTAAGTGGAAATATTTATTATAAATCAAAGCTTATACATATATGCATGTCATTAAATAACAATATATTTGCACCTGAGAGCTACAATACGCTTCGAAAGCTCCACTATAATATGCAACCGCGTGTATAATAAAACAATACCTATCTATATATGTATGTATCCATTTGTGAGTCGATAATATACTTCTCGAATATTATTTAGATTAGACTATCTCTTGGCTTCATTCACACTGAATATAAAAGCATCGTTATCTTAGAAAAATTCTTCGTAGATGTAATATAGCGTCGCACCGCAAGTTGTTACAGCGTTTTTTAATTAAAAGAACCCGGGATAAAAGAAATGCGGTTTTGTGTTCTTATCGCGCGTGAATCGTACACAATCTTCTGGCTTTAGGTAGCGGACGGTTTAGATGTAACAGCAAAGTTTCGTATATTCGGCATTCGAGAGTGCATCTCATTCGGCATGAAATTATATTCGTCACATTTCCACTTTTTGCACGTGCACACGTAATATGCAATCGGCTTCGTAAATCCCTATGTATGTAACATACATAAACATATTTATATCATTTATTTTTTAAATTCATTTCTACGCTATATAAATTATCGATCGTTAGGAAATTATCTATCAATCTCGCCGAATACGACGTCCAGCGTACCAATGATGGCGACCACGTCGGCGAGAAAGTGCTTGGGCCCCATGTACTGCAGGCCCGCCAGATGAGCAAAGCCCGGCGCTTTAATCTTGCACCGATACGGCTTGCTGCTGCCGTCGCTAACGAGATAAACGCCGAACTCGCCCTTCGGCGCCTCGATGGCGGTGTACGTCGCTCCCGGCGGCACTTGGAAACCCTGGGTGAACAGTTTGAAGTGATGGATGAGCGCCTCCATGCTGCTCTTCATCTCCTCCCGCCGCGGCGGCACAATCTTGGCGTCATCGCATCGCACTTCCCCTTCGGGCATCTGATTCAAGCACTGGTGGATGATACGCAGCGACTGTCGCATCTCCTCGACGCGGATTAGATATCTGAAAACAAGAGGCATTGCGCCAAATAAGTTATAAATATTTAAAAGTTATATACATCGCGCGATGGCATTTTTCATTCATTTAGAATCTAAATTTTAGATGACTCTTTCGTGTATTATTACTGATGTGAAACGATAAAGTATAGTCGCAGAACAATAAGAATTAAATATTATTCTTAGCAAAGAATAATTGAAGGAAAGAAATTCCTTTTTAAAGGCTAATGCAAGTCGAATATAGATAGCAATGCGATTAAAAAGATATGTAAACCTTCTTTTTAAACTAAAAGATTTTTTGCCGTATTATCTACGTCCGACCGGGTATTTAATTATTTTTTTTCTTTTGATTTCTTAGTAATCTATTTTTTTCCCTATGTTTTAATACCTTTAATTCTTTTAAATGCTTTTACCTGTCATAACAATCGCCGTTTGTGCCAACTGGGATGTCAAAATCCACCAGGTGGTAAGCGTCGTAGGGCGCAACTTTCCTCAAATCCCATTTTATTCCAGAGCCTCGTAACATCACGCCACTGAAGCCCCAATTCAGCGCGTCCTCCACGGACACGGAACCGATATTGATCGTGCGCTGCCGCCAGATTCTGTTGTCCGTCAGCAGATCCTCCACTTCGTCCAGTCGTCCTGAGTATTTGGAGGCCCAGTCGTATATGTCGTCCATCAAACCCAACGGTAGGTCCAAAGACACACCGCCGGGCCTTATGTAAGCTGCGTGCATACGGGCGCCGCTCACGCGCTCGTAGAACTCCATCAGCTTCTCTCGCTCCTCAAACAGCCAGAAGAAGGGTGTAAGAGCGCCAATATCCAACGCGTGCGTTCCAATATGCCCATAATATGGTTCAGAATCCTCGTGATCTCCCCGAAAAGAACTGCAAGCGAGAAAATAGTTTCTATCAGACTTGGAGAACGTCGAATCACAAGTTGATGAATGTATACCAAAGAAGGTATTTATATTCTAATATATTTCGCGTTATTGAAAGGGATGCGTATCATTTTTACCTCAAATGTACTTTGCGCGCAGAGGCACGTCTATGTTCAGCAGCTTCTCGATCGCCAAGGAGAAGCATTGTTCGTTGCACATCATGGAGACGTAGTCCAAACGATCGAAGTAGGGCAGCGCCTGCATGTAGGTCTTGTATTCGATCAGTTTCTCCGTGCCGCGGTGCAGGAGGCCGATGTGCGGATCGGCGTTGAGCACGATCTCGCCGTCCAGCTCCAGGATCAGCCGGAGCACGCCGTGGGCGGCCGGATGCTGCGGTCCAAAGTTAAGCTTTATATTCTGTATGGTCTGCTCCGCCATGGGGCCCATCGCCAGGGCGGATTCGTGATGCGGCGGGGTCCAGTCGAGCTTCTCCGTGGCGTACGCCACCGGCCTCTCCAACTGCTCGAGGAACTCCTTGTCCGGGTTCCATTGGTGGCCCTTGCGATTCTGGCTGCAAAACACAGGTGTTGTCAGTCGTGGCCCGTCACGCCGTACGGCGAAACAGACAGGTTATGTCGTTACGTAACGTGTGTAAGCGAATAATTTACGAGCTACGTTTAAGTGCGATTAATTTGACTCACACGTTGGTGATCGCCGGCGCGTTGTTCGGCGCCAGCAGCCTGCCGGCGCCGAAAAATCCTGCGTTTTTACGCAGGACCGAGCCCAACACTCTAGCCGCCATGATGCTCACATCGTCAATGCGACACGCGACACTTGCGACAGCTCGGTCGATCCTGACCTAAATAATCCAGCATCCCCTCTGCTATGTGCTTGACCAATCGGATTCGACTGATTCGAGCATGCGCAACAACACTACATTTGAAATCATTTCGCAAGTGAGTCAGGTCAGAAATCCAGTGGGTCACCGTCTTAGTGTTATGTTATTGTAAGATACGCAGGTTGTTCGCCTGATTCCGACCAGAAGTCTTAGAGACCGGACGTATTCCCGCGTATTCCACACGTTATCCCGTGGTCGCGTTCCGCGTAAATCGCGGTCAACAAGCTTTGTAAAGTTGAAAGTTAGATAATAATGGAGAACGCTTTGTTAACGGCATTCTTGACAGCTCTATTTATATCATTTTGGAACTTCCTTAAAGGTAAGTATATACTATTTTTAATTATTTTTTTAAACTAAAAATTTACAGTTTTACACATAGTAAAATTTATTTTTAATGTTGACAGACGCCGTAATTGCCATATATCAGAGGCTGGAAATTAATGATCAAATACTTTTTTTGAGCGTATTTTTAATTTTGAGTTTAATTGTTTTTTGCATCGTTTTGTTTAAAAATAGGTAAATTAATAATATTAATACAAATACATATATTACATTTAAACATACATACAAACATTGAGACATTCACATACATTCACATACATTTTATTACAGATGCCAAAAGTTGTTGGGTAGATTTATACCTTATTGTTGTGACCGTACCACGTTGGACAAAGAAACTCAAACAGAACACAATAATACACATTCAAATTTTAATAATATACAGACTTACACATTTCGTATAGAGACTAAAGTATAAAATGATATAAATATTATTTTCATCGTCTGAAACTCGTGGTCGGTCCCCATCCACCCGTCGAACTGCAATCCTTGCCGCAGGAGCCACCTCCCTTGTCGCCGATCAGCGAGACGCCACCGCCTACTGGGATCAGGTCGAGGGCCAGCAGTTCCGGCACCAACACTAGATCCGTCTCTGCCGCGGTCTCTGACGAGAGCGTCGCAGGTGACTCAGGTGTCTTCGAGGCGTGCAATCGGAAAAGATTGTCCGGGCCTATCTCCGATGTGGACCCATTAGCTTCCGGCGAAACCGTGGCTGTGACGGACTGCAGACAGCCGTAACGTTGAGGCTGGAAGAACTGAATTGTCTACATAGTCCGGAAGAGGAAGATGAGGACGATGGTAGTGAAAGCGGAAGCGAGGACAGCGATGAGGAAGGTATCATCGTGGAGTTTACGATGGAGGATAGGGAGGTTCTCGAGGATGTTTTGGAGCACGAAGTAAGCATTTATTGGAATTGGTTAGGAGGCGTATCACCGTGAACACTGATTAAAAGTATAATCATTGATTTAATAGGACTTAGCATTTTTTTTTATCACCATGATCGACAACTTGACGAGGAATCAAGGCTGTGACGAACTGCAGACAGCCGTAACGTTGAGGCTGGAAGAACTGAATTGTCTACATAGTCCGGAAGAGGAGGATGAGGACGATGGTAGTGAAAGCGGAAGCGAGGACAGCGATGAGGGAGGTATCATCGTGGAGTTTACGATGGAGGATAGGGAGGTTCTCGAGGATGTTTTGGAGCACGAAGTAAGCATTTATTGGAATTGGTCTGTTGGTAGCTAGTAGAATAATAACTTCTATAACAAATGCAATAAATATTAAATTTATAGTATTGATTTATATAATTAATTTTATTCTGTCTTTATATAGAAAAGTATACACTCAGTCTTAGCATCAGAGTAGAGGGTAACGCAGCTGATGAACAGTATAGATAACAAACTGAATAAAAATCTTAATTATTATAACATAATGATATTAATAATTAAGATTTTTATTCAGTTTGTTATTATCTATACTGTTCATCAGCTGCGTTACTCTGATGCTAAGAATGAGTGTATATTTTTCTATATAAAGACAGAATAAAATTAATTATATAAATCAATACTATATATTAATGTGCAAAAAAAAATAATATAAGTTTAATAAATGTGTTAGTGTAGATATATATAATGAATGCATAAAATAGAGTAAAATAATGCGTATAATAATAATATGTGATAGAGTAATATAAGCTAGAGCTAAAATTTATAAGCTAAAACTATAATAATGCATATAATAATAATATATAATTGTTAGTACAATCGAAAAATAATGCGTATAATAATAGAATTATATAATTGTTAGTAGAATCGATATATATTCTATATATATATTCACTTATTTATTTATTATTATTTTTTTAATATCTTTTAACCACCTCTATTTCTAAATTTATTCGCAACGCTCGTGCCCTCTCGTACATTTGCTTGTGTACAAGGAACTCTTCAATACAATCACGGCACTGCCGGGCCGGTCTCAGGCCCAAAATCACCTCCTTGCAGATGGAGCAGCAGAATCTAGTCGATTGTGGGAGCTCGAAACGTTGTGAGCTAAGGGAATGGTACCCCCATTTAATTTCATACCCATTGACCTCGGGGATTGCCTCGTCCTCCTCAAGTGATGGCAGTTGATCTAGATAGCCTAGGCACATTTTTGTTCTTGGCCAGGAAGAGTTGACCAGTATCATTTCATCCTCCCCCTCCGGGTCGCGAAGGCACGCGCCGTTCATGATAGTCTCATATGTATCTTTGTGCTTCTCGGGCAGTACCCCGTCGATTGGCCCATAGAACTCATTTCTTTCTTCCTCACTCCTTTCATCAGGTGTCGGCGGTCTCATTTTGATACTATTTATGTATATATATATATATATTTATGTTAATTTTTAAACCGGGTGTAAGTATATATTTAACATAATGTTATTTAGTATAAATACCTTGATTTCTTTTACTGATTTATAAAGGATTTATCGTTAGCCTTCTTCAACGGTGTCTGAATTCGGACTGACTTACATTTACGAGCTGTCTCTCGGGCAGCCTTCTTATCGTAAACCGAAACCTTACTTAAATGATATCTATTGTTGATTTCTTAAAGAATTTAGGGTTCCTCTTTCTTCATTATAATCGCGGATATAGGTTTTGAATTTCATTGTGGATAACTGTTTTATTCTTTATATCTTTTATTTCAATCTCAGGAGCAGAGCAAATAATATTACTTGTATGTTGTTGTGAATGTAATGTATTTGTTTCTGAGTTTTCATTTTCTGTTATTACTTGTGTTAATGTTGCTTGTGTTAAAATTGCTTGTGTTTTTGTTGCTTCTGATGACTCTTGTCCTAAGGATGTCTGATCTTTTTCCTTCCGTGTTGTTCCTCTTGCTAAATGTAACAGCAAATTCGTCACTGAGTCCCATAGCGCTCCAATTAAATATATTGACCATCCATAAATAGTATGAAGTGCATAGCCATGTATGATGGTATCCACTATTAATTTAGTTGTTCTTATGCAGAAGTATAATCCAATTACTCCCGCACTTGCATTGCCGATAGATAGAAACGTTCCCCAAATTTTCTTTCAAGCGTTTTCCGTTATTTTTTCCAATAAATTTTCATCCAGAAGGTGAGAGAGTGATATTCCTTGTGTTAGTATTGGTTCTCCTTTTACACCACGCGCCATTGTGTTTAAAATTCCGTTTCTTTCCGCTGGGAACATTATTTGATCCCTTAAGTTCTCAAGTTCACTATTAGTATAAATACCGCTTGCTGCCAATGGTCCAGGATCATTATATTGCCACGTAGGTTTACTGTTCGGTTTTATTATTGCTGGTGATTTGCTGTATTCCAAAATTGGTGTTATTCGATACCATCCGTCATTTAAAAGATACATTGTTGGAATTATACGGCTGCATGTAGTCTGTGTTCCTGTTTTAAACAAGATGTGAGTCCTTGGCGCTAAGAAATAAGTTTCATTTCCTTTAGTTACCGGTAATTGTTGATAACATTCCTGCGTTTGTCGATACTTCACGTCCACCGGTGTGCATTTTATTATATGTACAACTTCTCCAGAGATTACTGCCATATATCCGGGTCCTTTCATAATTTGGTACGCAAAATCATCTGGAGCATGAATCGCTAGGCTGTGCATTCTTCATTACTTGTCGTTCCAAGTTGCAGCGTTGTGTTAATACATCTGTGTATAAACGGTTCATCTGTGTGCGTATATGTTTTTCTACGTAAATGAATTTCGAGTTTACATAAGCAAAAATATCTAAATTTTCTACTGATATATGGCGCTTATGCGCAAAAGATTCTCCTTTTTTAATTTCTAAAATTACAAGTTTTGGATGCTCTGTTTTAATTAACGTATATCCACAAAGAAGCTCTTCTCCCATTTGTGTTAACGCAAAAGTAACATCTTTAGTTAACAAGGAATAAATTATTTGCAAATTTTTATCTACATTACTAACCATCTTATTTGCTTTTCCTTCATATAATACATCATAATGATTGAATTTACAATAATCGTTGAGTATTGTTTCCCAGAAAGTATATTTTCCTTCAATATCAATACAATTTCCATCTGAATATTGACAGGTTGTCCCTGTTTTTAAATGTATCTGATTTGTTTCTATATTAGTTATTGCTTGATGAGAATTTAGACTAATGGTTATTATTCCTTGCACAACTACATTTTGCCATGTCCCATAGGGATCTGAATATTGTGTTCCAAAACATTGTCCGTCTGTTGTTGCTGATCCTGCAAAAGTGATTGGTCGCGACGTTGTGTGATTTACTTTTAACCCGTTGATTACATTATTAACGTTTATAATTAGTGTTCCAGTTTTATGCATATTTTTACATTGATCTACCGTTGTATCGATAATATATTCCGCTTGTGCATTAGTTACTGTCGCAATATGTGAGTGCATTCCGCAGTAATAAATTGTTCTCGAAATCGAAATTTTACATTGAATTACATGGATTGTGTCAAATTTCGCAAGTTGTAATAATTGAATATTAGTTTCTTCTACATGTGGTTCCATTAACGGGATGTTACATTCTTCTATTTCCAATAACGAGACAGTCGTCACATTGAAGTTTGATGTCCCGCAGTCGTATCCGATGATTCCGTTTATTCGTTGAATATAGAGAAATTGGGTGATTATTAAGATTATCGTCTTCATCAGGATCGTCTTCATCTGTATTAATTACAATTTAAGAAAAGGTTTGTTAGTATATTATCCTATAAGATTAAAAATGTTGCGCGGTACACCTTTAATCTTATTTATATTTCACTTTTCTGATTTTATTTGAATAAACAATTCTTGACTTTCCTTTAAAAAGGAGCTTAATATTTCCATTTGGTAAAATATCTGTTATTATATGTGGACCAGAATATTGGTCTCCTAATTTACCTTTCTTTGGTTCATTTAAAAGAAAAACTTGATCATTTATTTGAAAAATTTGTGGATTAATCTTTTTGTCATAATAATATTTTGATTTCAATTTTGATGCAATCAAGCATTCTCGAGCCAATTCTTGTAGATCATGAATATTTGTCATTAACTGATATAAATAATCATCATATGTCTTTTCTTTTCCAATGTCATTAACAATTTCACTGGATGGTTGTCTGGCTGTTTTTCCAAATACCAACTCGTATGGAGTATATCCAGTGGATTCATGAGTACTTGTATTATACGAAAAGGTAGCATATTCTAGTAAATCATCCCATTCTGTAAATTTATTCACATATTGTTTTAAATATTCAACTAATATTAAATGTGACCTTTCCAAAGCTCCATTTGCTTGTGGATAAAAGGCAGTTGTTCTATATTGTTTAATTTTGAATTGTTTAGTAAATCTTTTCATTAAATTACTCATGAAATTTGTGCCTTGATCAGTCAAAATTATTTTAGGTGCTCCAAAAATGCAAATAAAGTATTTTAATAATGCATCAGCTACTTGAACAGCAGTTATTGATTTTAGAGGGATAGCTAGGGAAAATTTTGTGAGATGATCTTGGATTGTTAGGATATAGGAATTTCTTTTGGTGGTTTCAGGTAATGGTCCAACTATATCCATTGATATTTTTTCGAATGACGAAAATGGTGTGTCAGTGATTAGCATGGGCTGTTTAGTTTTAACTCTAACTAATTTTTTAATTTGACATTGCAAACATTGACTAATATATAAGGATTATATAAGGATAATAGACCGGTCTAATAGGTCTTATTATATAAGGATTAACAGGAAAAATATATTATTTTTCATAAAGATCATTTAATAAATCAGCAACGTTATCTTTTTCCAGAGAGAAGATGGCCTTCTTTACGCGGATAAATTTGAACGTTCCTGTTCTGCCACCTGAGGAGCTCGTGACCGAAGGCACGTGTTCCGGGTCATCGCACACCCACAGAAAGTACGCGACGGAGCCAGTTGTCACCAGCGCTCACGGTCTCGTGAATTCGTCGACATCGCGGCCGAACAACGTTCCCGGCGTAAGTGCATTGCCCGCTACGAAGAGCGGCGGTGTCGCGGATCGAAATGCCGCGAATGTCGTCCCCAACGAGGACGAGGTCGCGTTGTCCAACGCCGACGTGAACGCTAAAGGTCGACCGGCGACGGAGACGGGCGCGCGAAGTTCAGAGAACGGCGAGAGAGAGGATTTACCGAAATCTGCCGAGAAGAATGGCAACGGGGAGCCGAAGAGGTACGAATATGTCGTTGACCGGGTCCTCGGTGTCGAAGTGTGAAGGTCGAAAAATCGCGCGCATTCCAAGCTGTCGCGCGACGGAGCTGCTCTGTGCGTCGGAGCACATGACCCACCGAGCAGGTGGTCTACGACTCGAAAATCTAATGAGAAAAGGCGGCGCCCAGGTTGACATGGATTAGGCCTACTGGGGACACCATGTAAAAAAAAACGCGCCTTGTATCTTACCTCAAAGGTGGTGCGGAAATGGATACAACCCCATATAGGGTTTTACTAATGGTCCTATTCTGGCCCAAAACTGGTCCCCAAGTCACCAATATTGGCGTGATAATGGCAGCCATGACTGGCCCAGCAATGGGACTTCTCTGGAATGATAACTTCGGTCCAGCAATGGGTAACAATCATGGGCCAAACGTGGTAACCAATCATAGGCCATTAATGGTTAATCTGTCCTGCCAATATTTAACCATTAATGGTTAATCTGTCCTGCCAATATTTGACCATTAATGGCTAATCTATTATGCCAATAATAGCGCTCTTATGATGCCCGGCTTAGCAAAATTATTTTTTTATTGCTTTATTGCATAAATATATTTTTACAAATATACATTTATCAAAATATATTTCACTGGAAAATTTTTCCATTTTTATTAACAATACTTATAGGTGTATAATTTTTATGTGTTAATGTATTTTTAATAAAAATTCAAAAAGTATCTAGCGAAATATACTTTCATAAATGTATATTTGTAATAATATATTTACGCAACAAAGCATAAAAAAACATCTTGATTAAGCCTAGCATTGTAAGAAAGCCATGTTTGCATTCTTACCATGCAGTAGAGTTACTACTCGGAAAAGAAAATAAACATTTAAAGTTATTTTAAGTTTAAAAATTCTTTTTATTATGTTTTAAAAACTCTTTAAGTGTCAACACATATATACTGTTATTCAACTTATGTAACTTTTTTAAACTATTTTTCTTAGTTAACTCTTACATTACATATACATATATATCTATATATATTGTATTTCTCGTTCAACGCTTTTTAAGTAGGACTGAAGTTGTTATACATTATCTACATTTTTTCTCGTTGTTTTCGGCCGCCTTCTCTGTCGCCAGCTCGGGACAGCCACATACCAACCTGGCCCGGTAATTTTTTTACATCCAGGGTATTCCCATATTTTTCGATCAAAGTATCTGCGAAAAATATTATATAATTAATATTCTAGTCACAAATTATATAAGACATAAGACATTAATATTAAAAGATATTTATTTTACCTCTTAAACATAGATATGTGTTTGTCGCACTGAAATTTCTTTTTCCGTGACCTTTAATTACTTTTCCAGTTCCCGAATATTGCAATTCGACCGCTTTGACCATCACTGATTCTAAAGTTTTAGCAATGCTGTCTTTTACGACTACATCACCAGCAATTAAAATTCGGAACAGTGACATCTGTAACAAAAATATTAAAAAATTTCTTTACAAATAACGTATATGTATTTTCGTAGATGTATTTTCTACTTATTTAAAATTATTTACCAATGATTCTCTTTTGCTTTCAGAATTTATTAATAAATTTTCAAGTTGCAAAAAATCCTCCAATGTTACTGGGGGCAAAATTATTTCCAAGTCGCTTTTGATTTTCTCTACACCACCTTGTGCCGTATTTCCTGTTGGACTGTTTAATACAATTGTATGTTTGATTTCGTTAATTTTTTTGTCCAGGTCGTATAGAATGCTTCTTTTGGCAGACTTAATTTTACTTAATATTTCTTCTTGCAGTTGTTCAAACTTGTGATCTATGTATTCCTTCTGAACAAAAACATTCCCTGAAACTAAAAAAATTATTGAATATTAAGTTAGAAATCTAATAAATCTAAAAGCAGTACATATTTAATAGAATTTCAAGTATTTACTCGGTTCTAAAACAGGAACATCTATTATCTTTACTGTGTGTTCCGTTGGTTCATCCGTCGAACATATCCCTAAATACAAAAATAATTATATACAAAGTACTTTATATTAGGATAAAACTAGAAGTTAAACAGAGCTGAAAAATGTATATACCTGAATTGTTCTTCGTTTTTGGCTGGTTTACTGATGCCGAATTTACTGATGCCGAAGAAGGCTTACTCCAGTGTTTTAAGGGTTTTACAGCATTCAATCTTTCTTCGAGGGCATCTGTGGACATTTTAATAGGTTGGCCTTCGTCATCACATCCGTCATCAGTGCATTTAATTTCATCGGACTTGAAGGCTCGCTTGAGCCGCCTTTTCCCTTGTTTCAAGTCTTCTAATTATTTAAAAAGAAAAAATTACAGGCATATTAATTTGCAAAAAGAAAATATTAATAAATATTATTACATACTTGCGTATGCAATGACTTCTATTGTAAAAGATTCCCAATGTTGCTCGGGCTCTTTCAATGATAATAACCAGCTGTCCATGTGCTCGTAATCGCATGAACCTGGGTATAGGCAGGTATATCCGTTCTCTTCATCTCCGTGCACCCATGAGAGTGGGACCAAATCAAGAAGTTTACTAGAATTTGAGTTATCGTCCATAAAACGTACAATTACGTAACGTTCCTTGTTGTTATCGCACATCTAATAAAAAATATAATTATTTAGCTATGCACGTATATAACCTCACGTCCATATAACCTCAATTGTTGTTTCTTTACCTTGTTTTCAGTCCAATAATTTTCGTTTTGCGTGTTTGTTTCGTTTTCACACAATATTCGAGTTCTTACAATTTTTCCGCCTTTGACTGTTGGAACACTTGAAACTCCTGCCCTTTCATACGGTTATAGGAAGGGATCGTAAAGCCCCTTGCACAATGCCAGGCAACAGGCAATAGGAACAGGGAATAGAAATCAGAAATCATGTATAAATGCAGAATAAACAGTGACACAGGCAATAGGCACAGAGTTTCCGTCACGTTGGAAATTCTGTGCCTATTGCCTGTTGCCAACCAATCATAGCATTCGAATTTTTTAGGTTGTAATTAACGATTTTTTGGTTATTTCCTGTTCCTATTGCCTGTTGCCTGGCATTGTGCAAGGGGCTTAACTCGTGAGCCGGTCGGTCGCCGCAGGTCGCCGGTTGCGCATGCGCGTGCATGCTTACATACACACATATACATATATACTCGACACCAGCACGCATTCCTAGTTGTTTGTTATGGCGTAATATCTCTTTATTACTTTTATATTTATGTGTACATGTATATTTATATTTATATATTTTACACTTATTGGTACTTTTACATTTACTTATATATATATATATATATATATATATATATATATATATATAGCTACTTATTTTTTATATATTTTATTTGTACATTTATTTTAATTATTTCGTATTTTATATTATATATATTTTTTTATTATTTTTATTATTTTCTTTATTATTTTTTATCATTATATATTATTTAAATATTTTATTTCATTTTATATATAGATTTTTTTAGATATTATTTACCACTTGTGATTTATTAACAATGTAGCAGAGTAACTGCATTTAATTCATTTTCTATGTTTAATAAAACACATTTATGCTTAATCATTTTAATTGATATTAATTTAGGCGATGCAATAAATCCATTTCTACCAAAAATGCCGATTTGCATCGATGAAAGTGGATAAGTAAAGGTCTCACGTTGATTAGTCATTTCATGTCCCAGGACAAAAATTTCGTCGGTTGTAATAACATCACTTTCATTTCTATTATATTCCTTCATAATTTTTTTAATGACGAAGATTTGTGAATTTTGTAGTAAAACGGCATTATCAGGATGAATTTGATCTCAAAGTACAGTTATTTATTTTAATTGAAGATATAATTTTATAATCATTTCCATCATAAGTAAATAGTCCAGCGCGATCATCTATTACACAGTTCGAGAGGATATAATTTTTTTTTATTTTTAAACAATTTCCAGATTTTAATTCAGATAATCTATTAACTATCTGAGTTAATGGTTTATTGGGAGATTTGACTATTTTTTTAAAAAGACCAATGTAGCTTTCACCCCAAAATGCTGAAATGCCACTTAACGAAATGTTATGATTTATCGCATCATCTGCTACATGAATTAAATTATGCATACTGAGGACTTGAGAGCTTTCTCCATACAATGATGGTAATAATACGAAAAATTGTGTTAGCAAATATTTAGCATATTTACAAGTGGTCACCGATAAGTCACTGCTATTTAATATACGACATGCTACAAATAACAATAAAAAATGTCTATAATGCTGATCGGGTAAAACACTTTTCAAAACGACAGAACTACAGTATAATAAAAAAAATCTAAATTGCGTGGCTTTCCATCTTGAAACGAGATTAACATCAAATTTTTTTCTTTGGAATTCACAAGGCACATCGGCTGTAACATTTAACATTATTCTGCGGAAATTATTGATAACTCTTCGTTTTAGTCTTGCAGAACTTTTTTTCACAGTCCAATTTTCTGACAACCATTTCATCACTCCGAGATAAAACAGATGCATAGAATCTAGAATAACATCATTAATGATATCAAAATTTGGCAACATTAACAATGGAGACATAACATTTTCTTTATGGTGCTGTGGTTGATTCCGGTCTTCGAAAGACTCCTTTGTGCGTTTGGAATAATTTGTTTCAGGGTATATTCTTCTTTTCTTCATTTTTTTCCCAACGCTAATTCCTTTAACTGAACATCGTTCACAAGCGTAGAATGCACCAGGTGGTTTAATGCATTTTATAAATGACCTTGCTGGAGAATCAGCTATAATTCCAATTATTCTGAAAGAATATGTTCTTGTGTTGATTGTCACTCCTTCGTTAATTAATTTAGTCGCTTCCGTCACAAAATCAATTAGATAATCATGAGTACTTGCAGGTTTTGAATCACCACAATACAAAGCAACAGTGAAAGGTTCACAATTGTATTCTTTATGAAATATTTTCATAATAATTGGCCAAACTTGTATTTGTAAATTATTGTAAATTTGCACACCATCAATGTGAACTAGTACACAAATTTCTTCTTCTATAAATATCTGAGTATTAATAACCTGATGCAAACCAGGTTCTATGCCGATATAAATATATTCACATTGAGTATTTTTACTGCTTTTCATTTGCTGTAAAATTCGATGGTGTTTCGTTCCTAAAAGACTTTGGGCAGTTGTTGGTAAAGATGAGTGTCCTTCCGTCCGCAGTATTCGTAGCAAATCTGTCACGACATTCAACCGCAAAGTGTCCAAATTATCAAGCGTCCACTGTTGAATTTTACTTTTTATATCAGAGACGCTATTAGCTTCTTCGTTGCATAACACTGCACTATTAGAGTCATTTTCATGAGAAGAATTAATATTACTATCGTTAATACTATTGCTATGTATAGAATCATTCTCACTCACATTGACTCCCAGGTAGCAAACACAAGTCATTTTGACGTCAAATTTTGGTCCTTTACTGACCATTCCTGACGTCACTAACTGGCGGCATAATGACGTTAAAATGACGGTCTAATGTCACAGACAATTGACGTCATTTTCTGACGTCTTATTGACGGCAAAAATAGGTCCATTGTACGACATACCGGTTTCTAGAAATGTTTTTTATGAAATTAAAATGTTAAAATGTCTACTTGATAAACGTTTATAAAAAAATGTTTTTTTTTCTTTATCTAAGAAAAAAAAACTTTTTTAACTGTTTCGTTACATGCCATGTGCGTATAGCCGCTCTCAAGGCGGTCACCCATCCTAGTACAGTACCGCGTCCGAGTCGCTTGACTTCGATGATCTAGTGGACAGTGACGATCTTCTCACCCTGATGCTTCCTTATTAACTGTACTTGTCTATAACAGGTACATCTTTAAAGTGTTCAAAAATCTTGTAATGATAATCTTCTTGATAGCTATAACACTGCGTGAAATAGTTATCATAAAACTATAATCACACGCAACTACATCCACTTATACCATAAATTCGCCACTTCAATCATAAAGTTGCTAAACAAACATATTGCAGTTAATTTTGTGGTTTTTATTTTATTATTACTTTATTAAACAATATTAAGAAGTAAAATAGTTATATTACAAAAAGACCTTATTTGGACGACTTTAAGACGTCTTTAAAATGACGTCTTTAGATGGTCTAAGAAATGACGTCTTATAAACGTCCATTATTAGTCGCCGATGTCATAGACTAACCTAACCAAAAATGACTAAAAATAGACGTCATAATGATGTTATGGAATAACGTCAGTATAATGTCATTTTTAAAGACATAGTCGCTTTTTGGTCATTTGACGTCATTTGTACAAACATGACTAGTATTTGACGTCAAAATGACTTGTGTTTGCTACCTGGGCTGTTTCTTCACTATCCAACATAGCCTCACATAATCGCACATCAGTGTCAATATCATTTTTTTCTCTACCGTTGCTATTTTCATTATTAACTATTTTATTACTTTCACTATTGTCTTTTCCATTTTTCACTAGCTTTCTTAATTTTCGAAATTTTTTTTGTCTGTAATAATTTAGCGACATTATTGTAGTCACTTTCCAAACGGTGTGGTTTAATTCGTTTTTTCTAGGTTATGATGGACACGTACGCTCACACAATATTATACAAATGGCGCACACTAATATGCCAAGCATGGGCGAATATAGTAAGCCAAGTATTGGCCAATCATTGGTCACCGTATGTCGGGCCAAACATTAGCGCCATAGCAAAATGTACAGTTCCTTTATCTGAATGGCACCCAATCATTCGCCAAGCATGGTCCACTATAGAATGCCAAGTATCGGCCAATCATCGGGTACCATATATCGGGCCAAGCATTGGCCCTGTTGTTAAGACTAGCAAGCCCTATATGGGACGCTCGACGTACACATTCGTCACTTTGTATTTCGCAAACAGTTCATCGTACGTGAAAAATGAATAGAACCATTTTTGTAGAGAATTTCATGATCTTTCTTTTTTGTAACCACCTTAATTGACCTCCGAGCCATACAAAACGAGATTTTCGCAAAAAACTGATTTTCGTGACCTTTGGTCTTGAATAACTTTTTTAGCCCTGCCGATATCGTTCTCTATTTTTAATATGTTATTTAAAACAACAAAATAAAGCGATTAAAAAAAAAGTAGGATCTAATTTTTTGGAACAGAAAACCTAAAATGACTGGACTAAATGGTGTTTTTTCCACGAGGTCGCATTTATCTCGATTTCCATCAAGTACAGATGCAAGACACAAATTATGGATACGTAATAGTGGTAAGTTTTTTACATATATATATTTTTACATTTTCTTGTATTAGACGCACATGCATGCATAAATATACGTAATACATACATACGTACGTACATACGTATACATATACATACATATATATATATTATATATAGATATTGACAAAATTATATAGGCATCCTAATTTTCATCGAAATTTTACTCAATTTTAAATTAGTAACTCCGCGTAACTCCGCGAAAAATGATCATATTGAAAAAAATTTTTCTTCTATTTTAAAGGGTAAAGTCTGTACTTGAAGGAACATATGACAGAAATTGATTTTATCCTTTCCCCATTCCAGTATTTTTTCTAACGTAAGAACGTATTTAATCTTCCAAAAAATGCAATTTTTGATGCACTCTACGGGGTGAAATAAATTTTTTGCGCAATTGCCATCATAACTATTGTCAACTTTGAACTTTTCCCTGTAAATAAAAAAAAATAAAGTTCGTCCCTTAAGAAAAAGAACTGAGCAGTTGCACCAGTAACTGATGAAGTTGAATCAGTAACTTGTGATGTTCTATCAGTGACTGAATACGAGAGTCAGTTACTGGTAATGCTTTTCAGTTGACGTCCAGTTTTAATAATCAGTTTCTACAATACTGGTTAGACACTGAGTGTTGTCATCAGTAACTGATGACTGGTCCTCAGTTTTTTTAACGGTTTGTCAGATGCTGATTATGTTCTTCAGTTGACGCCCAGTTTTAATAATCAGTTTCTATATTAATCTAAAAAACTGGTTAGACACTGAGTGTTGCCATCAGTAACTAATGACTGGTCCTCAGTTTTTTTTAACGGTTTGTCAGATACTGATTATGTTCTTCAGGCAAGTTTATAGAACTGGTGAAAGTTCAATTGATTCAATTGATCAACCGAACAACATGGAAGTTCTATCAGTTACTGATCAATATAAAACTGAATAAAACTGGACCAATATTGACCAGTTCTTTTAACAGTAACTGGTACAACTGTTTCTTTTATCAGTAACTTGTTTCAATAAACTGATCGTGCTGTCATCAGTTTCAATAATCAGTTATCCACCAGTTAGTGCCCAGTTTTTTTTATCAGTTTTGACTGCATTTTTTCTTAAGGGGTACGATTTTCATTCGCGGCGTTACGCTTATTTGAAATTGTGTAACATTTCGATAACAATTAGAATGTCTAATAATTTTTTCAATGACTGTATATGTACATATGTTTATATATTTTTTATTGATATATTTGGAAAAATAAATCAACATATCCAATGTGTGACAATGGCTGTATTACTGCTTTTATAAGAAAAGGTTAATTATTTAATTATATAATTATTTAATGCAGTTACTACTGGCAGAGAGAAGAATTCTCTCTGCTACTGGTCACAACCATCTTATTATGTCTGACGTATCTTTATGGCGCATCACTGCAAGTAGTATAGTTCAGTTACTGTGCGTCATGCCGCAATCCCATATAGGGTTTTACAATCGGCCCAATACTGCGCCAGTACTGGTTGTTGCAGTTCGGGTACTGGCGTAGTACTGGCAACACTACTGGCGCGGTACTGACGCCAGTACCGGATGATAACTTGGGCCCAATACTGGCAGACAGTACTGGCCCAGCCATTGTCTACTGGTACTGCCCCAGTACAGGATTTATGATCGGCTTAGTACTGCGCCAGTACTGGTTGCCAGATTTCTGATACCGGTGCACCACCTGCCCCAGTACAGGATTTATTATCGGCTTAGTACTGCGCCAGTACTGGTGCCAGATTTCTGATACTGGTGCATCACTGGTAGCACCAACGGCTTAGTACTGGTCTCAGCGTCGGGTAACAACTGGTTCTAATGTCGGCAAACAATACTGGCGCAATGCAGGCAGGCAGGTAGAATAACCAGAGCTCAAGAATGGCAAATAATAATGAGTCAGCGATGGTACATAATATCAACATCAACACTAAACAAATCGAAATTATGTTATAACTGAAATATTTTTCAATAATAAAATATCGAAAAATATTTTATTTACAGCATAATTTCGATTTGTTTAGTATTGACGGTGATATTAAGTACCATCGTTGAGTCATTATTATTTACCAATTGTGTGTAATAAATCAATCATAGTTTATAAATTACGTACAAAATTTATTAGTAAAAAGGACGTATAATATACACGGAGCAGAGTTAAGTTAAAACAACACAGAACAGAGTGAATACATTATATTTTACACTCCACAATACTTTAAATAAAAAAATAATTAACAAAAAACTAACTTAATTTTATATTTAGAAAGATATATTAAGAAACTACAACTAGCAGCAGGTATATGGCACGCGTGTATCGTGTGTAATATTGATGATCCGAACGTAATTTTCATGGCGTAACTTCCACTCTCCTAGTCGTCCCTCACCTTTACGCTGTTGTACGAGGTCGGACTTGTTGCCGATCAGGGAATAGCGCCATCGTCTTCTCCACATTCTGTTGCAGCTCTTAATGAATGAAACGAAACTATCATTAAGCAATGAAGGAATTGTGTGTGTGTGTGTGTGTGTGTGTGTGTGTGCGTGCGTGCGTGCGGGCGTGTGTGTGTGTGTTTGTGTGTGTGTGTGTGTGTGTGTGTGTGTGTGTGCGCGCATGTGTGCGCGCGCGCAATTACACCATATAAATATTATAAATTATGACTCGGCGACAACACAGATGCACCTTCGTCTTTTTCGGCCTCCTTCCCGATCACCTGCTCCGGAGAGCCAACGACTTAGCACACTATTTAATTGTTTGTATTCCCTGCATTCAAATTTTTCCAGTAATACATCTGCAAAACATATATTCATATATTTCTATGTAAATTGTTATGGTAATTTTATATATATTTTGTCAATAATATATAAACAATACTAACCGTTCAAACACGAATAGGTTTGCGTCTCACTAAAGTTACGTTTCCCTTTTCCATGAATTTGCCTCCCAAAAGCTGAATATTCTGTTTCAACGGTTTTCGAAAGCGTTGCTATCATTATTTTTTTTACACATTTCTTTATGCACGTCTCTCCAAATACCAAAATTCGATTCCACTTAATCTATACAAAGAGAAATAAGTTATATGGCGCGTATAAAGTAATCAAGTGTTATTTCAATATTTTTACCTACCAAAGCTTTCTTCTTCCCTTCCGAAGTGGCAATCGCCTCCTCAAACGATAAAAAGTCTTGGATTGTTTGGATAGGGAATACTACTCCCAATTCAGTTTGTGTATCGTTGAGACTGTTATTCGATGTTGCCATCATATTATTCAATATAGCGAGTTTAATGTCATTGGTTTTTTTCTCCACATCGTATAATATGCTTCTTTTGGCAGATTTAATTGCAGCTAATACCTTCTTGAATTTTTCATCCAGATATGCTTTTAATGTTTCTGAAAAAATGTTTTTGTTTTATGTTTCTCTTGTTACTTTCGACTTGCAATTCGGAAAAGGTATACCTTCCGATTCTCTTGAAATTTGACGAAAATGTAAATGTACGCAAACAAAAAATAAAAACACTTCTTTATAAATCGACCCCAAGCTATCGATCAAGCCTACTTAAGAACTTGATCCGTTCACTCGTTATTGAGATCTCAATATCTCGAGTACTCGCAACTCGTCGCGTCGCGTAAAAGAGTCACGGTGCGGTCTCGCTTCGCGTGTACTTGGCGCGAGACACCATCACCGTGTTTCTTGATATTCACCAAATTTCATGAAAATTGGAAAACGAACCCTGTCTTAATTGCAATCATTACAAACCTGGAATCAAGTCGTCGTTATTCAAAGGAATAATTTCCGGAGAACTTTCTTCAGTACCTATTGACACAAATTACTTATGCAAAATATTAATTATATACAAAACTAATTTCCTACATGCAATTGATGATACTTTACAGGAAAGTTTATATGAAATGCAGAGTAATCATGCATAGTATCAGTGACCACAACGACATTTGTGACAATGTGACAAATGTGATTGTTTAAACGAGAAATTGTGTACAGAACACGATAAAGGTAAGTCTGAAAATTTACCGTGCGTTGTTGTACTTTCTTCTAACGTCGACCTCGCCAATATTTCTTCCTCACCATTATTAGGTGCAATGTTTTCCACTTCATTCGTAACAGGACGATCGATTAGTATCGGCATGTTTTCGAGTTCTTTCTCAAAATCGCTGTTATTGAGAATAACTGGCCTTGCATTTAACGAGACATTCTCGCAGCCTGTATTGCTGTTTCGTACTTCCAAGTTTGTACAAGCGCGTTTTAATCGACGTTTGCCTTGTTTAAGAGTACCTAGAATACAAACATCTGTTACATAACATCTGCACTGAAAAAAAAATATTTAGATCCAAGAAAATATTTATTCAGATAGTACCAATGGCTTAATTTACTTAATATAATCACATATTTTATTTTCTTAGATCTAAATTTTTTTTTCAGTGTGCTTTTCTCTGTCATTCTCAGACACCTTTTATAACATATGTTTACTTACGTGCATAGGCAAGTACTTCGACATCAAATTGTGGCCAGTCTTTTTTTGGTTCGCGCAATACAGCAACCCAATGAGGTAATTTTTTGTAGCTGTCAGGACCTGGGTATCTACAAACTACTCCATTTACGTCCGTAAAAATCCAGGAAGACGGTATTAAATCAATTAAATTATCGGATTCGTTTCTCGGGAAAAACAGTACGACTGCGTATATATTTTCGCCTTCACTTGTCATCTAATAAAAATATTTCGTTAATACACGTGTATTTCAATTTAAAAACATAAATATAATGTTACGGCTTCACGCTCCATTTTTCTTCGATTGATTTCTAATCTTATAAACCTTTACTATTACATAAATATTAATGTATTATGCTTGTAATTATTACCTTTCGCTTTTTTGTGCTGAGTACTTGGGCCGGAAGATTTGTTTTTTCTCGCTATCCCAAGCGATTCTCGTATATACAATACGTTTCCTTCTTTTTTACCAGATCGCCGCGAGTTCTTGCGATTCTTTACTCGCTTGAATGATATCTGTTAATATTGATTACATTATCCTGATTAGATTATCTCTGATTTGACTGCCAGTACTGAAAATCTATAGTATACGTGACGTAAACTATACAGATTTTTAGTATTTGCAGTGAATATCGAATCTAAATAATAATTAATGCAATTATTAACCTGCGTACGCCGACGAATTAAGGCAGAAGACCAGCGGGAGGAAGGGGGAGGAGGGCGACAGACCGGAAATACTCTTAGCAGTACTCTTCGCTCTGAAACATTTCACGTTAAATGATCGTTTGCGCTAATGAATCAGCCAATTGAATAATACATGCGATTTATAAACACATCTTGTCGCCTCTGCGTGAGTTATTTTTTTTATTGTGAATACATATGCAATAAGGAAATTACGTAATAATTGTTACAAATATGTAATAACATACATTTGTATTGTACATCTTTTAAAGCGAATATTTCTTTACATTCCAGAAATCGTGTGCCAACAACAACTTGTTTCGATGAAATTGGGTAATTAAAAGTTTCGCATGGATCAGCCAGTGGATACGCCAAAATATACAAATCTTGTAATTTCAACATACTTTCAGTATTCCCTTGTTTTTTTAATAAAATTGCATCGATCTTATAATAATCTTTGTTATCGCTTAATTGAACTACGTTATTGGGATGGTCACATTTCAATACGAAGTTATTGATACTGATACTGGATACAATAATGTATTCTTCTTCATTATAAGTAAAGATTAGAATTTTGTAAAATACAATTGTCCCAATACTTATCGTTTCTCTCGTATTTTAAAAGTTTTTCGCGATTCTAATTCTGATAGTCTATTAAGGATTTAGGTCAGAGGTTTGTTAGGAGATTTGACAAGTTTTTAAAAAATACTTATATAACTTTCACCCCAAAATGCGGACAACTCGCTCAATGATATTTTGATATTTTTAACATCATCAGCTAAATGTATTAAGTTATGCATATTTAATACTTGTGACTGTTCTCCGTATAGAGATGGCAATAAATAGAAAAATTTTCTCAATAAGTCGTTTGCATAGTCACAATGTGATGACGTTACGTTCTGTTTGTGTAGAATACGACACGCTACAAATAGGAGTAAGAAATGTCTGTAAAAATCATTCGGAAGAACATCACGCAACACTGTTGAACTGCAATATAATAGAAAGAACCTAAATTGTGTCGCTTTCCATCGAGTTATTACATTCATATCAAACTCCTTCCGTTGAAATTCACACGGAATGTCAGAACTGATAGCATTCATTAAGTTTTTCAAGTGCCGTACCTGATGCCTTTTCAGCCCTGCAACACTTTTTTTCATTATCCATCTCTCTAACAAACTTTTCATTGTACCAAGAAACAATAGATGCATGGAATCGATAACAACTGAATTTATTATATTAAATTATAGTAATTGTAATAATATAGATTGTACATTATCTTTATGATGTTCTGGCTGTTCTCGGTTTTCGAATGATTCTTTACTTCGATTCTTACAATTCATTTCTGGATAAACTCTTTTAACAGCACGTTAAACTCTTTTAACAGCTCTTTTAACACGAATTAATAATTCGAGTGGATCGCAATTTAAACTGAGTTATGATCGCGTCGCAAAGTGACCTCAACCATATTATGGGAAGTATACTTTATAAAATATTTCTTGTTCTTTATATGCAAGCTCATTAATATAATTTACTTTTTATCTATTATTATATATTTATTTTGAAAATAGTACATTGCAAAGCAAAACCTATCTAACAAGTTTAACACTTTGCGACGCAATCATCCCTCAGTTCAAATTGCGATCTAATTTGCAATGCACTATTTTCAAAACTAAAATATAATGTATAACATTAAATTAATAGTAATAGGAGGAGGAAGTTGGCAGGAAGCGGTGGGATGGCTATTGGATGAGGAAGCGGGAGAAGAGGAATGGATAATGGAAATAGAGGGGGAAAGAATGAAAGGAAAAGGGAAGTCGGAGGAGTAAGGAGAAAGAGTAGGGGAAGAGAGAAAGGGAGAAAGGACAATCGGAGGGTTTTGGAGGCAAGGAGAAAAGAAGGGAACAGGTTAAAGGTGAAAATAGATGAGGATAAGTCGGTGGAGACGAGGGTAAGAGAAAGAGAGGAGAAAGAAAGGAGATTAGAAAGGAGAATGGAAGAAGGCAGGAATGCAAGGATGTCTGAGGAGGACGAGATCTCGAGAGGGATGGAGGAAAAGCTTCTGATGGATTCGGACGAGGACAAAGAGGACAAGAAGAAAAGACAGTAGGACAAAAGGGAAGAGCCGAGACAGGTAGGAGGGAGGCAGAAGGACGCAGAAGCGGAGGAAGCCGAAGGGGACAAACGGAGGGGTGAAGGAAGAAGGGGGAGGGATAGGGAAATAAGACAAATTTTAAGGTCGCATATGGCCAGGATAAGAAGGGGAGAAAAGTGTGTAAAGGGTTGGGTACGTCCCTTTAAAAACGCCTATGTGTAGTAGATTGTAAACCCCACGGGAAAATGCAATAAAAGTTTACATACATACATACATATTTATTAAATCTGAAAGTAAAACAATGTTATTTAATATTAGAATGTTAATTAGTAATAAACAACACGAATTAATAATTCGAGTGGATCGCAATTTAAACTGAGTTATGATCGCGTCGCAAAGTGACCTCAACCATACACTCTTAACCATGTACCGCGTAGTACCTCCAAATTCGAGGTACTAATTTCTAAATGGAAATGACATTTCGAGTTACATGCTGCTAGAAGATACTTTTCCCGGTACAGTAGCACGAGGTACGGAATACACGAGATACTGATAAAGGAGGAGGTACCGATTGGAGGTACCGCACTTATAAATTCACGGTACAATTTTTTAGGAGGTACAGTTTTAGGAGGTACAGTTTTTTAGGGGGCTTCCCGTATGTACCCCGTACATACGTACCTCGTACGTACATATGTACCTCGTACATACATACCTCGTACAAATGTACCTCCTATATACGTACCTCGTATACGTAGCCAACCATGATCGCGACATCTGTTGAACAAAAGACATTCGCAAATAGTAGTGGCATCGACGCGGACGTGTCTGGACGTGTCATATCGTTGCTCGAGCAAAGGATTCTTAGACCGTTTTATACGACTGTTATATTATTTACGCAACTAACATGAATATGAATATATTCACAAGCAGTGACATTCGCGGAATATTTCGCGGTGCGTACCGGGAGTTACAGTGCGAAATTTTTTGAATATTTTGGCATTTTATAATCAATTATTTTATGTTTTAAAAACATAAATAATGTGTTAAACTTTCTGTGATTTTTCAAGAAATATCAAAGCAAGGTAAAAGAAATAATCATTACTTTAATTTCGAAGTAAATGTTTGGGAAAAGATAAGATCGGATTGGAAGGAAAAAAGATATCTCCAATCATCTAGTACATTTGTACATTTTGCTTTGATATTTCTTGAAAAATCACAGAAAGTTTAACACACCATTTATGTTTTTAAAACATAATATAATTGATTATAAAATGCTAAAATATTCAAAAATTTTCGTACTGTAACTCCCGGCACGCACCGCGAAATATTCTGCGAATGTCACTGCTTGTGAATATATTCATATTCATGTTAGTTGCGTAAATAATATAACAGTCGTATAAAACGGTCTAAGAATCCTTTGCTCGAGCAACGATATGACACGTCCAGACACGTCCGTGTCGATACCGCATAACGTACTTCCTAACTTCGAGGTACCATCTTTCCTTCTATTTTTGAGGGTACTTATGTCCCTCGTAATTACGTAGGGACTTTTTTTCAACATGTACCTCCAATTTTGGCGACACATGCTTAAGAGTGTAACAGTGAATATCGGAACGCAGCCTTTATAAAATATTTCTTGTTCTTTTACATGCAAGCTCATTAATATAATTTACTTTTTATCTATTATTATACATTTATTCTGAAAATAGTACATTGCAAAGCAAAACCTATCTGAGTTTAACACTTTGCGACGCAATCACCTCAGTTCAAATTGCGATCTAATTTGCAATGCACAATTTTCAAAACTACAATGTATAAAATTATATTACTAATAATAATAAATAATAATAAATAATAATATTATTAGTAATTAATAATTAATATTTTAATATAAACAAATATTTATATTATTTAAAAAAAAATTAAATATTGAGATTATAGAATGGGCCCCTCCAACGCCCATTCCCGTGAGAACGCAACCAATATTCTTTTATCGTCTTTCCGAAATTGTTATGTTACTATATATGTTCTATACAATGACGATTGCAGATAACTTGAACCATCTTATTTTATCGTTGTTTCTTTTTGCATAATGGCAGCAATAAAAGCTTACAAAGATGTGTTAAATAATGAAAAATATTAATTCGGGAAAGGCAATAATTTTTTGCTTTCTAGAATTTTAAATAAATGACGTCTCATGCATTTTACGTCAGTAGAATATTTTTCATTACAAGGATTTCCTTTCAAGGCTACAGTTGTAGCGAAAGCCGCAGCATAAATTCCGCAAGAAATGGAATCCCGTTGTATTATTTGTACTTTTTCACAAATTATATCATATTTCGTTATCTTGGGATAACGAAGGCGAATATATTCTTTTTCTTCAGCAGCCAATTTATCGTACGTAGTACCAGGTAGGCTGTCATACACGTGAAGTTTGGTGCCGTCAAAATAAATGCATCGCCAATGATCAATCAATCAATCTCTCTCTCTCTCTCTCTCTCTCTCTCTCTCTCTCTCTCTCTCTCTCTCTCTCTCTCTCCTCTCTCTCTCTCTCTCTCTCTCTCCTCTCTCTCTCTCTCTCTCTCTCTCACTCTCTCGGCTTAGCGAGATGCCGATCTCGCTCTCTGTAATTTTTAAATATGCCGGTTACTCTGAGTGAGGATCGCCGTGTACTTTCCTCAGATTATTGTGATAAAGTATCTAACATTGTTGATGCCTCACTCGGCGGTGCACGTGCGCATTCCACTACGCATGACACTGTGCATGACACTGCACATGACTCTACCAATGATCTTTTGCCAAAATCAGTGACTGATGACACGACGAATGCGCTTTTGCGTCAGCTTGTAGAGCAGATGAAGTTGTCCGAAGCCCGATCTGAGGCGCGATTGTCCTCTCTAGATGACAAACTCAATCAACTAAATAACTTAGCTAATAGTGTTGACCGCAACAGTCAGCGTATCGCGGAATTGGAGCACCGGTGTGCTGCTCTCGAGAATGAAGTGCGCGATTTAAAGAACGGTTTAAAGAGCGACCTAAGGAATGAATTGAGGAGTGAATTGGAAGGCGACCGGAGTAGTTCTCGTCCTCCGCGATCTCCTTCGTCTCGAGTCTCACGCACTTCCGATATCATCATTTCCGGGATACCAGGTTCTCTAACCGACACATCCGAACAGCTCGTTACTAGTGTTTTTCGCGCGCTGGGTACACCACAGCTTGTTTCTGATGTTCTTGAGACTCGAGAGGTGGGGGTTAGCAACGTGTCTGCGATGCATGATGTGGCGCCTAGCACTGTCTCCGCCTCTGATCGTGCTGCTAAACCACGATCAATTATAGTTATACTTAAGTCGCGAGAGATTCGTGACTACATTCTTGGTGCTATGCGCCGTAAGCGTCGACTGACTGTCTGCGATGTTTTCTCTAGAGATGTCCCCGGGCACATTTATATTAATGAGCTACTTCCTACGGATATTTATAATTTGTTGCGCCGGACTCGCGAAAGTGCTAAACTGTTATCTTTTAAGCACGTATGGTGCAGGGATGGCCAGATATTTGTCCGCAAAGACCATGGTCAATCTCCAATTCTTATCACTACTGAGACTGATTTGGCCAAGCTTCAGTGACTTGTTGATTCTGTCCCTATTCCGTCTGCTTCGCATGACTGTCTCGAAATTGGTCACTTCAATGCTAGCTCCCTATTCAAGCCTTCTTATCGTTCAATTTTTTTCATATTATCTCGATTACTAGTTCTTACTTGAGAGCACGACTGAATTCCGTTGATTTTTATTTCTTCAGCATTATTTCAGTTATTAATACTGTCAACGGGATTTAGTTCTGGAGCATTTGCTGAAGTGGAAATAATTAGTAATCAATATTATTACTCTTTGCAATATAGTCATTATCTTCATTGTTTCCGCTTTTGCTCACTGCTTTATTATAATTGTCTCATCTGTTCTGTATCTATTCCAATTTTTTTGTTTTTATTTTACTCTTGTTTACTTCATGTATTTCCTTGTATTTTTCATCATTTGCCTAAAGTCTTGACTATGGCATAATAAACAAACTCAAACTCAAACTCAAACTCTCTCTCTCTCTCTCTCTCTCTCTCTCTCTCTCTCTCTCTCTCTCTCTCTCTCGATTAATTCCCGAAAAATTGAAAAAATTTCGGTACCGGCTTCCAAAAAGATCGGTAACGAAAAATTATACACTTTATGGCACTCCCCGGAAAATTCTACCCCTGTTTAATCTATAATTCTTTGAGATTCGGTCAATTATTTCCCAAAAAATTAGAAAAATTAGAAAAACCGGTTTCCAGAAAATCGATAACAAAAAACTATACACATAGTGGCACTCCCCGGAAAATTCTACCCCTATTTCATATACTTTTGGTAGAAATTTGATCTATAATTCTTTGAGATTCGGCCAATTATTTCCCGAAAAATTAGAAAAATTAAAAAAACCGGTTTCCAGGAAATCGGTAACGAAAAACTATACACATAGTGGCACTCCCCGGAAAATTCTACCCCTATTTCATATACTTTTAGTAAAAATTCGATTCAGGGGTTTAGGCTGGGCGTTGATGAGTGAGTGAGTGAGTGAGTGAGTGAGTGAGTGAGTGAGTGAGTGAGTGAGTCAGTCAGGACATCTTCCTTTATATATATAGATTTCATTTTGATCATAATCATAAGTAGTCTTTAGGTTTTGTTTTTTATAGGTGAATTTTCTATATTTTTTTTCTTTTTTTTGTCTGATGTTAAATTATATGTCTTTTATTATATATGCATGTAATATACATGTGAACTGTTGGCGGAACAAACCATTTTATTTCTGTAAAATGTTTCATGATATAAAAAATATATATATATATAAAATAAATTGATTTTTTTATTTTTTTTATTAATTTTTAATTATACATACACACACACATACATACACAAATAAATCCTTCTTATTTTTCAAAATTGTCTTTATTTTTGTTCTTTCTTTACATATGCATACATATACAAAAAAAATAAAAATAATATGATAGCCGGTTTTTGCTGACATTATCTCTCAATATTTGCATCCGTGTGCTCACGTATTAGTGTTTGTACTTACATGGACGCTACTGCATATGCGATGTAAGAGAGACAAAGATGCAAGCAGTCAGTATGTTACCACGAAAATTTCCCCAGCTCCATAGATCTAGTGAAAACCGTAATAACAAGATTTCTCATAAAATAAGTTACATAGATTCGTGAATTTTTTTTTTATATACTCTTTATATAATAATGCAGTCTGTTACAGAGCCCGATTTTGCATTTTTGCTCTTAAAAATTTATAATAAATTAAATACGGACTCGCGGCTAACCCAACCTTACCCGTTGCTAGCTGCCCATTCCCCCAAGTTTATTAAAAATTTTTATTTTTACCTTTTTTTCATAAAATAGCTCTGTAGCGGACTACAGATGAGCTTACTGATTAAGAATATCCTAAATTGAATAAGATTCATTCGGTATTTTGGCTAAAATCTTGTTATTACGAATCCGTAATTCCAGGCCGGCCGATAGGCGTCTCCACCATGTCTCCTGCCGACCCTTAAGGGGATCCTGCAGTGACAGACGAACTTCCTCGATGTCGATAATGTCAACCTTTCTAATTTTGTTTTCCCTATATCTGTCTTTGTTTAACGAAAGACATCTGTCCTTGTTTGATTGCTCGCCATCTCTTGCAAGATTCGACAACTACTGTTGCTGCTCTTCTTGTCATTCTGCATCCGTATTTGCAGTACTAAAATAAAATTCACATTTTTCTTTTATTGTACGCATTGAATCTTACTTCTACTTGCACGATATTATTCCTACATGTTTTCCTAAGGCTAGGAGACAAACATTATGTATGTATAAACTGCAGAATTTTTGTTTTAACCAAATATTGTCGTCAGGTGACAGCTGTATGTGCCCAAATAAGTAACATTTTTAATTTTTTGGTGTTTTTTATATAAAATCGCGTTTGCTAGCCTAGATTTTTGTGCGTACTTTAATTCTGTAAAAGATTTTTGCAATTCTATAAAGCCAATTAAAAGATTTATGTGAAAACGATAATGTCGGTAAATCATACGGCTGCAGGATCCCCTTAAGGGTCGGCAGAAGACCCAGGCAAACTCAGGTGCACTCAGGTGCACTTTATGCACTAAGTGCACGTTAAACTGCACTTTAACTTAATCCGTAATTCGTAATAACAAGATTTTAGCCAAAATATCGAATGAATCTTATTCAATTTAGGATATTCTTAATCAGTAAGCTCATCTGTAGTACGCTAAAGAGCCCGATTTTGCATTTTTGCTCTTAAAAATTTATAATAAATAAAATACGGACTCGCAGCCACTCGCAGCTAACCCAACCCGACAGAGGTCTCCACCGTGACTCCTGCCGACCCTTAAGGTGGAAGCACATAAAATTGCAGGAGCCATGAGCAGAATGCAGAAGCCATATGCGCTTGCGCTATGGTGTCTGCATTCTGCCCATGGCTTCTGAATTTTCAATCTACATAAACTATGCTTATGTATTTTTATGTAGATTGAAAATTCAGAAGCCAAGGGCAGAATGCAGACACCATAGCGCATGCGCATATGGCTTCTGCATTCTGCTCATGGCTCCTGCAATTTTATGTGCTTCCACCTTTAGCGTTGTCGTTAAACAAATGCGAATCACCAACACAAAGCTGACAGATAACAGTAAAGCAACTACTTGAGATTGACGAGGGTGCCTAAATGCATAATATCTGTGCAGTGTTTAAAATAATTATTATAATCACTAAATACATCTTTTTGGTAAAATATATTTGTGTATTTATTATACTTTCATTTTAAAAAATTGTAAATCTTAAGTTTTACTAATTTCAATTTATGTTTTAACAACTATTTGTATTTTAATATCAAAAATTTACTAACGATATTATTAAGTAGTTTTTCTAGTATTTCGCTGAACAATTATTTCAAACAAAGAAGTGACACCATCGCTCAAAAAATTCAAGTTATGAAAAAGAAAAGAAAGATAAAACGGTTCGAAAATAACAAAACTATAAATAAATGTGAATATTTCGTTTTTATTAAACATTAACATATACCTACGTTTAAACCTAATTTATCAGATAATTTTTACAAAGTAAATTTGTAAGTAAACATATGAAACGTAAATTGATTTGTCCTAAACTATCAAACAAAAACTATTTTAATTATTCGCCGAATGTATAGACGGACACGTGCGGATATCTTTCCTTCCATTGATTAACCAATTGATTAACCAATTGATTTATATTACAGAAAACGAAAGAAATCTTCTGCAGTTTAAAACATTGTTTCAAAATAACGGAACAATTATCAGGTATATCAAGTTTTATGATAGAAAGACGTAACATTTTTAAGTTTTTGCACTGCCCTAGTAATTCCAACCGGTGATCAGTGAGGACAGCATGGGACAAATTAACTTCTTGCAAGTTTTGATAAGAGGAAAGTAATCTAAATAAGCTCTCATCATCAGCTGGGTATCCGTATCTGTAACAAAAATGATGTAATTAGTACAGTATTTTAATTGCAAAGAAAAAATTCATGTAACTTTTTCAAGATGCTCGCAAAAGAAGCAAACAAATTTCAATAAAGAATACAATAATGTGTGTTTTAAAAGAAAATGTAGCACACACACTTACAGATTAAATTTCACGTTTTGTAAATTCTTACAGTTAGCGAGAGCATTAATACCCTCAGATGTAAGACGACGTGCGTACAGTAATGAATCTATTACTTCCAAGTCATGACACGAATTTTCCAACTCTATTAGAACTGCATCGTCTATAAAGTCTTCAAAGCCTGTCGATAACCGACGAATCCGTTGATTATTTTGCAGTATTTTGCAAAGACGTTCGGTTGTTATACCAGTATGAGAAAGGTTTAAGTGTTCCAAATTATTTAGCCCCTCGAGATACGAAAATCCTTCGTCGTCTATGTCAGAATAACTTAGATCCAATTCTAAGAAAAATTTGTATTACAAATTGTTATACATTTACCAATAATCTTGACAATTATATAGATATACTATATATGCATATACCTTTCAAATTTTTACATGTCTCTGAAGTTTTAAGTAGGACAGGATTTAGACATTCTCCATGGTTGCAGTCACTTAATCTTAAATGCGTTAAACGCCTGCCGCAATTATCAAGAAAGTTTACGAAATCATTAACATCGAAGTTGCATCCTGTAAGATCTAATTGTTGCAAATATTTACATCTAGGTGTAAAATAACAAAATATATTGCACATATATTTATCAGAGCTAATATATCGCATATTCAAACGTGTATAGAGTAGAGGATCCCGTGTTAAAATATCAAAGCGCCTATTATTTACTTCATTCATGCGGCATAATGTTACCACATCTAAGTATTTAAATATTTTTAGTAGTATTTCATTCTGTAAAGATAAAATATAATTAATAATACAAAATAAATACTTTAATACTTAAAGTACGAAATGTCATTGTAATAAATATTGTGATGAGAAATAAACTTCTTAGAATACTTTACAGGAAGCGCAGATAAACTGCAACGTGATAGCTCCTTGGATTCATCCGATGAGAGTTTCATACTCTTGGCACAAGTCGAATTACTTTTCAATAAAATACGACGCGGATATCTCTGATCAAGAGGTTGCTCATAACCAGGGATTACCTCCTGAGATACCTTTTTGTACTTCAAATTATTCTTATACGAAATCCTTCTTATGTCGCTGCAAATATTATCAGAACAAATTAAGGGGATCCTGGACAGGGGACAATTACTGACAAAAACAGTCAGGGCTCGTTCTTTGAAACGGCTTTATAGATCGCAAAATCCTTTTACAGGAGTAAAGTATAGGTACTAATGAAGAGCGGAAATTTTTAAAAAATTAGTGATAATTGAAAAAAAATGCTGTCCTCATAACCATATTTTCTAATATAAACAGTTGTATAGGTTATATATGTACGAAATGAAATGTTTCCACTCTTCAGAATACGTGCACAAACAATAACATACCTTTGAAATTGAGATTGAAAGCCCGGAAAAAAAATCTGGGCTTCGAAAAAATCGTACACATTTTCCACAAAAATATACACGCAGGTTAGTAAGTGGAGATGGCACAGGTATCGAACAAGGACAGATGTCATTTCGTTAGACAAAGACAAATACAGGAAAAACAAAATTAAAAATGTTGACATTATCGACATCCAGAAAGTTCGGCCGTCACTCCAGCATCCCCTTAATTTTTAAATTAATATTTATTATTAACAGAAAAAATGGATTAAAATATTATTTAATGTCAATGATAATAATACCTTTTATAAATAACACAATATTCAGGAAAATTTCGTTGCAGATGAACTATATCCAAGTGTGCACTTTTTGAATCTGCTGTTAAATTATGAACATCGTCGTGGTGTGAAGAGTAGATGCTGTTAATTCTTTTCAACAGATTACTTAAACTCTCGTTAGGATTCCTAGGAAGGATCAAATCTGATGTACCGATAAGCATCACAGCATCCAGTTTTGTATAAGTTTTATCTGAACTGCCCTTAAACATTAGTCTGAGCATTTTGGTTTTGAAGTTGCACGGATGCGACAACGGTGGAGAAAATAATCTTGATTTCGGGGGTACAATCTGAGACGATTCATCCCACAACTGAATCCAGTGATTATTGGAATCTTGCGCCAAAATTTGAATTACGTTTCCAGGATTACATATTTCGTAAATACAGACTCTGATTGGATATACAGCTTCATGAAACTCGATATCTTTAAATAGAAAATATTATTATATTTACTCTCTTCTCAGCAAAAACGTATCTTCCTTAACAATATCTTATTTATCGATTTAAATATTACATACCAATATATCTTTTTGTCGCTTTATAATAATCGAATGATATGGGTCTCATGACAGCTTCGTTTTGCCACGGAGATATTGAAACACCAGTACCATCCTTTAACGTCTATATTAGAAAATCAAAATTGTCAAATAGTAGAAAATCTTGTAACATATAATATATAGCAATTGACTCAACTTCCGAATAGCCTCTACCTCCGAATTTGATGAAACTTGCAGCAATTGTTGACCATTAGAAGACACGTTCATACTATAAAGGATTTTGTACGGAAACAAATAGGAACGGAGAAATTGGCGTCAAAAATTCAAAACTTTATTCTAATTTATAGACAATCTAGTGGTTGAATTTTGATGAAATTTGAGTGGTGTAGGTTAATAGGTCCTACCTTACACCGATTTCTCTGTAATCACATGCGCATGCAAGAAGTGTGCGAATTTGAAACATCATTGCGCGACAGAAAGCCTAAATGGGGATTGAAGGGCAAAGCGCCTAGGGGGGGGGGGTCCAAGGGGGCGAAATCCACCGGTTGGGGTAAAGGGGCGGAGTCCCCTGAAAGGGGGTCCAGGGGAGTTCGGAGGGGCGGAGCTGTGATATAACACTTTTCTATTGCAAAAGCAACATTTATTACGAAAACAAGACTTAATCTGGTAGAAAACTGTCGTGAAACAGGTGTTGGCAGAGAAGGTGGTTGTAGAGAGAGGGGCAACGTCCTACCTTGCGTAGAGGTCTTGCTAATCTTTTCCGTATCTATTTTTAGTATATTGTAGACTCATCTATTTAGACGTCTTATAAGTTAGCGGAACAAAGTGAGCAGAATCGATTTTAATTAACATTTTTATTTGTTGCTCATTTGTTGCTAAAAAGTTGCCAAAGAAAAAAATTTGTTGCTCTGCAAGTTTTCTTAAAAAACGATGTTCCGCTAAGAGAAGATTAAGTTAGCGTGACAATATACATATAATAACGAAATTGCACATAACAATAACGTAAGAATTTGTTGCTAATTTGTTGCTAATTTGTTGCTCGCATAAATGTAAATAACAGCGGAAAACCACAGCGTGCGGACAGTTATAAGAGTAAAGTATTAAAAAAAAAATTGTTGCTTGTTTAAATTTGGTACTGGTGTATTGTCTGAATTTGTTGCTCTCGATATATTCGAGTTCCGAATTTGTTGCTTGCAAAATAAGTATAAACAATAGCGGAAAACCTCAACGTGCAGCTAGTTACAAGAGTAAAGTATCAGAAAAGAATTTGTTGCTCGTTTAAATTTGGTACTGGCGTATTGTCTGAATTTGTTGCTCTCGATATATCCGAGTTTGGAATTTGTTGCTTGCAAAATAAGTATAAACAATAGCGGAAAACCTCAGCGTGCAGCTAGTTATACGAGTAAAGTATCAGAAAAGAATTTGTTGCTCGTTTAAATTTGGTACTGGCGTATTGTCTGAATTTGTTGCTCTCGATATATCCGAGTTTCGAATTTGTTGCTTGCAAAATAAGTATAAACAATAGCGGAAAACCTCAGCGTGCAGCTACCCGTGTAGAAATGTTCATAAGGCTCTAATAAGGGCCCAACTAGTTGGCCTGAATATAAATCAGGGCCTTGTAGGGCAAAATGATAAGGCCCTTATATGGCATGTAACAAATTGTTTACATAGCCTTTATAAGGAAAGTTTTTCAGGCCCTTATAAGGAAAGTTTTTCAGGCCTTGATAAAAAGGCCTTATTTCGACCAGAATTACAATTCATGCTTTCTTAAGGCCTTTCAGAGAAAATTTTAAGATACAGCGACATCGGTTTAATGCTACGTGCCAGTATCGAGCCAGTATCGAGGAGCCGACACTGATTTCCGATATTCACCCGACATAAAAAAAAATTATTTATTTTGATATTTTATTACTATTTTTTAACTAAATTTATTTCTTAAGATGCAGTCTATGATTATAAATATTTTCTCGTATTTGAAAAACACACTTACCTTGGTGGAATTCGAACTCGGGACCTCTGGATCGTGAGCCAACTGCCTTACGTGGTAGACTACTTCTTAATTTGATGTAAGTGTTATATATAATCTACATATGTCATAAGCAGCGCAAATATATAATTTTTCAAAAATTATCTTAAGAAACAAATTCAGTTTAAAAAGAGTAATAAAATTTTGAATTGGATATATGATATAATATTTCTTAATGTCGGGTGAATGTCAGAAACTAGTGCCGGCTTATTACGTTTTGTGTTCGTAAATATATTTATAAGGTTAAAACATCCTTATCAAATCCTTACAAAGGCCTCATTACACAAAAATAAGAAAACCTTTCTTATGGCATCCCTAATAAATAATGATCGGGACCTCATCCGGTTAGCCCTAATAAATAAGTATTTATGAAGTTAAAATATCCTTATCAAATCTTTACAAGGGCCTTACTAGGCAAAAATAAGGAAACCTTTCTTATGGCATCCCTAATAAATAATGAACGGGACCTTATCAGGTTAGCCCTAATAAATAAGTATTTATGAAGTTAAAACATCCTTATCAAATCCTTACAAGGGCCTCACTAGACAAAAATAAGAAAACCTTTCTTATGGAATCCCTAATAAATAATGATCGGGACTTTATCCGGTTAGCCCTAATAAATAAGTATTTATGAAGTTAAAACATCCTTACAAGGGCTTTATTAGACAAAAATAAGGAAACCTTTCTTATGGCATCCCTAATAAATAATAATCGGGACCTCATCCAATTAGCTCTAATAAATAAGTATTTATAAAGTTAAAACATCCTTATCAAATCCTTACAAGGGCCTCACTAAACAAAAATAAGGAAACCTTTCTTATGGAATGCCTAATAAATAATGATCGGGACCTCATCAGGTTAGCCCTAATAAATAAGTATTTATGAAGTTAAAACATCCTTATCAAATCCTTACAAGGGCCTTACTAGACAAAAATAAGGAAACCTTTCTTATGGCTTTCCTAATAAATAATGATCGGGACCTTATCCGGTTAGCCCTAATAAATAAGTATTTATGAAGTTAAAACATCCTTATCAAATCCTTACAAGGGCCTTATTAGATAAAAATAAGGAAACCTTTCTTATGGAATCCCTAATAAATAATGATCGGGACCTCATTAGGTTAAAATAAGGAAACCTATCTTATGGCATCCCTAATAACTAATGATCGGGGCCTTATGTTATGTAAGGCCATCCCTAACAAATTTCTACACGGGTAGTTATACGAGTAAAATATCAGAAAAGATTTTGTTGCTCGTTTAAATTTGGTACTGGCGTATTGTCTGAATTTGTTGCTTTCAATATATTCAAGTTCCGAATTTGTTGCTTGCAAAATAAGTATAAACAATAGCGGAAAACCTCAGCGTGCAACTAGTTACAAGAGTAAAGTATCAGAAAAGAATTTGTTGCTCGTTTAAATTTGGTACTGTGGCGTATTGTCTGAATTTGTTGCTCTCGATATATCCGAGTCTCGAATTTGTTGCTTGCAAAATAAGTATAAACAATAGCGGAAAACCTCAGCATGCAGCTAGTTATACGAGTAAAGTATCAGAAAAGAATTTGTTGCTCGTTTAAATTTGCTACTGGAGTATTGTCTGATCTTGTTGCTCTCGATATATTCAAGTTCCGAATTTGTTGCTTGCAAAATAAGTATAAACAATAGCGGAAAACCTCAGCGTGTAGCTAGTTATACGCGTAAGATATCAGAAAAGAATTTGCTGCTCGTTTAAATTTGGTACTGGCGTATTGTCTGAATTTCATCCTGAGATGTTTTAAGCTATAGTTTATACTTATTTTGCAAGCAACAAATTCGAAACTCGGATATATCGAGAGCAACAAATTCAGACAATACGCCAGTACCAAATTTAAACGAGCAATAAAATTTTTTCTGATACTTTACTCTTGTAACTATCCGCACGCTGAGGTTTTCCGCTGTTATTTACACTTATGTTCCAAGCTACAAATTAGCAACAAATTCTTACGTTGTTGTTATGTGCAATTTCGTTATTATATGTATATTGTCACGCTAACTTAATCTTCTCTTAGCGGAACATCGTTTTGTAAGAAAACTTACAGAGCAACAAATTTTTTTCTTTGGCAACTTTTTAGCAACAAATGAGCAACAAATAAAAATATTAATTAAAATCGATTCTGCTCACTTTGTTCCGCTAACTTATAAGACGTTCTATTTAGTAAGGCGAAGATTTAGTAGATATATAAATCCTTATACACGCCAAGTGAATGGAACGTTCTACCTTGCGTACGGGGCCTCGCTAATATTCATATTTTTATTATATGGTAGACTCATGTATTTAGTAAGGTGAAGATTTAATACAGATATTCATTTATTATTAATCTATAGTCCAAAAGCATTTTTCTCTTGTCATGAAGCATCTGTCGCTTAGCGGCTCGCGACCGCGACCGTGATTGCGATTACCGGATTACGTCTCTTGACCAATGAGAAATGTCCGATTTTCGAGCAGCTTCTTTCTCATTGGTCAAGAAATGTAATTGCAATCGCAGTCGCGGCATCTCGCGGCTGCGAGCCGCTAATCTGATACGGGCTTTACGTGCTAAACTTGGTCTAGGTTTTAGTTTCTCTTTGCCGCTCCGACGTTTATATGTAACTGTCTGTACACACATATTAATATGTAATCAGTAATCATTCATTAGTAATTAGTAAATCATACAATTTACCATTTGTATTTTTTTAACTTCTCCGTTCCTATTGTTTTCGTACAAAATCCTTTATAGTGTGGGTGTATCCTTTAATGCTATACAATTGCTGTAAGTTTCATTAAATTTGGAGGTAGGGGCTATTCGGAAGACTTACCGGGATAATTGGTAAATGAAGTTGTCCGTCCAAATTTGGAAATTTGGGTGGCCCAATTATGTAGGGGCAGTACAGAATATGCTAAACTCCCGTGGTCCACGGCAATAAATCTTTTCTTCACAAATTGATAGATGAAGTCAACACTATCCTCTTCTCCTACGGATACTCTGCCGACATAGGGATATCGACTACAACTCTCGCAATATGAAGATTTATTGTGGGTTGTCATATTGTCTGTCTAAAAGAAGACAAAAAATATGAAGAATAATAATCCTTTCTTTTTTAACATATGCTAAAATGCATTATAATATCATACATATTTATAATTATAGCGTTAAGATTATATGTATAATCTAACAATAAATTTATCTTGCTTCCATTCGCATTGCTAAGTACTGACATCATTACATAGTTTGCATGTGTGTGTTGAATATCATTATTAAATAATTAATTATTTTAAAGAAAATAACAGTTAATTTTTAATTTTGTTAATGTAGAAAAATGTTCTTTTATAGATCTGAAATATCGAGAGCTCTGTGTTCTTCTACTACCACGTGGCACACACGCGTGCACGCGAGCACAAAAGAAAGAACAAAAAAAAAATACACAATTTAGATCGCTCACATTCGCCAGACTTACGCTTTGTTTCTAAATAACTATAAAGTTCCATTCTACAATAGTCGTAAGAGTAGATGTAAGACGCGTAAGTAGTAAGCTACTGACTAATGCTGGGTCTACAATGCGAGTCGCAAAGTCGTGAGTCGCATGAATTGACCAATCACAGTGGGATTTGAGGAGAATAATTCTTGCGACTCACGACTTTGCGACTCGCATTGTAGACCCAGCATAACAAGATTTTTACAATTCAAAAATAATCGATTGTATTTGGTCAACTGCTAGTAATGCTCTTATACCGCATACTCTTACAGTTATTGTACAATAATAGGTTTAAAATTTTCCGAAATGTATTTTTTATTTTACTCAATGTATCTTTTATCTCATTTTCCGATACACGTTATAACATGTTCCACCACGTGGTACTAACGCATTCATTCCGATTCAATTTCACCAAATTTAATACAGAACCAATCGAATTTAATCGGTCATTTTCAGCAGGGATGAGTTTAAGATTTTTCGAAATGTATTTTGTATCTTACTCAATGTATCTTTTATCTAATTTTCCGATACACGTTATAACATGTTCTACCACGTGGTACTGTGTTTCACACGGTAGAAGAACATACGGCATACACACGTTCACGTGCACCAAAGAAAAAAAATTGCAAAATTTAAATTGCTTACGTTTGCTACACTTACGCTTACGCTTTTAAATGACTAAAATTTTTCAAAATGTATTTTTTTATTTATTTAATGTATCTTTTACTGACCTAACCTTGTGACCGAACTTCGGGTCTGAGAATATTATAAACTCACTTTGAATTGAAATAACGGTCGCCACTACGTTTATCGTGTGAGCGTAGAACGCTTGAGAGCCAACGATGTACTCGAAAGCTGCTTAACTTCCTTCCTTCCTGTCTCGTACCAAAATACAAAATGTCCGCTGCTCAGCTTTACGCGTAGTAATGATCAATGTCCTCGGACAAGATCGCGCACTAACACTCGGTTCACGAACGATTTCGTCAAGGATTAAGATGAAGATTTATTTAAATAATTATATTGAATCTCGTTTTGAGTTAACAAAACAACGATATATATTTATTTCTTGCACACGAATACAATTATGCGTAAGCGATTGACGAATCAAAAACTGTTCGCGGGCGTTACCCGGGTCCCTAACAGCATTAATATCCTGTATATTTATAAAATATACATTTGCTGTTAGGGGTACAAATCTCGATCCTTCGGAATACGACGTTAATATCGGATTCAATTACTCGTAGAACGAACGCTGCGTCAAGACTTTTAATAGTAATCGCGTATCGCGAAACTATCTTTTCCCTGAGCGTATTATTTACGATCGCGAATAAACGATATACAATATTGCGCAATCTAAAATACTCTAAGACCGCACTCGACTATACGTCCGCAGTCTTCAACAACTAGGCGAGAAAAGACCTGAAAAGACCTCGACTCTACTCAATCTAGCACCGACCTCTCCTTCGAGCATGCGCAGCGAGCGCCTGGGCGGTCACGCCATGCACTTATGCACATCTGCCATCTTCTTTCTCTTTCTATCATGTAGCTGTCTCTCTCTCTTCGGCTCAACGGAAACTTTCTCTTTTGATGCAAACTGCAACTCGACCTTGATCAAAACATGCTAACAGAAAAATTCCTGAATTCGGGGCGTATCAGGCTTGGTCGGGAAGCGGGTTTGGCTGACGTGCTGGGCCTGGGGCGTAGAGTCCTATAGTAAGAGAAGCGCCATTTACCCCCACCATGACTTCTGTCCGCCATCTTGTGTACCTAGCAGCTGATCCGTGAGTGTGTAGAGTAAGTGTATGTGAGCTTGCAACAGCTGTTGACGTCACAAACGGAGTTTGGTGCACGCAGTCACATAACAGCAATTGTAAGTAATTTTCTTTGTTTTTCCTGAGTGTATCGTCTGAATATAGTTCGATAGTGCAATTGAATTTGATCTACGTTGAACGTGAAAGTGAAAATAATTTGTAGTTTCGAGAAAATAATGTAAGGTTGTGAGGTTAGATTATGTTGGGTAAAAGCTAACTCAAAATGAATTGTTTTCTTTTCTAGATTTTCCAGTACTTTCATCGTTTCTCGCAGACGTTCTCGGTTTCAATCCTTGCAAACACATTCTGCATTCTAATTTCGAGGTTAGTTTTTATTCACAGCAAAAATTTTGGAGTATTCGGCTGAGATTTCATTTATCCGACAATGACATTGTCGGACGTAGCGATTGGCTGCAGAATAGAAAATTTCTAGAAATTCGAGAAATTTTTTATTTCGCAGCCAATCGCTTACGTCCGACAATGTCGTTGTCGGATGTATGAAATCTCAGCCTTCCTGTGTTTCGATCACTTTAGGTTGCATTCCATTATTCACTGCCAGTGCCGAAAATGTATAGTGTATTGATGTAAACTTGATTTTAATGCTGGCAATAAATATCGAAATGCAGCTTTAATATATGATCAGTATATAATTTGGTATATGATTTCTTGCAGTTTGCAGTTTTCTGAATGTACATCCCTTTAAAAGTTATACAATAAAGTCAGCTCAGGAAATACTGGAGATATCATACTGCCACAACTCTGATTCATTACTCTTAGAAGAATCAAAGCGTTACGAGAAGCGTTTTATAAAGAAAATGTGCGATCCCATGCAGAATCAGGTGTTTGCACATTGCCACAACTCTGAGTTTTCATCCTCAGAAGAATTAGAGTTGTTGCAAGCTTTACAGAGGGAATATATGGTCAAATCCGGAATCATTAGGTGTTTAAAGTTGAAGCAGAACATGAAACTTCATAGAATTAAAAGAATTCTGTATGAGACAGATCGAATGAGGAGTAAAATATATTTTATGAAAAACATATTTGATGTATGCGAATCGAATGCAGAATGAAATACCTACGTGTTTAACATAACGTGTTTAACGTATGATGTAAATATAATCATTACTGTTTTTGATCTTAAGGCTGATTTATAGAGGCCATAACCGTTGATTTAAGATGTAATCTTTAAGAAATTGACCAATCACAGTCGATTATTCTTCTCACATTCGACTGTGATTGGTCAATTTCTTAAAGATTACGGCTTAAATCAACGGTTACGGCCTCTATAAATCAGCCTTTAGAGGTTTTGGTGTTTAGATCACCAGCAACAAATATCTGTATGACATTACCTTATTATGTGGATAACTTTTTTTATAAGTGTAAAGTGAATTCTTACTATAGAGAATTCTTACTATTATTGTGAAATAAAATTGGTGAATTATTAAATGACTTTTGTTTATTTTCTATCTTGCAACTAAAATATTTCAAAGAAATATACTATCAGCCAATGCATACATATACAGTGCAATGGAAGTACGCTATTGTTCTCAGCACAGCCATACACCAAGACCCACTATAAGTATTAGTATTAATATTATATAATACACGTATAAGTATTAATATTTATATTAATTAGATAACATTGCTGTTATTAACAGTAATAACATTTACATATTATTTGAATTGTTAAGAAACACATTTCTAATGTTAATCTTATTGAATATAAAGGTCCAACAAAAGTAATTTTAATAAAAATCAAAATATGCAAATTATAATTCTATATTATTGTTATTAGTAGATATAATAGTAAGAAACTTTAGTAATAATAATATAGTAATATTAGTAAAAAATTAATTTTAAAAATTATTTAATATTGTCTTTACGTATGCAAGATTACGTATATCAATGAATAATTATATACTCATGTCATTAATAACAAAATATATTTCATATTTTATAGTATATAATTATAATTGTTTTGATACAGCTAATGGACGGTACAAGACCAAATACTTAATCTCTAGGCACAGCCTAACACATAATTACCCTGTCACAGTTATATATGCAGTACTAAGCCTAACTTAAACACAAAAATATATAATTTTTTTCTATCACAGCACTGCAAAACAGTCTTCTCAATAAAAAAAAATAATCTTAATTAAAAAAGAATTGCTAAAATCACATAATAACAAAAAGAAAATCAAAGTTTTAGCAATAATGAAGAAATTGATTGAGATCATAACTTTAATTACATTATTTTTATGAAAACACCTTCTTCACAGAAGCATGCATAGCCATAGTTTTGCTGTCGTAACGCCTTCCATTAAGATGTGCTAGATCTTCACAGCGTTTAATACTATATGTCCGTAGCCTCATAGTAAAAAACTTCTTTAGAATTTTGTGTGTAATAGAATGGCATGTGGGAATATTGCAGCCATCCCATACATATTCCATTTGCTTTACTAAGAAATCTATCATGTTAATTTTAGCTTCACACAAATCATGCCGTATTTCTCTGAATGTTATTTCTGATTTTGCGATTGCTTTAAAGCATTCATCGGAAACTTCCACGAGGTTCTTGTGTTTGTAATTTCTCATTTCAGTTACGAGGGAATAAGGATGGCGGTCGCTCCCCCTGCCATAGGACGGAATTGAGACACACATCACAAACTGTCGTGCTACTTATTTTTATACTACGAATAACTGACCCTGCCATGTCATATAGGATCTGCAACTCCCAAGAATCTAATATGTTTATGTGATGATCTTTTAGTTGAGGCAATACTAAAGCAGATGATTCCATCAATTCTTCAATAACATTTTCTTCACGTCGTGCTATAGCTATATTTCTAGAAAATTTCATAAAATCCATTGTTATATCCTCAACATCTTCATCATAAGTATCATTGTCGTAGCTGCTATTCTTAGCATTAATGCAGACCTGGCTCAGCACCAAAACCTTTAAATTTTGTTTTACTTGGAGAGGGTTTGTGTTACGATAAATACCCTATTTTCATATGTATGTATGTATGGACTCTCACATTTTCTTTATTAAGCCCTTATTGGTCAGATACTATTTTAGTTTATTTCGTTTATTACTAAAAGTGCGGCCAACTGACCCTCTCACAACCTAAGTTGGTAACGCGAAAACCGCTTCTGTTATGTTCTTCTTCTTCGCCTTCACTCTGTGTGTCCGCGAGTCCTCTGTGCGCATTGTCACGTCTCACTGCGTACTTTTACCCGTGTGATTATCAATAAAGTTTCTTTATACACGCGGTGTCTTTTTTGGCTTTTCGTGTGATTTCACCCCGCAACAGGTTATGGGCCCAGGCACGCACGCACGACATCTCTTACACGATTAAAAAGTGTTTCGAACTTTTAACGTGCCTCGTCTCGTCCACGAAAACCGCAGCCATTTTTTTTTTCTCGGATAATTCTCCAACGCAAAAATGAGCGAGAACGCGGACTTGAGAAATCTTGTGAGATTCGACGGACAAAACTTCCAACTTTGGAAATTCCAAGTGAGAGCCATTCTCGTTGCGCACGACCTTTTGGACATCGTCGAAGGTACCGAAACGAAACCTGAAGCAGCCGGTGATCCCAGGAACGCATGGATAAGAAGAATGCCAAAGCAATGTTTATTTTGTCATCTTCAATGGAATACTCGCAGCTCGAATACCTTATCACATGCACTACCGCAGCGGAAATGTGGACAAAACTTTCCACCATTCATGAACAAAAAAGTGCATCTAATAAACTGTCGCTCACGACAAAATTCCATGAATACCGGATGGCCCCTAACGACTCTGTTGCTCAACATATCGCCAAGGTCGAAAATATGGCAAATCAACTCAAAGACATTGACGAGAACGTGTCGGACATCATGATAATGGCGAAGATACTTGGCACTCTCCCCAGCAAATATAACGCTTTCATCTCAGCGTGGGACAGCGTAGATGCAGCGGGACAAACGCTACAACGCCTGCGCGAGAGATTGCTACGAGAAGAAGCCCGGATGTCGTCGATGGACGAAGTGAGCACCGCTCTGGCGGCATCAAGCATTACGAAGAAGAAATGGAGCCATCGTCCATCTCATGAAAACGGATCTTCGAAGCGTACGAAAGACATCACCTGCAGTTTTTGTAGTAAGTCCGGACATATCGCGAAATATTGTTACGCGAGAAAAAGAGCGTCGAAAGCAACCAAAAAGAGTGATGATTCCGAAAAAAAGAGCGATCCGAAAAACGACGATTCGGCTAACTTCACGGCTTTTGTTGTTCAAGACGCGAACGAAACGAATAGCGAAATTCCTGCATACACAGTCGATAATAGAGTGACCGCGATTTTTAACCTCAATGAAGAGTGTGTTTGGCTTCTCGACAGCGGCGCATCTCGGCATCTCTGCTGCCAGAAAGATTGGTTCGCGAAATTAATACCGACAGATAGCGAATATGTTTGTCTAGGTGATAACACAATTCTGAAAGTTGTAGGTCATGGAACAATACCAATTTCCAGACTGGTCGGTAATAAATGGTTAGACGGCGAAATAAACAACGTCGCGTACGTTCCAACCTTAAAGAAAAATTTATTTTCGACCGGCATTTGCACGTCAAACGGTTTCTCTATTACTTTAAACGGCGATCGCGCAGATATACTCTCGAAAGATAAAACAATTGTAGCGCACGGTATCAAACAATCAAACAAACTAATACGTCTGTTGTTCGAACCGAGAACGAAAATAACGGCTCATTACGCGTCTTCTACAGCCTCCTTAGAAACATGGCATAAACGTCTGGGTCACGTAAGCTCGAACTCACTCACTAAAATGATAGCAAACGAATCGGTTTCTGGAATAAATTTATCGAATAAAAAGCCTTTTTTCTGTGAAGATTGCCCATTAGGCAAACAATCCAGATTCCCTTTTTCGTCAACTAAAGCAAAAAGTGAAGTCAAGCCCGGTGATGTTATCCATACAGACTTATGTGGCCCGATGCAAACGTCATCGATAAGCGGAGCTAGATTTTTTTCTATTGTTTAAGGACGAAAGTTCAGGTTTTAGAACCGTATATTTTCTTAAACATAAAAACGACGTTTTCGATAGATTAAAGGAATTTCTTGCCCTAACTAAAAATCAATTCGGGAAAGATGTTAAAATTCTAAGGGCCGACAACGGCACAGAATTCGTTAATTCGAATGTTCGCGATCTACTAAACATCAAGGTATTAAACTGCTCACGTCAGCTCCTCACACGCCCGAACAAAACGGTCGCGCGGAACGCGAGATGCGCACAATTGTAGAAAGTGCACGCACTATGTTATTGGCGCGCAATTTACCGAAGTATCTCTGGGGCGAAGCTGTCAATGCAGCTACCTATATATTGAACAGAACCGTACCCCTACGTCCGGACGGGAGAACGCCTTTCGAAGTATATACAGGGAAGAAACCAAACTTATCCCATATTAAAACGTTCGGTTGCGACGCTTACATGCATGTTCCCGATGTCTCGCGCAAAAAATGGGACCCCAAATCCCAAAAGAAAATACTCGTCGGTTATGAAAAAGATTCAGACAATTATAGACTGCTTGACGTACGAACCAAACGCATCACCGTTTCCAGAAACGTTATTTTTAATGAGAACACGACCGATAACGTGAAAGATAAAGGAGTTTGGATTTCGTTTGATTCCGATAACAAAAACGCCGGAAATGGAGACATTAATTTAGATGGCTCCATCGAGTCTTCGGGTTCGGATACTTTTGTCGATGCATCTAGCACACCCTCGGACGACGAAACTCGTTCTCTCGACGAACAGGACCAAAGGCGAACGCGTTCAGAACATTACGATTTGCGAGCCCGCGGAAACCTACGCGAACCGGAACGTTATACGGCATACATCGCGTCATGCGACACTCCTTCTAGTTACAAGGAAGCCATCAACGGTAAAAACTCGGTCGAATGGACAGAAGCGATACAAAAAGAGCTTCAAGCCCACGAAGAGAACCGAACGTGGGAGATCGTACCGCTCCCGAAAGACCGTAAACCCGTAGGTCACAAATGGGTATTCAAAATAAAAGATTCCTCTAACGATAATTCAATACAATATAAAGCACGCCTTTGCGCTCAAGGTTTCTCACAACAGGCCGGTGTAGATTATAACGAAGTTTTTTCGCCCGTCGTTAAGTACGAATCAGTTCGACTTTTGTTAGCGATTGCGGCAAATGAAAATCTAAAATCAGCCCAATTTGATGTAAGCACGGCTTATCTAAACAGCGATTTGGGAGAAACTATTTTCATGCAGATTCCGGAAGGGCTGAAAGTAGAGAATAAAAATTTTGTCTTAAAACTAAATAAAGCGATTTACGGTTTGAAACAATCCGGACGCTGTTGGAACGAAAAATTTGATTCTTTTATCAAAAATCTCGGTTTCTCTCAATGCTCTTCCGATAAGTGCGTATACGTAGCAAGTTACGACGGAGACAAAGTGTACCTAGCGCTTTACGTTGATGATGGTCTCATATTCGCGCGGCGTGCGGAGACCTTACAGCGACTAACGTCTCTACTTGAAAAGAACTTTAAGATTACCGTCGGTAATTCAAGTCGTTTTGTCGGAATGGAAATACAACGTGTCAACGACGGAATTTTCTTATGTCAGACGAGTTACGTAAACAAAATTCTACAGAAGTTTAATATGACAGAAGCGAACCCCGTCAACACGCCCTTCGATCCACATACGCGATTAGAGAACCCTACTGGCGATCAAAATTGTAACGTGCCTTATCGCGAAGCGGTGGGTTCGCTCTTATTTTTGTCTATGATCTCGAGGCCCGACATAGCCTTTGCAGTTAGCGTAGTAAGTCGATATTTCAATAACTATAGTCATACGCATTGGAACGCCGTAAAACGTATCCTCCGATACCTTAGGGGTACCAAAGAATACGGCATTTTTTTTGCGAATAATAGAAATTGTGAGCTAATCGGTTTCTCTGATGCGGACTACGCTGGCGATCCCGACACCAGACGCTCAACTTCGGGATATCTCTTCATGTTGAATGGGACACCCATAACGTGGTCGTCCAAGCGGCAGACATCTGTAAGCCTAAGTACGACCGAAGCTGAATTTATCGCAGCGAGCGAAGCAACGAAAGAAGCAGTCTGGCTTCGAAAACTGTTATCAGATGTCGGACGTCGATGTGTGAAACCTACCACTCTATATGTTGACAATCAAAGCGCGATAAAGCTATCAAGAAATCCTGAATTTCATCGCAGGTCGAAACACATTGACGTACGTCATCAATTCATATGTGAAAAGATAGCTGACAACGAAATTGACACAAAATATGTAAAATCGGATAGTCAATACGCAGACGTGTTTACAAAGCCCTTATGTAGCGAAAAATTTAATATGTTTAGATCCAAGTTAGTTACCGCCGTCACGAAAACGTTCAAGTAGTGGGGGTGTTACGATAAATACCCTATTTTCATATGTATGTATGTATGGACTCTCACATTTTCTTTATTAAGCCCTTATTGGTCAGATACTATTTTAGTTTATTTCGTTTATTACTAAAAGTGCGGCCAACTGACCCTCTCACAACCTAAGTTGGTAACGCGAAAACCGCTTCTGTTATGTTCTTCTTCTCCGCCTTCACTCTGTGTGTCCGCGAGTCCTCTGTGCGCATTGTCACGTCTCACTGCGTACTTTTACCCGTGTGATTATCAATAAAGTTTCTTTATACACGCGGTGTCTTTTTTGGCTTTTCGTGTGATTTCACCCCGCAACAGTTTGGAATGGGTTGTTTCACTCTCAAGGCAGAAAAAAGGTTTTCAATACTACACTGACAAAACCGACCAGTAAGTATAAACTTGTAGCAACGCTTGTACAAAAAATAATCTTGCAAGCCAATGATGCTTGCGCATGCCATGATAACGCCAGTTTGACAAGGCTTCCAGTGCCCATCAGTGCCTACTATCATAAAACGAAATACATAAGCAGTTTTCTTGATGTGGTCCATTGTTTCTTCATATGCTTTCTTGTTCAACAGACCAAGAGCCAGCTTCGATGATCTGTTTGACATTATATCAAACCAATGGCTCACTAATCTAATAAAAGAAGCAGTGGTCCTATAAGCGTCTTTACCAGTACGTTCAGCATATTTTCTCAGCGCAATCTCGGTTCGTCGATTGAAGACTGACCGGGCCGTTCCAACTTTCATCTTTTCATATGAATTTCGACAATGAACCTTAGTCTTTTTTAATCTGTAAGCTATCTTTATTTCAAATTGTAATTCGAACTCTAACACATCATCTATATGTTGGATATTAACTACTGGATCCGTTAATTTCTCAGAAACAAGAAAGTCATAAGGAAGATAAATAATTTTGTTGCTTTCAAGCATAGTTACGATATTTTTGAATAAGTGTACTGGATCCGGTATAAAGTAAAATCTATCCTCTGCTCTAACTGGATGCTGTATGCTGACTACAGCATCAGATTCACGTGTGCAACCAATACCAAACATATTCCACATGGCTCTATTTTCACACCCCATGTCAGTTGTAATTGAGTGAACTTTCAGCCCTATTTTTTCACACTTGTCTATGACTTTCAGTATTATATCCTTGAAGACACTGCCACTGCTAGACTTTTTATCCATTATTTTGGGTCCTACCTTCCCAGTAAAAAAATAAGCCACAGCAACTTTCCATCGTCTACTAATTCCTCCACACATGATGACAAGGACCTTTTTAGCTGGTCCAACATGAGAAGGAAAGGTGCAATTTCCTATCATTTTTTTAGTTGAAGGATCAAACACTAATCCAGCTTTAATTGCCATTTCGTCTGCAACAATCATACAATCTCTTTCATTTTCAGACATATTTTTTACTGCACATTTGAGCATGTCGAAGACCTCATCTAAGATGCCACTTTCAAACCAAATATGTTCTACCGTTCTTTGTAGGGTCCTAACTGATGGAAAGATGGGTAGATAATTCACAAAATCACAAAAATTTGTAGTACCCCATTTCATCTTAAACACAAGGGCATCCTTGACAGTTTCTGGACTCCAATTAAATCGACCACGAATAGACTGCCTTTTTAGAGATGCAATCTGGTCAGCACGTAGCCTTGATGTTAAGTCGAGAGACTTTGCATTCTTCTGTTCTAAGCGCCACAATCTACACTTATATTTTTCATAAATAGGTTTAACAGTATGGTATTTTTTTGTTATTATTTTTCCTATGGTAGTCAGACGCTTATTGTTATGTTGTAAGGTTTTTATTTCTTCCTCTTGTTTTTTCAGCTGATCTTGTAATTCTTTAATTATTATTGATGATGGACTTGCAGTAGATGGAGGTATATAAATGGGTTCAGAAGCAGCACAGATATCGGCCAAGATAGTTAGTCGGTTGAAATCATCAGTACCATGGTCTGCAATGCAAGGTGCAGAAAGTTCATGACTAATTTCCTTTGGAAAGTCCATAACAGAGAGGTCATGAGAAGAAGTAAAAGAAAGCTCTTGGTTTTTATCCTGATATGGCACACCTTCTATTACAATGTTATTTGTTTTGGCTATTACTTGGCTTTCTGTAACTTGAATGGATTTTGATGGCTCATATTGAATTGAGGTACAGCCATGATCACGAGGTAAGCGGTTCAATTGTGCAGTGAGATCTCGAAAGGGATGACGCTGATGTACGTCAATAACATATCGATGGTCATGCATTGCAAGAGAGATGTTTTCATTATTTTCTATAGCCAAAGGTATTGCAGAAGATCGTAGCACTCTGGACCCATCTGCACGTACTTTTTCCCATTGCGATGCATCAAAATGATTCTGAAATTGTGCCAAAATTAATCAATGCATCATGTGTAAATATGTCACATATGCGAGGAGTAATAAAAATATCTCACCTCACAAATGTAGCTGGAGACTCCAGGATACCATAATGTCTGTCCAATCCTCGACATCCAAACAGAACGTCTTTCAGGATCTTTAGGAAAGCAAAAGAGCTGCTTTCCCTGTCCCACCCGAACATTGCAGCCCTTTACTACACACGTACGGACCATTTCAACTGCATATAAAAAAACAGTAGTATGATTACAGTCTTATAAGATTTTAATGTAAGTAAATAATTAGGTAACAAACATATATACATTAAGTAATGACAATGCAGAGACACAAACTAACCTTATATTAAATCTGTTCAATGTTTATTATGATATGTTAACTGACATTGGAAAAAGGGACCCATAATAATATAATAATATTACATATACTACGTTTACGCGAGCGTTACTTCTGTAGTAACTTACGATATATCACTCGTTTACGCGGAGTAAATTATCGTAAGTTACTACAAAATCCCGTTTACGCGAAGGAATTATCATAAGTTACTACAGAAGTAACGCTCGCGTAAACGTAGTAATATTCATATATTACATATTACGTAAAATAAGATTTTACCTTATAATTTCTAAGTCTCCTTCTGTATGTATATACGTAGCACTGCATAGCTCGCTGTTGTATATGGAGCCTTACATTGGTACACAAAATGGCGACTAAACCACGTGACTCAGTTGACCAATCAAAAGGAGTTCGCTAATGTCGCTTCTCTGATTATAGGACTCTACTGGGGCGAGGTGAACCGATCGGCGTTCTCGCGCCAGTCCCGGGGATCCGAGCTCGGTCCCGTGCCTTGGCCTTCCGCGGATTTTCCTTGCTGCGAGGTTTCCGTGGTGGCGCACAGTGGGATGAAATGCAAATCTAGCTGGACAAAACTAAAAAAAATCAATATTCTTAAATAAATCAAATAACATAGTAAAGTATTATTTATACTTGTATAATGCAGATTCTATCATAATAAGGCCGGTAAAATATTCTGATGTTGTTATAACAAAGCCCATAATAACAGTTTCTCAGAGCAACTAGTTATTGGAAAATTATATTGTGTCTTTACATAATTATGAAAGTATATTATTGCAATTAAATTGTAATATTTTTGTGTTTATTTAAAAGGTTAAATTACGTTCTTTCAGTTTACGTTATGTGTTTTATTTTAATTCTTGTATGTTCAAAGAAATTTAATGAAAAGTAAGTATTACTTTTTATTGTATAATTAGTATACATTATTGAGTAGAAAAAGCTTCAACCGGCTTCATCCAAAATAATCAAACCATAATTAGATTCTTTGTAGTACATATTTTAAGCACTGTATAAAATGATGTGCTACTTTTTGCAACTTTTGCAAATATTCTATCTTTTAACAGTAGATTTTTTGTAAATTCGTAAATAATATTAAAATATTATTCAAATTATGGAATGAATTTTGCATAAAAGCTAAAAATTATTTATTTAAGTTTGGCGGAACGAAGAAATCTAATTTTATTTACAATATAGGATGTCTATAAAGTCTGTCTCTACCCCTTTGAATAATTTTTCAATATTATTTACGCACTTAAAAAAATCTACTGTTAGAAGATAGAATATTTGCAAAAGATAAAAAACATCCAACAAGCAGCAAGATAGGCCGACCATTCGACATACAAATCGCCGAGAAAATGGAAAAAATATTTTATTACATCGAAAATCACGATGATTGCCAATTCACGTTAGCAGAGCTGCGAGATTTGCTTGGAGAAGATGCCCCTGCGGATATGACGATCCAAACAAAATTAATAGAAAAATATGGTAAAAATATTATTATTACTGTGAAGCCAAATAAAATGACAATAATATGTTTTTAATAACAATAATTTTTTTACATTTGACATGGATTAGGCCTACTGGGGACACCATGTAAAAAAAAAACGCGCCTTGTATCTTACCTCAAAGGTGGTGCGGAAATGGATACAACGCTCGACGTACACATTCGTCACTTTGTATTTCGCAAACGGTTCATCGTACGTGAAAAATAAATAGAACCATTTTTGTAGAAAATTTCATGATCTTTCTTTTTTGTAACCACCTTAATTGACCTCCGAGCCATACAAAACGAGATTTTCGCAAAAAACTGATTTTCGTGACCTTTGATCTTGAATAACTTTTTTAGCCCTGCCGATATCGTTCTCTATTTTTAATATGTTATTTAAAACAACGAAATAAAGCGATTAAAAAAAAAGTAGGATCTATAATTTTTTTGAACAGAAAACCTAAAATGACTGGACTAAATGGTGTTTTTTCCACGAGGTCGCATTTATCTCGATTTCCATCAAGTACAGATGCAAGACACAAATTATGGATACGTAATAGTGGTAAGTTTTTTACATATATATATTTTTACATTTTCTTGTATTAGACGCACATGCATGCATAAATATACGTAATACATACATACGTACGTACATACGTATACATATACATACATATATATATATTATATATAGATATTGACAAAATTATATAGGCATCCTAATTTTCATCGAAATTTTACTCAATTTTAAATTAGTAACTCCGCGTAACTCCGCGAAAAATGATCATATTGAAAAAAAATTTTCTTCTATTTTAAAGGGTAAAGTCTGTACTTGAAGGAACATATGACAGAAATTGATTTTATCCTTTCCCCATTCCAGTATTTTTTCTAACGTAAGAACGTATTTAATCTTCCAAAAAATGCAATTTTTGATGCACTCTACGGGGTGAAATAAATTTTTTGCGCAATTGCCATCATAACTATTGTCAACTTTGAACTTTTCCCTGTAAATAAAAAAAAATAAAGTTCGTACGATTTTTGTTCGCGGCGTTACGCTTATTTGAAATTGTGTAACATTTCGATAACAATTAGAATGTCTAATAATTTTTTCAATGACTGTATATGTACATATGTTTATATATTTTTTATTGATATATTTGGAAAAATAAATCAACATATCCAATGTGTGACAATGGCTGTATTACTGCTTTTATAAGAAAAGGTTAATTATTTAATTATATAATTATTTAATGCAGTTACTATATACTGGCAGAGAGAAGAATTCTCTCTGCTACTGGTCACAACCATCTTATATGTCTGACGTATCTTTATGGCGCATCACTGCAAGTAGTATAGTTCAATTACTGTGCGTCATGCCGCAATGGCATTAATAACTTACTTTTAATTTTATTTACTGTCGTTTATAATTAACTTAATATGTTTCGGTATTTTCAAAAAACGAATATAATACATTGCATTTGCAAGTAAAAATAAGAAAAGTTTGCGTTGAAAAAATGTTATAAATGTAGAAACGTATATAAAGTTGCGGTAGTGAAAAATCTTTAAAATGCTAATACTAACTGCTAGTTTACGCGTATGGTTTCCAATACCGCGGAACATTGTGCGTATTTGTATACATACATACTTTTATAACATTTTTTTAACACAAACATTTTTTGTTTTTCTTGCAAATATATTATATTATATTATATTCGCTTTTTAAAAATACTCATACATGTTAAGTTTATTATTACCAGCACTGAATTATAAAATAAATTATTAGTGCCGACACGGCCCTGATATGTTAGTACTCTTGCAGTGATATATTGACGCCATAATAGCATGTTAGACACATTAGTGGCAACAATTTTATTGAATAAGTAGCTTCTTCTTTAAAGTACCTGTACTTATAATCGTTGTCACAGATTGGATAATTTGATCTATTTCGACAAGTTTGGAGAGATAAAATATATTTGAACTTTTTTAATAACCTTGACGTTATGAGGGGCGCATCATTCGACGATTTTGAAATTACATGGACCATATTGATAATGCCAATAAAGGAGGTTCCAATTTATTGTCTCATATCACAAAAGCACATATTCGCCCCAATGCTTTTGAAACAATAAATGTAATAAAAAGAGCCTTTCAATTATTCAGTCATACGTTTGCATCCGCAATAAAAACTGCTGGTAATGCTCAAGTATTACGGACAGATACGTGGGATGCAACGGCTGATTTTACAGAAAATCTGAATAAAGTAATAGATGCTTGCAATTCTTACAGTCTAAAAGTTACACATGGCGGAAAACGACCATTGTCTCCCAAAAATCCTGTCGTTGAATTGTTATTAACAGATTTTCTGAAATGTTGCTCAATATGGTCTACATCGCGGGACAAAATATCAAAAATTCCTTGTTTAAAAGGCTTTATTATAACTGTACAAGCTATACTTGAAGTATATAAAGAACTCACAAGGCGATATGAAAATTTTGAACTTGCAACAGGATTATGTAATCAAGACTCGGTTGAACATTTATTCTCTAAATTAAGACAACGCGGAGGATTTAATCCCAACCCCACAGCAAGAATGATCCGACTTTCTCTGAGACATATAATATCTACGGGATATATTCCAACAACTGATAAAGGCAATGTTCAATGCCTTGAAGCTGAATCTCTTATTAATTCACCGAGTCATCTTGTTAAAACGTTAGAAAATTCATTGAATGCAAATCATACTGTCATACAATGTGACAATAGTTCTGAAGATGAAACATTTATGGAAGATTTGCAACTTCTTGCAGAATACGATAATGTGATATGATCAAAATGCTGTTGCATTTTTTTCTGGATATATATAGCGCGACGAAGCGTAGGAAAAACGAAGTGCGATAATTGTCGTCATTGCATGATGAAAACGCCAATGGAAAACGCAACGGAAAATGAGATGTACATAGAATTTCAAGAATATCCAAATGCAGACGAAGATGCTCCTGCAGTAACGAAATTGATACGACAGATCTTTTTACAAAAGTGGTCCAAACGCAATTAATGGCATTCAATCGTGTATGGCTACATTATTATTGGCCATCAAAGCAAATTCTAGAAAAGATAACGAATGAATGTATAAATGCAACAAATGAAAAACACTGTGAATGGCTAGACAAAAATAATGCGTGCTACAATCATCGACTGCAAGCGTTGCGATTTATGACGAAGGTAAAATTGTACTCTCGCACGAGATATAACAATCGTGCTATAGAAAAAGGCAATACCCGCAGAAAAATGAGTAATTTGTTAAACAAATAAGAAATAATTACAAGATTGTAGCAAGATAGAATAAAAATAACTGCAATACATAAGCATAAAAAAGTAAGCAATAAAATAACATAGAACGCAGAATCATTTTAAAATATAATGTAACAATGCTTTTTACATATTAATTTTGTACAAAATATGAAATACAATACTTTTTTAAATCTATTATTGTTTTATTGCATCTTATCGTACCGTCATTATATGGACAGAAATACTTTCTACATTGTATCATGACATATTGCATCCATTATGTCTCAATAGAGGCATATATGTTTGCAAGTTATGTTACTTTGCAACGAGTATGAATTTCCAGTAATGAGAAAAATAAGCTTAAATTTTTTATTTTCATATAGAAGACCGCAATCACAATTGAAATAATTGCATAAATCGTAGACTAGCAGGTCTTGTCACGGAATATATAAAAAGTTGTAATATGTGATCATGCTACGAAATTGTAAAATCATGCATTTTTTTGTTATCAATGATGCGTAATAAGTAATAAGATGCAAATTATAATAAAGATTTAAAAAAGTACATTTAGATTTATTATATGCTGCTATTAACATAAGCATATTAAGTGTTGTGCGCACGTTATTCTACAACTATAATAACTAAACTATTAAAAGTATTACTACTAAAAGTACTATTAAAACTAAAAAGTAACGTACACACGTACTATATATCATTGATTTTAATAAATCATTTGCAATAACAAACGTCGTAAAATATAAATATGAGAAAAAAAAGACGTCAAAATACAACTGATATTTTTATTAAAGGAAACCTACATTTATGTATATTTCCCCGTGATGAAACCTGTTAGTCGACGATTTATGCAATTATTTCAACTGTGATTGTGGTCTTTACGTCATGCTCATTAACAGCAACACAAAGTATTGAAATAAAACTTGTAAGTTTAAATCTTTTTTCTGCGTTTTTTGATAAATTTTTTAAAAAACGCGTTCTATGTTTAAATTGCACATCAGCTAAATATAAATAGTTTATATAGCATAGCCTTAAAAAATTAGTTATTTCCAAATAATATAGGGGAGACCGGGGCTAAGCCGACAACGGGGCAAACTTGACACTAGGCTTTTTGCCAATTTAAATCTATCGTAGAAACTTGCCTTTCCTACTGTAAATGCGTCTTTATGTGCCAGTATTATCAACGGAATTTGGTAACATTCTGAGTTATAGTGTAATTTTTAACGCGACATAAGCGTTTTTGATAGTGAAAAGTAATTTTTCTGATCTCTCGAAAATGTCTACTCTTTCATCGAGCTTTACTCTTGCGAATCTACCGGTAAGTGATTTTGATGGGAAATTTGATGCTCTATATGAATCCGATAATCGTTTTTGCATATTTTCGAAATTTTCATGTTTTTGAAGTGACAAAAGTGAAAAACGACGTCCGGGGCAAAGTCAACACCACGCCGTTTCGTCGGCTCCCAGTAACAAACGATGCTTGTCATGCAGCCGTATGGCTCATGACAAATGTATGCGCACGTCCGATTGCGAGTTTACCTGTATTAATTGTTTTTCAGACATGAGTTTAGATGAAGATAATTGAAAGTTCAAAATTTTTGTTCTCATTATTTTAAATGATTGTTCTAGCTACTTTATTCCGAATTTTTGTACTTTTTAAATACACAATAAACAATGTATTTTCATTTTCAGACAGTAAAAAATAAGTTCCAGATCAAATTGTGTCGATCAGACAAAGTGTTGAGTTTGCCCCGGCGGGGTGTCGAGTTTGCCCCGGCATTTTTCAATTCGAAAATTTGTCTTCGCGTCACTTTTCCTTTCCTGGCGGCAAAACAAAGCGACGTACAGCAAAACTTCCTGAATCAATTTTGTACCTGAAGAAACACTCTTTAAATATGTACCATTGAATTTGCCTAAAAATTTTAATTAAATATTAAAAATTGCCTTTGAAAAAATAGTGTCGGCTTAGCCCCGGTTTCCCCTACATATATATATATTTTTTTGCTAAGATATTTATGTATTAACAACTATTTATATTGTTAGAAATCTTAATATTGTAGAATGAAGGGGAGGGGTTTTTAGTGGGTGCAAGCCCCACACTACCCCGCCGGACGGCCGACGCGGATGAACGTCAGGCATTTTCCCCTCCCTGCTTAAAAAAAAAAAAATTGCGTGTACATACATCGTCGCGTTAGAAAAAGTATGACCGGTGGACTACTGGATGCAACATATTGATATACATATATTGAAACAGTATAATATATAAGTGTCCAGGCAAGGACGACCCTCATGAAGGAGTGGGAACGTTATCTCGAGAATCCCACCCTTGCAGGGAGGAGGGTCGTCGAAGCCGTCCGGCCCTGTCTGCAAGACTGGGCAGACAGAAGGGGACGCGGTTTGTTCTTCCATCTGACGCAGGTGCTCACCGGACACGGTTGTTTCGGGGAGTACCTGTGTCGGATTGGAAGAGAAAGGACCACGCAGTGCCACCACTGTGACGCAGTCCTGGACTCGGCGCAACACACGCTTCAAAACTGTCCGGCGTGGGACGAAGAGCGCCGAGTCCTAAGGGACTGCGTCGGGCAGGATTTCGCGCTCCCGACCATAGTGGCAGCGATAGTCGGGAGCGACGAGAAATGGGCGGCCGTCTCCTCCTTCTGCGGTCAAGTCATGGCCTGGAAGGAGAAGGCGGAAAGGATCAGGCGCGGGGAACGACCTGATCCCAAACAGCCGCCGGACCAGGGCGTCTTTCTTAGACCGCGCGGGCGAGCCCCCAGGAGGGGGGAAGCCCGCGGGAGACGCCCTCCAGCGCCCGCTCGACCAAGAGCCTATACAGGCCCGCTCTCCGGAAACGGAAGCACCACCACATATTGCTGCTGCGGGGCAATTCGGTACGGGTTGGTGGAAGGTGGCAGCAGCGACTCGCTGCCACAACGCCCAACGCGCGCGTCCCGGAGTTCCGGGGGGTGGCAGTCTCCGGGCGCGCGCCTCAGAAGTAATTGCGCCTCTCCCTACGCCGCACAGTGGTCAATTCGAGAGCTTTTAAATTATTTTTGTTTCAAAAAACCTGCGGGGGGTCAAATATGAACAAATCAGGGTAATTTTGTTTTTAAAACACTCGTTACAGATTGTACTTTGACAGGTCACTGCCTAAATTTCAAAATAAACAATTGTAAAATTATAAAAGTTAATACAATTTGCGATTTAGTAATTACAATAATTGTTTTTTAAAGCATCCATTTTTCCTTATTTTCAACGAACTTGAAAATGTATACTCTGGGGTTTTCGAGGTCGCTGATTATGATTCTAAGGTGAAAATTGGTATATTCAAAATGGCGGATCCAATATGGCCGACTTAATTTCGAAAAACGATGCAAATTTTATAACTTGGGGGTTTTCGAGGTCGCTGGTTACGAATCTAAGGTCAATATTGGAATATTCAAAATGGCGGATTAAATATGGCAAGTAATAATAATACGTCTATGTAACAGAACGGATATTTTTAAATTTTTTTCTGATAGTACCCAAATAGCACCGTACATCTTATGGACGTCCGTTTTACGTCCATTTTACTACCATACGTCCATGGGCATAATAAGATCGTCCAATGTACATCCATATAAGGATGTACATTGGACTAATAAAGAGGGACGTCCAGTGGACATCCATTTGAGATTCCCTTTATATAACTAATTTATGGATATATACTGTACATCCAATGGACATTTGTACATGGACTTATTTTGGATTTATTATTATATCCATATCTTTTGTCACAAAAATGAGTTTTGTAAGGCATAGCGTTACTTTCTCGTCACTTAAGGCATTTTAACTTTTCCGTCGTCATGTCTATAATAAGTTTATAATAGTATGCGTAGCAGTCTTTTTTTATGGCGTGTCATGTGCGTGCAGATACCATAACGAGTCTTGCGCGGATTGGTCGAGCGCGATCACGTGACTTGATTTGGCGGGCTCGTGCAGGGATGAGCGCGCACGTGCCTTACTCGTGTTACTCGTGTATCGTACCGGCTCACCCTTGGTCTATTGTCCATTTCTGGGCTACTCAGTGGTTTTACCTGCATCACGTTGCTCTCTCGCAGAGAGGCATGCAGGTATACGTACGTACGTAGTGTCAATTGTCACAGTGTAGAATACCAAGTGCGGTGTTTCGAAGAATTACGAACGACTCGTCGGAGATTGATCCGGTTAGCGGTGTCGCGGGTTGTCGAACGGATCGGGACAGACCTAGGTTGTGAGGGTACACGAATACGAAAAAATGTAAGTATATGTATATATGTATATATATGTATTTAGTAAATAATTTTAGCAGATTTTTATTGTCATAACCTAAAAAGTTAATATTTTATTTTATATGACAATATTACATATTTTTCGGTATCAAAAGAATAGAAGCAGCGTGTAATATTTATTTACTTAATTATCGCAATAATAATTCGCAATTATAATTTTAAAAATAGTGTAGAATACCAAGTGTGGTATACGCGGTGTTTCGAAGAATTACGAAGGACTCGTCGGAGATTGATCCGGTTAGCGGCGCACAGTGGTCAATTCGAGAGCTTTTGAATTATTTTTTTTTTCAAAAAACCTGCGGGGGTCAAATATGAACGAATCAGGGTAATTTTTTTTTAAAACACTCGTTACAGATTGTACTTTGACAGGTCACTGCCTAAATTTCAAAATAAACAATTGTAAAATTATAAAAGTTAATACAATTTGCGATTTAGTAATTACAATAATTATTTTTTAAATCATCCATTTTTCCTTATTTTCAACGAACTTGAAAATGTATACTCTGGGGTTTTCGAGGTCGCTGATTATGATTCTAAGGTGAAAATTGGTATATTCAAAATGGCGGATCCAATATGGCCGACTTGATTTCGAAAAACGATGCAAATTTTATAACTTGGGGGTTTTCGAGGTCGCTGGTTACGAATCTAAGGTCAATATTGGAATATTCAAAATGGCGGATTAAATATGGCAAATAATAATAATACGTCTATGTAACAGAACGGATATTTTTAAATTTTTTTCTGATAGTAATTGGGGTGAAATTGTGGCAAAACGTTAAGATATTATTTATCTAACAATTTGTAAGTTAGAGAATTACTTTATCTACTCGATTAGTTGAAAATTGATATCATAGCTAGGTGTAGGAGCTGTCAGTTTAAATTATTATTCATATGGTTATCTAGCTAAAAGAGGTTATATTCTTTGCTCTTCGTTCATATCAAGTTCGTTATGATTGTACAAATTCTATGTCTTCTAAATGAAATAATCTTTTTCCAATTTCTTTGACTTTTTTATGTTAAGCATCATTAGCTTAATGTATCATTATTAGCAGAAAATGGAAAAGTAACGTTTTACGTTTATTATTTAACAAAAATTACATGACAATTTTGTAAATGTTACGTTACTTTTCCATTTTCTGCTAATAATGATACATTAAGCTAATGATGCTTAACATAAAAAAGTCAAAGAAATTGGAAAAAGATTATTTCATTTAGAAGACATAGAATTTGTACAATCATAACGAACTTGATATGAACGAAGAGCAAAGAATATAAACTCTTTTAGCTAGATAACCATATGAATAATAATTTAAACTGACAGCTCCTACACCTAGCTATGATATCAATTTTCAACTAATCGAGTAGATAAAGTAATTCTCTAACTTACAAATTGTTAGATAAATAATATCTTAACGTTTTGCCACAATTTCACCCTAATTACCCAATAAACACAAATACGTCCTATGTACGTACAACGGACGTCCATGCCGGACGTTGTGTACGTCCACGGACGTCCATACCGAGTACAGCGGACATACACGGGACGTCCACTGTACGTCCGTTTGCAACTCTGGTGGACATCCATAAGACGTCCATTATTGGACATGAATGGATCTTAAATGGACGAATTATGGATCTTAAATGGACAAAATTCAAACCTTTACTGGACATATTTTGGCTTATTATATACATGCATAATTCATAATTAATTAGGTAATTAATCGTTAACAACAATTTTGTAGAACTGAAATATTTTTATTTTTTATTTACTGTGTGTGTTTGTGTACAAATATATATATATCATTTTTAATGTACTTCATATATATATAATTTTTACTTTAAAAGTATAACACAATATATTATTTTGTTATTTTATCAAGGTATATATATATATATATTTCTTATAAACTATATTCTTTGGTATATTGTTAATAAACGGATCGACTTCACCTATTATTTTATGCAAGTCGTCTAGTACTTCCTGTCGTCGATTTTCTATAATTTATTTTTCATAATTCTTATTTTTCAGTATTTTCTTCAGTATTTTCTTCAGTAATTTTTTTTTCATTATTGCTACGTTCTTTTGCTCGTCGTATCCATTTTTTAATAGCTTCTTCGCACTCTTTGTTAGTACAATTTGGAATGCTTCTTTTGACAGAACCTGTAATATATAAACACATGATAAAAAATATTCAGAATATTTATTTGAAATAAAATACACATTGTTACAGAAATTTATTTTTTATATTTATTTATTATATTATTTATTTTATATTTTTTGTTATATTTTTTGTTATATTTATTCCTCAATTCTTTATTTTATATATAATTATATCAACGTTTTGATCATTCCTTGGTATAATTTTTGCTTTTTTGATAATTATAATTAATTCAAATTTAATTATTAAATAAGTTAAATAAAAAATATGAAATAAGTTACATAACAATAAAAAGCCTGATATTAAAAACCAAATTGACTGATGAAAAAATTAATTACAAGTGATTTGATAATAATTTTCAAAGAAAGAATGGTTAAAAAAAAAAGTGTTAAGTAAAAGATAATCTAAAAAGCTATTTACCAATTATCAAATCCGCTAATTTTAATTTGTTAAACGTTTTCTTGGTCCGCCTTCCTAGCCAGCTATAGGTTGCTGCAAGGTCATTTGTGATTAACATCTGCAAAGCTCTTTGTGTAAAATTATATACAGAGCTTCCACCTATTCTTGAAAGTTCATTTATCTGTAACATTCAAAATAAAAATAATTATATTAACTGAAATTTCATTATTTAATAAAGTAGGGGAGACCGGGACAAATCGTGACATTTTTTGGTTTTGAATTTTTTCTGAGATAAGTATTTGAGATAAAAATACGTTTTAGCCGGTTTTTTCATCGTGCAACCTTCTAGTTTTCAAAAAATATTTATTTGTGTCTTTTCATCACATTACTTTTAAAGTAGAACACAAAATGCCTCACTCTGTCCGGGGTAAATCGTGACAAGGCACGGGGCAATTCGTGACAATTCTTCTTTCAACGGGTTTCAATGTCCGAATTCGTCCTATTTTCATGATTTATATCAAAACGTACACTTACTCACTCAAAAAAGGTTTTTATTAATCAAATTGTACATTAAATGGAATAGGAAGGGCAAAAAATCGTTAGGCTTCGCTTTCGTCGTCTTCCGAACTGCGAGTAACGACCTTTCTCGGGCGTCCACGTCCTCTGCAAGCTGGCTGTTTCTTGGGGAGCTTGATCCTTATATTCTTTTTTTTATTTTGTACTCTTTTGTCATTTTCGTCAACAAGTGCATCGAGTTCATTAGCGTCAGTCAAAATTGCACTTCTCTTTCGTTTTCGTCCTCTTGTTGTGACTTTCCTTTTGCCCGCTTTTGGAAACGATCGAAGGGATTGTTTGAGGCCCTTAACACATCATTTTCAGTTGAGGTACCTGGCTGTGGTTGGTCATCTCCATTCCATCCTCGATCAGTGACTTGACCGGGTAAAAAATCGATTTCATCAAAAACGTCAGGATTGAAAAGAAAGATTCCTGCTGCTTTGAATCCGGCCCTGATGTTTGTACTTGTTGTGGCTAAAGGCAAAGAATCGGTGACGATTGAAGGGATGTCATATATCGTCATCGTTTTCCCAGGATTGTTCACGCAATGTGTCACGAATTACCCCAGGCGGTCATGTCACGAAATGCCCCAGCGTCATTTTTTATCTTTCGTGGTCCGAAAAACCCAGACAAGAAATAAATGCATGCAACCTGCGTTACACATGTGTGTGTAAATGCCAGGTGAACAAGTAAAACTTACCGTTTCAAATCTGGAAGCAATTGCTTCGTATTGAACACAAAATATCCGTGGATTCAAAAATTTACTTTTACACGAGGTAAACACTTTTTCCGCCACTGACAACGAAACATTGTAGATACGCACACCGAATTTTGTTCTAATATAGAGGACCATTAGACCCATCTATGGTCTGTAATACAGGTTTCTACCAGCAAATGCATAGAAGTTATCCGCGCGGGAAATTTTTCGTATTGTCACGAATTGCCCCGGTCTCCCCTACATGTTGTAACATTGCAATAAAAATGTTACATATATTTGAGAATAACAGACATTATAAAAAATTACCGCAACGTTAAAATTTGTTTCGTCATTAAGATGTTCATCGACGCGGATTAGATTTTCTTCATTTTGTAAAGGAAAATCAAAAAGTGTGAAAAATGAAGTTGCTTGGTCCTGCACTTGATTCTCCCTATTATTCGTAAGAAGACGATTAATAGATGTGGTTAATTCTTTCTGAGCATCTTCATACTGCCACATACTTGCTTTTAGCAAGTTTTGTTGGCGGATTATTTCTTGAAAGTAATTTTCTGGAAAAATAGTTTAATATATTTATCAATCAACTGTCAAACATATAGTAATTTCGATAATAAATTCATTATTTTATAATAAGATTGATAATAAGTTTATCGAAAATAAACTGTATATTAAATATCTATGTTACTCGCAATCGTCGAATTTGCTCATTGCCCGAATTTTTTAACCAACGCGTTGTGAGTGTTTTCCAACGCTTAGTCCAAGATCGAAATAAATACCCAGAACACGTTGTGGACATTTAAGCTTACTCACATCGCGTTGGTTGAAAAATTCGGGCAATGGGAAAATTCAGCGATTGCGAGTAACATATACATACCACAATTGTTTTTCAAATGTACTGGACAACATTTACACTCTGTCATAAATGGTTGATTATTAAAATCTTTGTTGCTATTTAAATTTTTGTTATTATCTACAAAGTGTACAAAAAAATACGTTATAAGTTTTTACATTTTGTAAAAAGTTGTGATTAATAATTCTATATTACGAAAAACAATTTACCATTAGATTTTGATAAGTTCTTTCGAAATTTGTCAGTATTTCGTAATCTGTCACTGTCATTAGTAGCTTCATCGCTTATTTTTCTTTTCTTTGTTTTTATAAAAGTACTGGTACTTTCTGGAAGAAAAAACGATTAAAGACCAAACGACTATTTAAATGTGTTTTTTGAATTCATTAATTGTTCGCTACTGTTTTATTTTATCCCTAAAATCTTACCATTTTTTAAAAGGTTTTAAGATTTTTAAGGATTGTAACATATTCCTTTTTGTAATATATTATTGTTTAAACTTTAAATAAATAATATAGCCCACTTTTATTTCTCAGGTAACTATTTCACATTTTTTCAACACAATTGTTTAACAAACCAAGTTATAGGCGTAAATGCATGTGTTATTATATTATACGAGTTATTTTGCATATACACTAATAATTTAAGAGCATATATACTAATACAGATAGAATTCAAAATTATTAATCTAATTTAATAAATAAATAATTACAGTACATATGTTCTTAAATAATTACTGCATATGCACAATAACTCGTATGTACAAAATAATACATGTATCTTTATAAATAATTTGGTTCATTGAAAAATAGTAAGAATTGTACGTAGGACAAAAACATTATTTGTGTCACAAGCAATCACAACGTACAGTAATTGAAATGCGGCTGAAGAAAAAGAAGTGAATGTCAAAACGTCCCGCCTCCGAAGAATGTAATTTACATAAATAAATAAAATTGATTGTTTATATTTAATATTTTTATATTTTATGCTCGTAAAAAAGGCCTATATTTAACTAACTATTATTAATTATTTATAATACGAGCTCAATTTTATACTTTTATTTTAAAAAAATTTTAAAAATTAAAAAAATATGACCAGATACTACCATGTTTCTTGATTAATAAGATGCAGGTTATACAAAATTTCTATAATGTATCAAATAAATAAATGTATACAAACCATTTGTTAAACGTGGTGGAGTCGGTAATTTAGTTGGAGACACATTGTTATTATCGTCTGATGTCGATGAATTGTTCTCTTCAAACGAAGAGCCATAAGTTTTTTTCGTCACTTTCCTTTTATTTCCAAATGACCTATCAGAATTTATGTCGGATGTATATTCTGCCTTGCGACATTTATCTTGTGCTGTGGAATAATTGGCTACAACAAAATAAGTATAACGTTACGACAATGCAATAAATAGATTTTTCGTCAATTGACACATTAAAACGCAATAAGTAGTATATTTACAGAAAGTTCCATTCCGCAAAATCCTGATAGGATATGAAGGCCAAGAAACATTGGGTTCATTATGATTTTTGATTGCGGCCTTTAACTTTTCAGATGTGAGTGATGGCCAGTAACACTTGTTATCGTGTATCCAATTACTTGGAACTGCTTCTACATTATCTTCTTCCGTGAAAATGACAACTGTCCATGTCTTCGCCATTTTTTCCTGCAAATTATTAACAAATTGTGTACGCAACTTCAAATACATAACTTTAAATCAATAATTTCAGTTATACAATAAGTATTCGGAATCAAGCCGTTAACGAATAGAGGGGAACTTGATCTTTTGTCTTATCGTAAAATTTATTTAATTCTCACAATCAGATATATAGTTTCAGAATAATACTTTTTATATTATAATAATATTCTTTAGAACATTATTCATCTTTTTTTTTTAATATTGAAAAGTTAAACCTGATTTAAGACAAGAATGATTTATCTATTATTTTATTAATTTTAATTGTAAAATATAATCGACATAATTTAAATAATCTTAAATTAAAAATTTTTAATATGTAAAAATAAAATTATTAAAATTCTAAAATCTATCTAAATTTGATCAGACGGAATGAAGCAAGGGAAAAATAAAAATTTATCTTTAAAATGTAATCTTATACATTTATGCGATATTTCATTTATGTTTCAACTTTGAAGATCATTGACAACATTTTCTACTAAATATATGCCTAAATCAGAAGACTTGCATGGCTCATTATAAAAATCTTTTTTTGATTCAAATTTATTCCCAATTATTACTGTATTTTCATTGTTACTAGCAATATTTTTAATTAAAATAATTTCACCGTTATTTAAAGTACAACAATTATCTGGTTCTTTTATTTTTAAAGTAAAATTAGAAAACACTATTTTTTTCCACTGACTAGTATACCGAAATTGATCTAAAGGTCCGTTATCATGTTTATTTAATAATTTAGGTTTCGAATTTAATTTATTTTCTTCATTTAATTCCGCAAAATTTTCTTCATATATACGATTTATTATTTGTTGTAATGGTTTATTTTTTTTACGAATATATCCTTTTATCTTTTGCATATAATTTTCGAAGGGATAGGCACTGTATTCTTGTAAAATTCCAAATTTTTTTACATCACCGCATAAATGTAATAAATTATGAATATTAATTGAACAATTGTCTTTGCCATACAAGATTATATAAGTTTTTATAAAATAATTAAGAAGAGAATTAGCATACTCTAAATATCTAACATGATGAGGAGATGATAAAATAGTGATGGCTACATTTAAAGACATAAAATTGAGATATTTGTCACGATTAAGTACAGATTTTAAAACAACAGGACCTGTGTATAATAAAAATTGTCTAAATTCTGTAGCCTTCCACCTCCTACTTTCTACTAATGATCTCGGATGACGATTAAATTCTAATGGAATATTTTTAATTTGATTTATTAATAAATGAGAAATTTCTGAAATTTGTGCATAAGATAATTTTGTTGATGGTTTACCAAAACACCACATATTCACTACTACATTTTTTGTAACACCTATATCAATTAAATGCATCGGCTCCACAGGAAAATCATCAATCATATTTAAATGTTTGATTAATTCGAGATCTGAAGTTTTTGAATTTATGTGGTGTTCTTCTTGAGATTTAGATCTAAAATCAAAATCGATCCTATCACGGAATTTATTTAAATTCGAGAAACAAACTCTACCGTTAATATAATCTCCTTCTATAACACATTTTGTACATGAATAATAACCCGTATGACCCTTCGTAAATTTAATAAACGCCTTAGCAGGTGTATCGCAAATAAAACCTTTAATTTTAAATGGATAATTAAATCTTTCGTGTTCTCTATTTATTATGATACCATGCGTTGATAAATCTATAACTTCGGCGATAAAATCTTTCAAAAATACATTTGCATCGTCCGGCTTTCTTTCCCCGCAATATATACCTACAACACCTACTTTATTATGATTTTCAACCAAACTACATAATATTGGCCACAACTGCTGATTCGAACTTTTAAAAAGTGGTAAACCATCAATATTTATGTAAACTTCTATTTGTTGTAAATTTTTTAACATTACAAATGAAAATAATTTCTGAAAGCAATTATTCAAACCAAAATGATAATAGTGTCCTGGTTCAACAATTTTCAATGTATTTTTTCTAGGAGTTTTCATTAATACGCGAGCATCTAAAGGTAATTCATCATGTTTGGGTTTTAAAATAGCTAGTAATTCGTTGATTGCGACATGAGTAATTTTATTTTTCAAAGCCCAAGTAACAAGCTGTGGTTGAATTGATTCGTTATTCAAAGTTTCTTCATTAATAAAATTATTGTTATTAGATGTATTACTATCTGACTCTAAACTTTCTAATACATTATTATCTAATTCAATATTATTATAATCTTCATTAATAAAATTATTGTTATTAGATGTATTACTATCTGACTCTAAACTTTCTAATACATTATTATCTAATTCAATATTATTATAATCTAAATCAGTGCAATTTAATTGTTCGTTAATACTCATATCGTTTCTTATAAAATCATTATTATTTAAAGATTGAGCAAAAGCTTGAGCAGATTCAACTAAATTTATCGAAGAATCTGTACTAGCTTTTGCTCGCCTGTAATATTTAGTGGCAATTTTAGGCATACTCACTTATTTTCAAAATTTCCTTGAACAACGTACCAGTGGTCTTGCATAACCTGCACGTACTAGCCTTGCGCAAACCTTTACCGCAGTAGTGTGGTCTTCCAGAACTATATAAAATAAAAAATATTTTAATTTATAGATTTTTAAGAGCATTTATTCTAAAAAATGTGAAAAATAAGAATGAGTTTACGATGCATATTTTTTAGATATTCATCATGAACTCATTTTGAGTCAATGCACTAAGTCAAATACATGAATAGTATAAAAATCTGAAATACGTATTATAAATGCCTAGGATATTGTTAAATTCGTTAGCTTATTAAAAACATCATCTAAAAATATTAATTATTAATTTCAAAAATGTAGCAATGTGTTTTTTGTAAACTTACAGTTATTTTCGAGCTGATTCTCAATATCGAACCACATTTCCATAATAAAATATATTTATACGTCTTATTTTTTAAATTATAATTGCAAATTATTATTGCGATAAGTAAGTAAATAAATATTATACGCTGCTTCTATTCTCTTGATAACAAAAAATATGTAATATTGTCATATAAAATAAAATATTAACTTTTTAGGTTATGACAATAAAAATCTGCTAAAATTATTTACTAAATACATATATATACATATATACATATACTTACATTTTTTCGTATTCGTGTACCCTCACAACCTAGGTCTGTCCCGATCCGTTCGACAACCCGCGACACCGCTAACCGGATCAATCTCCGACGAGTCGTTCGTAATTCTTCGAAACACCGCACTTGGTATTCTACACTGTGACTATTGACACTACGTACGTACGTATACCTGCATGCCTCTCTGCGAGAGAGCAACGTGATGCAGGTAAAACCACTGAGTAGCCCAGAAATGGACAATAGACCAAGGGTGAGCCGGTACGATACACGAGTAACACGAGTAAGGCACGTGCGCGCTCATCCCTGCACGAGCCCGCCAAATCAAGTCACGTGATCGCGCTCGACCAATCCGCGCAAGACTCGTTATGGTATCTGCACGCACATGATCACGCCATAAAAAAAGACTGCTACGCATACTATTATAAACTTATTATAGACATGACGACGGAAAAGTTAAAATGCCTTAAGTGACGGGAAAGTAACGCTATGCCTTACAAAACTCATTTTTGTGACAAAAGATATGGATATAATAATAAATCCAAAATAAGTCCATGTACAAATGTCCATTGGATGTACAGTATATATCCATAAATTAGTTATATAAAGGGAATCTCAAATGGATGTCCACTGGACGTCCCTCTTTATTAGTCCAATGTACATCCTTATATGGATGTACATTGGACGATCTTATTATGCCCATGGACGTATGGTAGTAAAATGGACGTAAAACGGACGTCCATAAGATGTATGGTGCTATTTGGGTTTTGATCAAGGTCGAGTTGCAGTTTGCATCAAAAAAGAAAGTTTCCGTTGAACCGAAGAGAGAGAGACAGCTACATGATAGAAAGAGAAAGAAGATGGCAGATGTGCATAAGTGCATGGCGTGACCGCCCAGGCGCTCGCTGCGGATGCTCGAAAGAGAGGTCGGGTCGGGATAGATCGAGGTCTTTTCTCGCCTAGTTGTTGAAGACTGCGGACGTATAGTCGAGTGCGGTCTTAGAGTATTTTAGATTGCGCAATATTGTATATCGTTTATTCGCGATCGTAAATAATACGCTCAGGGAAAAGATAGTTTCGCGATACGCGATTACTATTAAAAGTCTTGACGCAGCGTTCGTTCTACGAGTAATTGAATCCGATATTAACGTCGTATTCCGAAGGATCGAGATTTGTACCCCTAACAGCAAATGTATATTTTATAAATATACAGGATATTAATGCTGTTAGGGACCCGGGTAACGCCCGCGAACAGTTTTTGATTCGTCAATCGCTTACGCATAATTGTATTCGTGTGCAAGAAATAAATATATATCGTTGTTTTGTTAACTCAAAACGAGATTCAATATAATTATTTAAATAAATCTTCATCTTAATCCTTGACGAAATCGTTCGTGAACCGAGTGTTAGTGCGCGATCTTGTCCGAGGACATTGATCATTACTACGCGTAAAGCTGAGCAGCGGACATTTTGTATTTTGGTACGAGACAGGAAGGAAGGAAGTTAAGCAGCTTTCGAGTACATCGTTGGCTCTCAAGCGTTCTACGCTCACACGATAAACGTAGTGGCGACCGTTATTTCAATTCAAAGTGAGTTTATAATATTCTCAGACCCGAAGTTCGGTCACAAGGTTAGGTCAGTAAAAGATACATTAAATAAATAAAAAAATACATTTTGAAAAATTTTAGTCATTTAAAAGCGTAAGCGTAAGTGTAGCAAACGTAAGCAATTTAAATTTTGCAATTTTTTTTCTTTGGTGCACGTGAACGTGTGTATGCCGTATGTTCTTCTACCGTGTGAAACACAGTACCACGTGGTAGAACATGTTATAACGTGTATCGGAAAATTAGATAAAAGATACATTGAGTAAGATACAAAATACATTTCGAAAAATCTTAAACTCATCCCTGCTGAAAATGACCGATTAAATTCGATTGGTTCTGTATTAAATTTGGTGAAATTGAATCGGAATGAATGCGTTAGTACCACGTGGTGGAACATGTTATAACGTGTATCGGAAAATGAGATAAAAGATACATTGAGTAAAATAAAAAATACATTTCGGAAAATTTTAAACCTATTATTGTACAATAACTGTAAGAGTATGCGGTATAAGAGCATTACTAGCAGTTGACCAAATACAATCGATTATTTTTGAATTGTAAAAATCTTGTTATGCTGGGTCTACAATGCGAGTCGCAAAGTCGTGAGTCGCAAGAATTATTCTCCTCAAATCCCACTGTGATTGGTCAATTCATGCGACTCACGACTTTGCGACTCGCATTGTAGACCCAGCATTAGTCAGTAGCTTACTACTTACGCGTCTTACATCTACTCTTACGACTATTGTAGAATGGAACTTTATAGTTATTTAGAAACGAAGCGTAAGTCTGGCGAATGTGAGCGATCTAAATTGTGTTTTTTTTTTGTTCTTTCTTTTGTGCTCGCGTGCACGCGTGTGTGCCACGTGGTAGTAGAAGAACACAGAGCTCTCGATATTTCAGATCTATAAAAGAACATTTTTCTACATTAACAAAATTAAAAATTAACTGTTATTTTCTTTAAAATAATTAATTATTTAATAATGATATTCAACACACACATGCAAACTATGTAATGATGTCAGTACTTAGCAATGCGAATGGAAGCAAGATAAATTTATTGTTAGATTATACATATAATCTTAACGCTATAATTATAAATATGTATGATATTATAATGCATTTTAGCATATGTTAAAAAAGAAAGGATTATTATTCTTCATATTTTTTGTCTTCTTTTAGACAGACAATATGACAACCCACAATAAATCTTCATATTGCGAGAGTTGTAGTCGATATCCCTATGTCGGCAGAGTATCCGTAGGAGAAGAGGATAGTGTTGACTTCATCTATCAATTTGTGAAGAAAAGATTTATTGCCGTGGACCACGGGAGTCTTAGCATATTCTGTACTGCCCCTCACATAATTGGGCCACCCAAATTTCCAAATTTGGACGGACAACTTCATTTACCAATTATCCCGGTAAGTCTTCCGAATAGCCTCTACCTCCAAATTTAATGAAACTTACAGCAATTGTATAGCATTAAAGGACACACCCACACTATAAAGGATTTTGTACGAAAACAAATAGGAACGGAGAAGTTAAAAAAATACAAATGGTAAATTGTATGATTTACTAATTACTAATGAATGATTACTGATTACATATTAATATGTGTGTACAGACAGTTACATATAAACGTCGGAGCGGCAAAGAGAAACTAAAACCTAGACCAAGTTTAGCACGTAAAGCCCGTATCAGATTAGCGGCTCGCAGCCGCGAGATGCCGCGACTGCGATTGCGATTACATTTCTTGACCAATGAGAAAGAAGCTGCTCGAAAATCGGACATTTCTCATTGGTCAAGAGACGTAATCCGGTAATTGCAATCACGGTCGCGGTCGCGAGCCGCTAAGCGACAGATGCTTCATGACAAGAGAAAAATGCTTTTGGACTATAGATTAATAATAAATGAATATCTGTATTAAATCTTCTCCTTACTAAATACATGAGTCTACCATATAATAAAAATATGAATATTGAAAATATTAGCGAGGCCCCGTACGCAAGGTAGAACGTTCCATTCACTTGGCGTGTATAAGGATTTATATATCTACTAAATCTTCGCCTTACTAAATAGAACGTCTTATAAGTTAGCGGAACAAAGTGAGCAGAATCGATTTTAGTTAATATTTTTATTTGTTGCTCATTTGTTGCTAAAAAGTTGCCAAAGAAAAAAATTTGTTGCTCTGTAAGTTTTCTTAAAAAACGATGTTCCGCTAAGAGAAGATTAAGTTAGCGTGACAATATACATATAATAACGAAATTGCACATAACAACAACGTAAGAATTTGTTGCTAATTTGTTGCTCGCAACATAAGTGTAAATAACAGCGGAAAACCTCAGCGTGCGGATAGTTACAAGAGTAAAGTATCAGAAAAAATTTTATTGCTCGTTTAAATTTGGTACTGGCGTATTGTCTGAATTTGTTGCTCTCGATATATCCGAGTTTCGAATTTGTTGCTTGCAAAATAAGTATAAACTATAGCTTAAAACATCTCAGGATGAAATTCAGACAATACGCCAGTACCAAATTTAAACGAGCAGCAAATTCTTTTCTGATACCTTACGCGTATAACTAGCTACACGCTGAGGTTTTCCGCTATTGTTTATACTTATTTTGCAAGCAACAAATTCGGAACTTGAATATATCGAGAGCAACAAGATCAGACAATACGCCAGTAGCAAATTTAAACGAGCAACAAATTCTTTTCTGATACTTTACTCGTATAACTAGCTGCATGCTGAGGTTTTCCGCTATTGTTTATACTTATTTTGCAAGCAACAAATTCGAGACTCGGATATATCAAGAGCAACAAATTCAGACAATACGCCACAGTACCAAAAATTTAAACGAGCAACAAATTCTTTTCTGATACTTTACTCTTGTAACTAGCTGCACGCTGAGGTTTTCCGCTATTGTTTATACTTATTTTGCAAGCAACAAATTCGGAACTTGAATATATCGAAAGCAACAAATTCAGACAATACGCCAGTACCAAATTTAAACGAGCAACAAAATCTTTTTTGATACTTTACTCGTATAACTACCCGTGTAGAAATTTGTTAGGGATGGCCTTACATAACATAAGGCCCCGATCATTAGTTATTAGGGATGCCATAAGAAAGGTTTCCTTATTTTAACCTAATGAGGTCCCGATCATTATTTATTAGGGATTCCATAAGAAAGGTTTCCTTATTTTTATCTAATAAGGCCCTTGTAAGGATTTGATAAGGATGTTTTAACTTCATAAATACTTATTTATTAGGGCTAACCTGATAAGGTCCCGTTCATTATTTATTAGGGATGCCATAAAAAAGGTTTCCTTATTTTTGCCTAGTAAGGCCCTTGTAAAGATTTGATAAGGATATTTTAACTTCATAAATACTTATTTATTAGGGCTAACCGGATGAGGTTCCGATCATTATTTATTAGGGATGCCATAAGAAAGGTTTTCTTATTTTTGTGTAATGAGGCCCTTGTAAGGATTTGATAAGGATGTTTTAACTTTATAAATATATTTACGAACACAAAACGTAATAAGCCGGCACTGGTTTCTGACATTCACCCGACATTAAGAAATATTATATCATATATCCAATTCAAAATTTTATTACTCTTTTTAAACTGAATTTGTTTTTTAAGATAATTTTTGAAAAATTATATATTTGCGCTGCTTATGACATATGTAGATTATATATAACACTTACAACAAATTAAGAAGTAGTCTACCACGTAAGGCAGTTGGCTCACGATCCAGAGGTCCCGAGTTCGAATCCCACCAAGGTAAGTGTGTTTTTCAAATACGAGAAAATATTTATAATCATAGACTGCATCTTAAGAAATAAATTTAGATAAAAAATAGTAATAAAATATCAAAATAAATAATTTTTTTTATGTCGGGTGAATATCGGAAATCAGTGTCGGCTCCTCGATACTGGCACGTAGCATTGGACCGATGTCGCTGTATCTTAAAATTTTCTCTGAAAGGCCTTAAGAAAGCATGAATTGTAATTCTGGTCGAAATAAGGCCTTTTTATCAAGGCCTGAAAAACTTTCCTTATAAGGGCCCGAAAAACTTTCCTTATAAGGACCCGAAAAACTTTCCTTATAAGGGCCTGAAAAACTTTCCTTATAAGGGCCTTGTAAACAATTTGTTACATGCCATATAAGGGCCTTATCATTTTGCCCTACAAGGCCCTGATTTATATTCAGGCCAACTAGTTGGGCCCTTATTAGAGCCTTATGAACATTTCTACACGGGTAGCTGCACGCTCCCGAGTAGAAATTTCAGTTACTGTCTGAACAGGTCCGGATCAGGTGTGCCATAATACATAATCTGGCCCTGGTAAAGTCACCTGACATGGTCCTGACAAGATGTGTAACGCATTGCATGTTCAGGACCGGATTTCATTTACCTAATAAGGACCATGTCAGCCGAATTCATGAGGACCCTTTTAGGCATAATATTCAGGACATTATCAGGATAAAGAAAAAGCTGTTTTTAAAAAAGTTTTAGAAGATTTTGGTAAATTTGGAAGTAAACGAGTCCTCAGGATATGCAATAATTCATCAAGTCGTGTGTGAGGTATAGTAGGATTTCCAGACAATGCCCAAGTTCGTAGCTCTGTGATCTCATCAAATTCATCGTTATATTCATAGAATTCATCCTCATTATCTATACTGGCTTCTAATAAATCTATATTTTCATCTGTGTTACTGTGTTCATCCATTTCATCTGTCTTACTGTGTTCATTCATTTCATCTGTGTTACTGTGTTCATCCATTTCGAAATCAGCTTGATCATTGTCCCCAATACTGTCACTGAGAATATTCTCATCATTTATATTGTTCATGGAATCCTGCGTTAAGTTTAAATTTTCATTATTGTTGTTCACTGCAGTGTTTTCATCATATGAATCAAATTGTTCGATGTCCATAAAGAATTCTTGCTCATTTGAGATTGAAGCAGCAGCAGGAGAAGCCATTGAAGCAGATGAACTGTCAGATTTATTTCCATTTTCAGATGTACTACAATAAGCTTTATGTTTTCTATGCCGCTTCACCCGTAGTCGTGTTAGCTCTTGCTTTCGTTTTCTTTTATTGTCACTCATGTCCTGTTAAACAGTTATTTAAACAATATATATACAATACATTCGACCGTAAACTCATTTTCTTAGGAATAAGAAAATGAGTAATCTCATAAAATTTCAACAGCATATATATTGATGTAAATACGATGTACTTTTACTCACCTGTGCAATTAGAAAAAGATTTTGACTGTACAAAAGATGAAATCTCAAATCAGTAGTCTATAGTTTCGAAGCCAGATATAGAGATATATAAAAAACACAATTTCTGATAGCGGTGGATTAACAGCTATTCTATAATAGTAACACAGTGTGTATTATATATCTGTACATATGAGATTAATACACTGCATATGCCTAAGGCGGACGGACAACCCAGCCAAATACTATATAACGTCAGTTGTCTATCATTAACTTTTTGACAGTATTGTAGTCACGGTAAGAACCCAAGTTATTTTAAAATATGTGTGATAAATATAAGGTTAGGTTACCTAACCTAACCTTATATTTATCATATCTAATCTATTAACAATAAGAAAAAATTCTCTCATACAGTACGTATATATATAATTTATTATAATTATACTTATAATTACTACACACTAATTATTATTGTATATATATTATATAATATTTATTAATTCAAATATATAATTATTAAAAACAAATTTTAATATTATATAATGAAAGAAGACAAATTGTACTTTCTACAATATAATAATATTAGTCAAATAAAAAAGGCTCTCGATGTTTTATTATAAATATTATATATTAATAAATATATGAGATTTTTTGACCTTCGAAAATTTGTAAATTAGGGGATACTCAAAAGGTCCTGATTATTGCCTTATCAGGCTTGCCTGATTATATATAACCAGGCATGTTTGATATGGCACCAGTCAGGACCTGATCTGGCATGCCGTAGTCAGGCATGCCTCATTCATACCTGATCAGGGCCGTACATGACAACAGGCACGCCTGAATAAATTTCTACTCGGGCTAGACTTAAGATTGCAGTCCTCTTAATGCTGGAGGAAAAACGAATATTCACCCGACAAAAAAATTATTTATTTCGAAATTTTATTACTATTTTTTAACTAAATTTGTTTCTTAAGATGCAGTCTATGATTATAAATATTTTCTTGTATTTGAAAAAATACACTTACCTTGGTGGGATTCGAACTCGGGACCTCTGGATCGTGAGCCAACTGCCTTACGTGGTAGACTACTTCTTAATTTAATGTAAGTGTTATATATAAGGCAAATTCCTTTTAGTGACACAAGTCGACACAAGTGTCGTTCTGTCTTTGTTATTCATTGAATGCCAAGAAGGATAGAACGATGTTTGTGTCGACTTGTGTCACTAAAAGGAATTGGCCCATAGTCTACATATGTCATAACCAGTGTAAATATATAATTTTTCAAAAATTATCTTAAGAAACAAATTCAGTTTAAAAAGAGTAATACAATTTTGAATTGGATATATGATATAATATTTTTTAATGTCGGGTGAATGTCAGAAACCAGTGCCGGCTCATTACGAAATTTTGTGTTCGTAAATATATTTATGAAAAAAGTATATTTATAAAGTTAAAACATCCTTATCAAATCTTTACAAGAGCCTCAATAGACAAAAATAAGGAAACCTTTCTTATATATGGCTTCCCTAATAAATAGTCATAGTCAGTAGACGTAAGTAACACACAAGCTTTGTTTAACAGTCAGGATACGCCAAAATATTCACTTTATTTACTAGATATTTAATATACTTTGCCACCACTTCGATAACAGATGCAGATTTACGAAATTGCTAGGTTAACATATATTCAGGCTAACATTTATCAAACCCTATGAGGGAAATTATGGGGACAAGAAAATCAGGCCCGTATAACAATAACCTGAAAAATGTTTGAAAAGAGCGTCCCGTTGCGCACCGGATCAGGCACATGTCGGGAATTTCTTATTAGGGCATACCTTACTGCTTCCCGATCAGGCGCTAACCATACATCGGGCGTGCCTAATCTAATTTCTGCTCGGGTTCTCTGCCAACACCTGTTTCACGACAGTTTTCTACCAGATTAAGTCTTGTTTTCGTAATAAATGTTGCTTTTGCAATAGAAAAGTGTTATATCACAGCTCCGCCCCTCCGAACCCCCCTGGACCCCCTTTCAGGGGACTCCGCCCCTTTACCCCAACCGGTGGACTTCGCCCCCTTGGACCCCCCCCCCTAGGCGCTTTGCCCTTTAATCCCCATTTAGGCCCTCTGTCGCGCAATGATGTTTCAAATTCGCACACTTCTTGCATGCGCATGTGATTACAGAGAAATCGGTGTAAGGTAGGACCTATTAACCTACACCACTCAAATTTCATCAAAATTCAACCACTAGATTGTCTATAAATTAGAATAAAAATTTTGAATTTTTGACGCCAATTTCTCCGTTCCTATTTGTTTCCGTACAAAATCCTTTATAGTATGAACGTGTCCTCTAATGGTCAACAATTGCTGCAAGTTTCATCAAATTCGGAGGTAGAGGCTATTCGGAAGTTGAGTCAATCGCTATATATTATATATTACAAGATTTTCTACTATTTGACAATTTTGATTTTCTAATATAGACGTTAAAGGATGGTACTGGTGTTTCAATATCTCCGTGGCAAAACAAAGCTGTCACGAGACCCAAATCATACGATTATAATGCGACAAAAAGATATATTGGTTTGTAATATTTAAATCGATAAATGAGATATTGTTAAGGAAGATACGTTTTTGCTGAGAAGAGAGTAAATATAATAATATTTTCTATTTAAAGATATCGAGTTTCATGAAGCTGTATATCCAATCAGAGTCTGTATTTACGAAATATGTAATCCTGGAAACGTAATTCAAATTTTGGCGCAAGATTCCAATAATCACTGGATTCAGTTGTGGGATGAATCGTCTCAGATTGTATCCCCGAAATCAAGATTATTTTCTCCACCGTTGTCGCATCCGTGCAACTTCAAAACCAAAATGCTCAGACTAATGTTTAAGGGCAGTTCAGATAAAACTTATACAAAACTGGATGCTGTGATGCTTATCGGTACATCAGATTTGATCCTTCCTAGGAATCCTAACGAGAGTTTAAGTAATCTGTTGAAAAGAATTAACAGCATCTACTCTTCACACCACGACGATGTTCATAATTTAACAGCAGATTCAAAAAGTGCACACTTGGATATAGTTTATCTGCAACGAAATTTTCCTGAATATTGTGTTATTTATAAAAGGTATTATTATCATTGACATTAAATAATATTTTAATCCATTTTTTCTGTTAATAATAAATATTAATTTAAAAATTAAGGGGATGCTGGAGTGACGGCCGAACTTTCTGGATGTCGATAATGTCAACATTTTTAATTTTGTTTTTCCTGTATTTGTCTTTGTCTAACGAAATGACATCTGTCCTTGTTCGATACCTGTGCCATCTCCACTTACTAACCTGCGTGTATATTTTTGTGGAAAATATGTACGATTTCTTCGAAGCCCATATTTTTTTTCCGGGCTTTCAATCTCAATTTCAAAGGTATGTTATTGTTTGTGCACGTATTCTGAAGAGTGGAAACATTTCATTTCGTACATATATAACCTATACAACTGTTTATATTAGAAAATATGGTTATGAAGACAGCATTTTTTTTCAATTATCACTAATTTTTTAAAAATTTCCGCTCTTCATTAGTACCTATACTTTATTCCTGTAAAAGGATTTTGCGATCTATAAAGCTGTTTCAAAGAACGAGCCCTGACTGTTTTTGTCAGTAATTGTCCCCTGTCCAGGATCCCCTTAATTTGTTCTGATAATATTTGCAGCGACATAAGAAGGATTTCGTATAAGAATAATTTGAAGTACAAAAAGGTATCTCAGGAGGTAATCCCTGGTTATGAGCAACCTCTTGATCAGAGATATCCGCGTCATATTTTATTGAAAAGTAATTCGACTTGTGCCAAGAGTATGAAACTCTCATCGGATGAATCCAAGGAGCTATCACGTTGCAGTTTATCTGCGCTTCCTGTAAAGTATTCTAAGAAATCTATTTCTCATCACAATATTTATTACAATGACATTTCGTACTTTAAGTATTAAAGTATTTATTTTGTATTATTAATTATATTTTATCTTTACAGAATGAAATACTACTAAAAATATTTAAATACTTAGATGTGGTAACATTATGCCGCATGAATGAAGTAAATAATAGGCGCTTTGATATTTTAACACGGGATCCTCTACTCTATACACGTTTGAATATGCGATATATTAGCTCTGACAAATATATGTGCGATATATTTTGTTATTTTACACCTAGATGTAAATATTTGCAACAATTAGATCTTACAGGATGCAACTTTGATGTTAATGATTTCGTAAACTTTCTTGATAATTGCGGCAGGCGTTTAACGCATTTAAGATTAAGTAACTGCAACGATGGAGAATGTTTAAATCCTGTCCTACTTAAAACTTCAGAGACATGCAAAAATTTGAAAGGTATATGCATATAGTAAATGTATATAATTGTCAAGATTATTGGTAAATTGTATAACAATTTGTAATACAAATTTTTCTTAGAACTGGATCTAAGTGATTCTGGCATAGACGACGAAGGATTTTCGTATCTCGAGGGGCTAAATAATTTGGAACACTTAAACCTTTCTCGTACTGGTATAACAACCGAACGTCTTTGCAAAATACTGCAAAATAATCAACGGATTCGTCAGTTATCGGCAGGCTTTGAAGACTTTATAGACGATGCAGTTCTAATAGAGTTGGAAAATTCGTGTCATGACTTGGAAGTCATAGAATCACCACTGTACGCACGTCGTCTTACATCTGAGGGTATTAATGCTCTCGCTAACTGTAAGAATTTACAAAAAGTGATACTTAATCTGTAAGTGTGTGTGCTACATTTTCTTTTAAAACACACATTATTGTATTCTTTATTGAAATTTGTTTGCTTCTTTTGCGAGAATTGCATTTTGAAAAAGTTACATGAATTTTTTCTTTGCAATTAAAGTACTGTACTAATTACATCATTTTTGTTACAGATACGAATGCCCAGCTGATGATGAGAGCTTATTTAGATTACTTCCCTCTTATCAAAACTTGCAAGAAGTTTATTTGTCCCATGCTGTCCTCACTGATTACCAGTTGGAATTACTAGCGCAGTGCAAAAACTTAAAAAAGTTATGTTTTTTAAACATGAAACTTGATATACCTGATAATTGTTCCGTTATTTTGAAACAATGTTTTAAACTGCAGAATATTTCTTTCGATTTCTGTAATATAAATCAATTGCAGGTTAATCAATTGGTTAATCAATGGAAGGAAAGATATCCGCACGTGTCCGTCTATACATTCGGCGAATAATTGAAATAGTTTTTGTTTGATAGTTTAGGACAAATCAATTTACTTTTTATATGTTTACTTACAAATTTACTTTGTAAAAATTATCTGATAAATTAGGTTTAAACGTAGGTATATGTTAATGCTTAATAAAAACGAAATATTCACATTTATTTATAGTTTTGTTATTTTCGAACCATTTTATCTTTCTTTTCTTTTTCATAACTTGAATTTTTTGAGCGATGGTGTCACTTCTTTGTTTGAAATAATTGTTCGGCGAAATACTAGAAAAACTACTTAATAATATCGTTAGTAAATTTTTGATATTAAAATACAAATAGTTGTTAAAACATAAATTGAAATTAGTAAAATTTAAGATTTACAATTTTTTTTAAATGAAAGTATAATAAATACACAAATATATTTTACCAAAAGATGTATTTAGTAATTATAATAATTATTTTAAACACTGCACAGATATTATGCATTTAGGCATCCTCGTCAATCTCGAGTAGTTGCCTTACTGTTATCTGTCAGCTTTGTGTTGGTGATTCGCATTTGTTTAACGACAACGCTAAGGGCCAAAGCACATGACAGTCATATACTACGTTTACGCGGTTACTTCTGTAGTAACTTACGATAATTCACTCGTTTACGCGGAGTAAATTATCGTAAGTTACTACAAAATCCCGTTTACGCGAAGAAAAAACCCGTTTACGCGAAGAAATTATCGTAAGTTACTACAGAAGTAACGCTCGCGTAAACGTAGTAATAGTCGTGGACGTAAGTAACGCACAAGCTTTGGCGTATCCTGATTTGTCAGGTCGAGGATTACGACTGTCGTATATTGCTACTCCATATGGCTTTGGCTCTTTAGTGTATGTACTGTGACGTTGCAGTTTCGCTGCATCGTTGCAGCGCCCCGCCGCCGTCACAAGGCGCGGGTTTCGCGACCTTTTTCACGCCCGAGGACGGTTCAACGAATCGATGCGAGATCTCCAGGGGCATATTATAATTGCGTTACGAATTACTGATCCCTTTTATTTTATTTTGTATCATTTGCGTGGCGCCTCACCGAGCCGAAGACCGGAGTTCCTGAGAGGAGGCAGAGGACGCGAAAGCGGAGTCGACGAGAAGGATAACGGCGAGAGATCGGACGACGGAAAGCGGATCGAAGCGACTCGCGGGCCGCCGAGAGCGACGGAGAGCAGGAAAACACGCGCGCGGCGCGTGACACAGCGGCGGGCGGACCCATAATGGCAGGGCCCCGGGACGCCGGGGCTAAATCAGCTCATCTGCCCTCCTCACACTGCTGACCGGATTCCGGGATAGGTGGCCACCATTCCCGAACCGAAAAGGAGGAACACGGAGGCAGACACGTCCCGTCCGCCGCCGGGAAGAATCCCGGAAAATTTGCCGCGCGAGCGAAGGGCCGTTTAGCGCCCTGCGGAAAGCCGTAATTCACGGCCCTACGCACGAATCCGCCGCGAGCCTGCGAGCTCACCCCTCATTGGTCCGCGCTCCAACGTCGCGGGGCCGCGTACGCCCGGGGTGGGGTGCGCTATCGATTCCGCCATCGAGCGAAATTTCGGGAGCATTCGTGGATCGTCCTCGATAACCTACGCACGTAGAACGTAGAAGCTTAGTCGCGGTACTTTATCTTCGCATTAAGTCGCATTTTGAAGCTGCGTACGACGTCCGGCTGCTCTCTTTACGACCCTTGGGACGACGGCGAGGACCCTCCCCTGGTAAAAATTACCGTTAGAAACAGTTAGAAACAGATAGAATTTCTGATGGTATGTAACGGAATCCTATCCGCTGTAACTGCAAGCTTGTCTAGCTCTATCCGTTTCTGTAAGCAGCACTATTGTATCTGCAAATACAGACAGAAAATGTAACGACGTATAACTGTATCTAATGGAAATCTATCGGCATACAGCATCTATAAGCTTTTGCAATAGAAAAACTTGTCTGTTTCTGTCCGCATTCTGTACGCATCAGATGCTGACGGTATCTATCCGTAATTGCGGATACCGCATCCATCTGCATCTGTACGCAATGTCGACCTACAGGAATTTATCTGCAGCTACGGAATACGAATCCTGTCTGTTTCTGTCCGCATTCTGTACGCATCAGATGCTGACGGTATCTATCCGTAATTGCGGATACCGCATCCATCTGCATCTGTACGCAATGTCGACCTACAGGAATTTATCTGCAACTACGGATACGAATCCTGTCTGTTTCTATCCGCAGTCTGTACGCATCAGATGCTGACGGTATCTATCCGTAATTGCGGATACCGCATCCATCTGCATCTGTACGCAATGTCGACACTACAAGAATTTGTCTGCAGCTACGAATACGAATCCTGTCTGTTTCTGTCCGCATTCTGTACGCATCAGATGCTGACGGTATCTATCCGTAATTGCGGATAACGCATCCATCTGCATCTGTACGCAATGTCGACTTATAGGAATTTGTCTGCAACTACGGATGCGAATCCTGTATGTTTCTGTCCGCATTCTGTACGCATCAAATGCTGACGGTATCTATCCGTAATTGCGGATATCGCATCCATCTGCTCTTCGCGACGACGCCGCTAGGCGGCGCATGATGGAAAGCGTTTCTCACATTTAAAATACAACCAGCCATAATATATAAGCAGGCGTTCTGTCAGGCAACAACCAGAAAAATTACAGTGTCGTAACTAAAGGAATCCCTTCTCCTGGCGTTTAAAGGTAGAATCTACCTGATAACTACAAACCTCCCACAATGTACATGTATTTGCAGTAATAAGAAATGAATAAAATGCATTTGCAGTTAGAAACGGATAGAGCGGGCAAATCATAATTGCATGCAAATGCAGATAGATATCCTGCCTGGTTTTGCAATCAGATGCGGATAGACATTCAAAATTGGCTACGTATAAAAACGAATAGGATTCATAATTCGTCTGCGCATAGGTTCAGATAGAAGTTCCGTTCCGTTAGGAATCAGTTAGATGCAGTTAGCCTTCCTCACCGTATTTGCGTACACAGTCTTATAGAATCTGCAACACTTTTCATCTGCTTCTATCCGTAATTGCAGGGAAAGAAACGCATAGTAAAACAGTCAGAAACGGATAGAATGCACGTTCTATCCGTTTCTAACGGTAATTTTTACCAGGGTCGGGAGAGAATCTGCCTACGGTGAGGTTGCCTCGGTAACGTTTTATGTAAAGTCACGACACCGCTCCCCGGGTCGCGCTCTCGCTCGGGAATATTCGCGATAATTAGCGTACTCGCCGACAAAGCGTAATTAGCGATCGATAGCGAGAGCGAGGGGCACCGGAATGGTCTCGTGGCCGTGGGATCGCGATCGAAATCTACGAACCTCTGGAGATCGCGGTAGGCGCGTTGATGACGACGTTCGATATCGCGAATACGCCATTTCTCGCGCCCTTCACGTTCACGACCGCGTGTCTCGTTATGCGTAGTATTTCGCCCGGTCGAATCTTAGATTCTGCACGCGATATTAATGGCGTCAGATCCCCAGGGGGAAATGGTAAATCGGATCGACATCGATCAGACGTCGATGGCGTCTACAGCTTTCCCAGATCGAAATAGCAAATCAGATCGACGTCGATCAGACGTCGATAGCATTTACAACTTTGATCGATTATCTGTAGACGCCATCGACGTCTGATCGATGTCGATCAGACGTCGATAGCATTTACAACTTCAATCGATTATATATAAGTTTAAATTAAAATATAATATATTAAAAAATTAAACGGGTCTCAATTCCTATCTACCATAAATAAACGGACATGAGGATTTTACCTGCTTTTGATTACAAATAAACTCATTCATTTTTTTCGACACATAAAATTAGGAAAATTATGTATATACATGCAGGCACAAAATATAGCGTGAGTTGATACCAAATAACGCTGTATTTTGTCCATCTTGTATATAATTGTATATGTATATGTATATGAAAAATTATACATATGCTATCTATATTATTATTTTTTTTATTATATAATTATTATATAACTATTATAATAATTATCATATAATAAGATTTTTATAATTATATAACATGTATAAATATATATAAAATATAATATGTTTTAACTTGAAATTTTGACCGTTGAAACTATAAAGAGTACATCATATATGCAAACAGATTCACGATTTTTAAAACAGTTGCAAATTAAAAGATCGAAGGGCCGCTCAGCGCTGAGCGCTCACGGACGGGGTTCCTCTTTTGTGTGTGTACTCCCTCTATCTCCGTTTCACGGGACCGCGTCCATGCGGCCTCGAACGACCAATGCGATTACATCGCCCGCGACGCACGATATCCAATGAGCGTGCTGCGACGAGTGCAAGGTTATGTTCGTTGGATATCGTGTATCGCGCGCGATTGACGTGATTGTGCTTGTCTGCCGAGGCCATCACGGTATACTGCAGCTGTGTTTCGTGTCTGGCATCACTGCTGAGAGTGCTGAGTCGTGCTATTTAATAAAGTCAGCAATCAATTATCGAAAATGAGTGAAAGTCCACCGGTAAGTTTTTCATAGTGTTATTTCTCATTTATCTGTTTTTAACTTCAAGAATTCTCGTTTTTGAAATCTACATATATATTTGGTCGATTTAGATTACCTTTTGTAAGTTTATTGTTTACTTATTTACTCAATAGCAACCTATATCGTCGTTTGATGTTATCATAATATCAATATTTGGTTATTATTGGTTATTATAATGTCAAAATGACATCAGATGATCGATAGCTTTCTACTTGTTTTGTGTTCTTAAAGAGTCTATAGACAATTATGATTACTTCATAAATAACTTATGAAATATAATTTTATATAGTTCATAATTTGTTAATAAATATTTGTTCAGGTTTATTTAATTGGAAACGTTGTGTGCTCTATCCAAAGCAAAGACCAGAGAAAAGGTTAAAAGCTCTAAAAACTCTACATCTTCTGAAGTTTCTCTACAAGCTTCATCATGTGCTTCGGAAAATCAGTTTACACCTGAAAAAGAAACATCTATTGTGAGCCCTTCAAAAGTGTACAATATTTTAAGGAAATCTGACGATTCACCTATATAGAAGTCCACAAAAATCTCCTTTTTTCTCATCAGAGAAAGTTGATACTTCGCTATTCGCACAGGAAAAGCGTAGCCCACTTTCCTCCAAAAAAAAGTTAGATCCACCTGTTCGTAATTTGTCAAATTTTTTTAGTGCAGGTATGTTAAGTATTTTTTTTGCATATACACACAAACGCGCGCGCGCATACACATGCACACGCACACGCACGCACACAAGTTGTAATAATTTATGTTATTTTATGCATGTTCACATATTTTCAGATTTTAACGAACGTTTTATAAGATTAGAAAAAAAATTAGAAGACAGTGAAAAAGAATTAAAAGGCATCCATCAGTAGTAAGCTTGACGTTGTTATTATGAACCAAACAAACTTAAATAAAAGTCTGCTTCCGGAACAGGCTGTCATCAATAGACCCTCAAATCTACCCTCTCTGCCTCTGAGTGATATAAAAGGCCTTGAAGAATTTGAGAAATTTTTATCCAACGATGTAAATCTTTCAGCAGCAGTAAGTAATATTTTATTATGCTTATACAACTTGATACATTTTTATTATTTTATGGCTGGATTCTGGATATTCACTGCCAGTACTGAATCTATAGTTTACGTCACATACACTATAGATTTTTAGTACTGGCAGTGAATATCGGAACGTCATCATCTCTGTAATGTGTTTCATAAATACTAATTTATTTTTGTTTGGTTCCTTTCTTGCAGTGCTACTATTTGAAGAGTTTGGCTTTGGGAAATAATGAAAAAACTGCAACGTCAAAACTTATGACTCAATTGATGACCAATTCCTTAGCTGTACATTTTAATTTTGATGGTCATAATCCTCAGAAAGCTATGACAATTAAAAGGTCATTTAAACAGTTGAAACTTTGGGAATTATTTCAAGGTATTCTATCTTCTTTCAAGTATTCCGTCTCCCAAAGTTTTTAATTTATTATACAATATTAGGTAACTCAGAGAATCACAGAATATTTATTTCTCTTCATTGTTCTTTTAATCTAGGAGTGATGCTACTAAAATTTCCGGACAGCGATTTATCAGAAGCTTTAAATGCACTCAGAAGTTGGCTACGAAATGCTGCTGGGCGTAAAAAAGATTAAAATGTAGAATTTTTTATGATTTCCTTTTATATGCAAGTTTGAAGCCTTATATTATTGGTGTTTCTTTTTCGCTTTATTTTATTGCACTAGAGAGAAACTAATATTATATAGAAAGTTTGTCAGATTCAATTTTAAGTTTAAATGTATAACGTATACGTTATATTTCCTTTTATATACAATTTTTGAAGCCTTATATTATTGGTGTTTCTTTTTCGCTTTAGTTTATTGTACTAGAGTAACTATTATATAGAAAGTGTCAGATTCAATTTTAAGTTTAAATATAAAATGTACGTATATATGTGTGTGTATATACTGTATATATATATATATATATATATATATATATATGGAGAGAGAGAGAGAGAGAGAGAGAGAGAGAGAGAGAGAGAGAGAGAGAGAGAGAGAGAGAGAGAGAGAGAGAGAGAGAGAGAGAGAGAGAGAGAGAGAGAGAGAGAGAGAGAGAGAGAGAGAGAGAGAGAGAGAGAGAGAGAGAGAGAGAGAGAGAGAGAGAGAGAGAGAGAGAGAGAGAGAGAGAGAGAGAGAGAGAGAGAGAGAGAGAGAGAGAGAAATTATGTACAAAAAATAAAAAAAATAATATTCTTTTACATCTATCGTATGTATATCTATTTAGTACACTCCAATCAAAGTAAAATGCATACTGAGCGGTTGTAGTACCGAATGCACTCATTGTATCAACTAAATGTCTAATAGATGTTTTATAGACGTCGATATTAAGATCTAGATAGCGTCGAAATTCAGAGAGTTGAACGTCTATGTAGACGCGTCTATAGATCTCATTTAGACACGTCTAAAAGACGTCGATTCAATGTCGATCCGATGTACCAATTCTCCCTGGCGTCAGAGGGATATTCGCGTTGGTTTAATTGCGTTACTTACGATTCGCGTTCGGGCATTTAGACTATCCTCGCGATATCGACTGCGTTGAGATATTATTCGCGGTAGGATGTGGTTCGCCTTAAGGATGTATTGCACCTATTTTCAAAGCGCTACCAAGTGGATAAAAATTTGTGAGAATGTTCTTTTAGTCTTCCTGATGTGCTACAAAAAAGTAGAAACGAATCCACTAAACGGTTGCTGAGATATAACGATTTTAATTTTCACTGATTTTACACGTATTCTTATGAGAAGAGACGATTTTGGCGGATAAAACAGCTAAAAAAATGTTGAAGGAGCGCTACCAATATTTTGAATTTTTTTGTACATCTAGTATACGAATAGATGAAAATATCTGCCAAGTTTCAAATGTCTTCACTATACCGTTTTAAAGAAATAAATTATAACTTGAGATAATTTTGCTGTCGGCACGAACATCTCGTGAAAGCGCGGCAACGTCGCAATCAGCTGGGCAAGCGAATCATAACCTATGGCTGTGGCTGTCGCTAGCTTTTCGTCGAGCGAGTCTTTTTTTATAAACTGCTTTTCTCACTATTTTGCCTTTCCACCGATAACTTTTCGTGTCTGACATTGTAAAAATGTAAACGAACAGACATAATCTCGCAGCTCGCATCAAGTCTCGCACTGTTTTGGTACTGTGCAAGGCTGCCAACCTACGTGAATCGAGTCATAGAGAGTCGCATAACAATGTTTATAATAAATAATATTCAAAATTATCGTTTATATGATACATATTTATCTTTTTTGACGTTATTAAAGTCACATTTGTTTATCAGCACTGCTGAATAATGTCTTTCGCTTTGAAATAATTTAACGTTATAAAGTTGAAATCAGGGCATTTTCACTGCCAAAAGTTTAGGCTCATAAATTACAAAAATTGCAAATAATACTGGAAAAAACATTTATAAAGTAAAAAATACCTTTGTAGGAGTAAAAATAAGACTCCTACTATCATTTGAGTATCTTACATCTAGATTTACTATGCGTTAGGCGTAGATATTCAAGTATTTCAAATTTCATGCACTTTTGTCTAAGATTGTACGTGTGATACATCCTTAAGATACCATTCGCGTCGACCTAATGTTGCGTCTCGTTATTACTCGCGGTAATTCCGTAATCGTTCTCGCGTTAATTCGAGTATTTCGCGTTAGGCCGAGTGTCTCGGCGCATCATTTTTCGCGTTGGACGATTGCTGACGATCGCGGGTGTTGCGTTCGATCAGAATCACTTGCGTATTCTCAGTTTCTTGCGTTAGAATAAATCGGTCATTTCGCGTTAGTTATAGTATTGGTCGCGGTAATTCCGTATATTTTCTCGCGTTAGTTTAGTATTTCGCGTTACGTCAAGCGCCCCGGCGCCTTATTCTTCGCGTGAGGATATCCCTGGCGATATCACATGTTGCGTTCGTTCCTTCTTGCGTTGGGACATTACTCGCGTCGCGTTCGTTGCGTTAGTTTAAGATTATTCTTTGCGTTAGTTTAAGATTACTCTTTGCGTTAGTTTAAGATTATTCCCTGCGTTAGATTGAGATTATTACTTGCGTTAGAGTAAGATCCTTATGGCGACAGAATCCCTGCACGGGTTTGGGAACTTGCGTTCACGCGCTCCAAGCGTGGCGCATTATCATTTCGCGGTATTTCGCGCTATTATTTCGCGTTTATTTCCGTTATGTCGTAGTCAGTCGTAATTTGTACCGATATTCTATGTGATTTGTCCGCGAACCTTTCTACTATTATTAGCTGTGAAATTATATGATCTCGATGATTTTGTAAGTTTAGTTTTCCTCACACGTTCTCTTGCTGCGCCTTCCGCGCGTTTACTGAGTTAACGTAATTTTCCGTTTATTTCTGGCGTCCGCGTTATCATATTTTGTATTCGAAATTTGACGCCCGCGTTATCTACTACCTGCTATTTGCTTTTGTTTTGAAAGCCACATTGGCACTTACTGTTTCATCCAAAAATTTCTACAGAATAAATGTTATCTTTTATCTGTTAACCGCTTGAGTTCGTGATCTTGGTTATTTTGCGTCACCCCGCCGAATACCGCGCTGCCCTTCATCAACCCCGCCCTGCTATTAGGTCGAACTAGCCATTCCCTCGCACACCGACTTATTTCGTTTTGCGTCTCGTTTTTGGTTTCTCGCGATTTCGCGGACGCGAATTCACGCGTCTGGCGCCCAACAAGAAAATCGTTTCGTGAAGTGTCGGAGGTGCGAGAGAATCACCGGAGAGGCCTATCATCCCGCTCTCCTTTCCCCTTTTGATCCGGCACACGTCCCGGACCGCTCCGGGAGTGAAAAAGTCGTGACAGTACATACATGTAGCCATGGTACTACGATCGTACGAAGTTCGCTCGACGGATCTCTGGTGCGCTCGTCACCACACAACACACAATTCGTCAAAGATGTACAATTCATCGACAATGCAACCAATTTTGTACATTATATGCTCGTACCTGGCAGTGGCCGAGCATTCGTCGGGTTTTCGATAAGTTGCATCTGAAAAAAAATAACGAAATAATAATCCAGAATATCCAGATAATCTAGACTTCCAACCCACTTCAGACTACGAATCTCGTTATTAGCGCATAGCGGCATAGCGCTCAATGTATACGTTTACGCGAGCGTTACTTCTGCAGTAACATACAATAATGCGATTTTCTTTCGCGTAAACGGGATTTTGTAGTAACTTACGATAATTTACCCCGCGTAAACGAGTGAATTATCGTAAGTTACTACAGAAGTAACGCTCGCGTAAACGTAGTAATGCTGGGTCTACAATGGGAGTCGCAAAGTCGTGAGTCGCAATAATTGACCAATCACAGTCGATTATTCTCCTCAAATTCGTTTGTGATTGGTCAATTCTTGCGACTCACGACTTTGCGACTCGCATTGTAGACCCAGCATAAATGTTTTATACATCACGACGTCAGACGACGCTTTACAAGATATTCGCGATTACTTTTCGCGTTACCGAGGTCATTCGCTCAACGTGCGCGGACCAGTTCGGACGTGTTTTGTCCGAAACGTAAAATTTTTTTAAGTACTGCGACTGTTGCTGTCAGCATTGATTCGCGCTCGAATTTTGTGATTTCCACTTGGACTTTGCCACGCCAACGGTGATACAGACTTTGTTAATCAAACAGGGGAATATCTGGCCTTATTGTCCGCCGTTTGGCGGCAGGAGCCAAAAAATTTAAGAAGAAGAAGAAGAAGCGTTACCGAGGTCCGTTTCGGCGAATAATCGGCAAACGATCGCGAGAGATATCGGACGGTTCTGCCTGTATCCCATAATGGTCGCGTTCAGCAGACACAACTGTTGAGTTCGTCTTATCAACACTCTGCGTTGATTGGTTGGTTCTAAAAGTAATGCTGGGTCTACAATGCGAGTCGCAAAGTCGTGAGTCGCAAGAATTGACCAATCACAATCCAATTTGAGGAGAATAATCGACTGTGATTGGTCAATTCTTGCGATTCACGACTTTGCGACTCCCATTGTAGACCCAGCATAAGAGCCAATCACGTTCGACTGCTACTCAGCGGCTTGGTCTGCTGAACGCGCCCAATAAAGCCTTGTGTACACGATACTAGAAATCGGTCCGAGTTTCGGTTTAAGCCAATGAAACTGCTGCTTTTCTGTAAGAGCTGCAAGTTGATTGGCTTAAACCGAAACTTGGACCGATTTCTAGTATCGTGTACACAAGGCTTTACGCCCATGCCCATAACCAAGAATCACAAGTTCGAGAATTCAAAATCTCGAGAATCGCAGGCGACCAGCCAATGGGTGTGTTTAGGTAAGACACCGCTACTGTAGCGCTACACGAATGCGTACCAGCCATTGGCTGTTTATGGTAGCGCGAATGTGTATATGTACTCCTCGGAGTCCTCGTCCTCGGTTCCTCAGTCCTCGGCACTCCTCGCGTCGCAAGTCGCAAGTGTCGCACAGTCGCATTAACGATGTGAGCATCATGGCGGCTAGAGTGTTGGGCTCGGTCCTGCGTAAAAACGCAGGATTTTTCGGCGCCGGCAGGCTGCTGGCGCCGAACAACGCGCCGGCTATCACCAACGTGTGAGTCAAATTAATCGCATTAAACGTAGCTCGTAAATTATTCGCTTACACACGTTACGTAACGACATAACCTGTCTGTTTCGCCGTACGGCGTGACGGGCCACGACTGACAACACCTGTGTTTTGCAGCCAGAATCGCAAGGGCCACCAATGGAACCCGGACAAGAAGTTCCTCGAGCAGTTGGAGAGGCCGGTGGCGTACGGCACGGAGAAGCTCGACTGGACCCCGCCGCATCACGAATCCGCCCTGGCGATGGGCCCCATGGCGGAGCAGACCATTCAAAATATAAAGCTTAACTTTGGACCGCAGCATCCGGCCGCCCACGGCGTGCTCCGGCTGATCCTGGAGCTGGACGGCGAGATCGTGCTCAACGCCGATCCGCACATCGGCCTCCTGCACCGCGGCACGGAGAAACTGATCGAATACAAGACCTACATGCAGGCGCTGCCCTACTTCGATCGTTTGGACTACGTCTCCATGATGTGCAACGAACAATGCTTCTCCTTGGCGATCGAGAAGCTGCTGAACATAGACGTGCCTCTGCGCGCAAAGTACATTTGAGGTAAAAATGATACGCATCCCTTTCAATAACGCGAAATATATTAGAATATAAATACCTTCTTTGGTATACATTCATCAACTTGTGATTCAATGTTCTCCAAGTCTGATAGAAACTATTTTCTCGCTTGCAGTTCTTTTCGGGGAGATTACGAGGATTCTGAACCATATTATGGGCATATTGGAACGCACGCGTTGGATATTGGCGCTCTTACACCCTTCTTCTGGCTGTTTGAGGAGCGAGAGAAGCTGATGGAGTTCTACGAGCGCGTGAGCGGCGCCCGTATGCACGCAGCTTACATAAGGCCCGGCGGTGTGTCTTTGGACCTACCGTTGGGTTTGATGGACGACATATACGACTGGGCCTCCAAATACTCAGGACGACTGGACGAAGTGGAGGATCTGCTGACGGACAACAGAATCTGGCGGCAGCGCACGATCAATATCGGTTCCGTGTCCGTGGAGGACGCGCTGAATTGGGGCTTCAGTGGCGTGATGTTACGAGGCTCTGGAATAAAATGGGATTTGAGGAAAGTTGCGCCCTACGACGCTTACCACCTGGTGGATTTTGACATCCCAGTTGGCACAAACGGCGATTGTTATGACAGGTAAAAGCATTTAAAAGAATTAAAGGTATTAAAACATAGGAAAAAAATAGATTACTAAGAAATCAAAAGAAAAAAAATAATTAAATACCCGGTCGGACGTAGATAATACGGCAAAAAATCTTTTAGATTAAAAAGAAGGTTTACATATCTTTTTAATCGCATTGTTATCTATATTCGACTTGCATTAGCCTTTAAAAAGGAATTTCTTTCCTTCAATTATTCTTTGCTAAGAATAATATTTAATTCTTATTGTTCTGCGACTATACTTTATCGTTTCACATCAGTAATAATACACGAAAGAGTCATCTAAAATTATTAGATTCTAAATGAATGAAAAATGCCATCGCGCGATGTATATAACTTTTAAATATTTATAACTTATTTGGCGCAATGCCTCTTGTTTTCAGATATCTAATCCGCGTCGAGGAGATGCGACAGTCGCTGCGTATCATCCACCAGTGCTTGAATCAGATGCCCGAAGGGGAAGTGCGATGCGACGACGCCAAGATTGTGCCGCCGTGGCGGGAGGAGATGAAGAGCAGCATGGAGGCGCTCATCCATCACTTCAAACTGTTCACCCAGGGTTTCCAAGTGCCGCCGGGAGCGACGTACACCGCCATCGAGGCGCCGAAGGGCGAGTTCGGCGTTTATCTCGTTAGCGACGGCAGCAGCAAGCCGTATCGGTGCAAGATTAAAGCGCCGGGCTTTGCTCATCTGGCGGGCCTGCAGTACATGGGGCCCAAGCACTTTCTCGCCGACGTGGTCGCCATCATTGGTACGCTGGACGTCGTATTCGGCGAGATTGATAGATAATTTCCTAACGATCGATAATTTATATAGCGTAGAAATGAATTTAAAAAATAAATGATATAAATATGTTTATGTATGTTACATACATAGGGATTTACGAAGCCGATTGCATATTACGTGTGCACGTGCAATAAGTGGAAATGTGACGAATATAATTTCATGCCGAATGAGATGCACTCTCGAATGCCGAATATACGAAACTTTGCTGTTACATCTAAACCGTCCGCTACCTAAAGCCAGAAGATTGTGTACGATTCACGCGCGATAAGAACACAAAACCGCATTTCTTTTATCCCGGGTTCTTTTAATTAAAAAACGCTGTAACAACTTGCGGTACGACGCTATATTACATCTACGAAGAATTTTTCTAAGATAACGATGCTTTTATATTCAGTGTGAATGAAGCCAAGAGATAGTCTAATCTAAATAATTAGTCCGGTCAACTTAGCCCAAAAAATAGGGGTAAGGTTACAATAATTCCGATAGAGCTGAAAATTCGTACGAATGTTCGGAACACCATTATAAATGAACTGTGAAAAGTCCCCATACATCCCGTGCCTGGAAAAAATTTTATTCAAGGTCAAAGGTGGCAAAAATGGGTTTTTTGTGTTTTTCAGCCGAATGGTAAGTTTTATCATAAAAATAGCTTAGACAATAATTGTAGATCGTGCAATTATCTATAATAATTGTCTCTATACTTTTTTCTGTAAGAGTCACCGTTTCCGAGATATCATTCAAAAAGTTGAAAAAACGGTGTTCTTCATAATATGCATAAGTACGCCGCGTACATACATCACTGGAAGAACACCGTTTTTTCAACTTTTTGAATGATTATATCTCGGAAACGGTGACTCTTACAGAAAAAAGTATAGAGACAATTATTATAGATAATTGCACGATCTACAATTATTGTCTAAGCTATTTTTATGATAAAACTTACCATTCGGCTGAAAAACACGAAAAACCCATTTTTGCCACCTTTGACCTTGAATAAAATTTTTTCCAGGCACGGGATTTTTTCCAGGTATGGGGACTTTTCACAGTTCATTTATAATGGTGTTCCGAACATTCGTACAAATTTTCAGCTCTATCGGAATTATTGTAACCTTGAATGTCTACTTTGACCGGACTAAATATTCGAGAAGTATATTATCGACTCACAAATGGATACATACATATATATAGATAGGTATTGTTTTATTATACACGCGGTTGCATATTATAGTGGAGCTTTCGAAGCGTACTGTAGCTCTCAGGTGCAAATATATTGTTATTTAATGACATGCATATATGTATAAGCTTTGATTTATAATAAATATTTCCACTTACATATCCTGTTATCTTTAATGCTGAAACAAAATCACGGAAGAGATCGCGACATTTATTTATATAGTATTATAGTTTTAAGAATCAGAGCAAAAATAATTAATTAAAATTCATCAACAATGAATTAATTCCATTAGCAAATTGTAATTGGCATTAGCAAACGGCAAAGAGCTAAATTGTTTGTTAAAAAATAGTACAATTACAGAAAACAATTTCATGTTTGTTTCCTTTTTCGTATTTTTGGAATAATATAAATTAAAGAATATTGCAGATTTAATTGATTTACAATATATAATAATGTGTTACGGTCGAACAACTAGATGTCGACCTAGTCAACTAGTAACGACCTTATATGTGTTGTTAAACCTTATTAACCTACGTATTTATTGTGACATCAAATGTCCATAGCTTCAGTTTTCGATCACTTCCCAAAGTGCTAAGATTGCGATCGAATAATTTTGGGAGTAACAACTCGATAGTTAACAGTTATCGTTAAGGCATCTGTATTCTAATCGGCAATTTCAATATAAAAGGTAAGTCATAAGAAATAGAATACCTAAGTATCACGCTTTAAATATTACAAAATATACGAAACATGATTTCAATGATTTCAAAAAATGAGCATGACAAGCACACCCAATCAGCAAAGAAATGTTTTTTTAACGTTTATTAAACGTTTTTTTTTCATTGCAAAAAACGTTTAATAAACGTTTTTAAAAACGTTTAATCAATGGGATAGATCCTTTTTTATTCATTAAAAAAAACGTTTTTTTAACGTTAAAAAAACGTTTTTTCAACGTTTAAAATCCGTTTTTTTAATGTTTAAAAAACGTATTTTCAACGTTAAAACAATGTTATTTTAACATTTAAAAAACATTTTATTAACATTAGAAAAAACGTTTAAAAAACACTTTTTAACATTAGGAAAAACGTTTTTTTAATGTTAAAAAAAGGTATTTTTAACATTAAAAAAAGGTGTTTGTAATGTAAAAAATTTCAAATTTTTTACCCCCCCCCCACTGTACTCCCGAAACCGCTCGAGTGTAAAATCTGGAAAAAATATAAATCAGAAATACTTAACCAATTTTTGTATTGTATTTAGCAAAAATACAAAACATGTAATTATAAAAGTATAATTATATGTATTATAATTATAAAAGTATGTAATTATATGTATATAATATATGTATATAATTATATGTATATATATGTATATATTATATTATAAAAGTTAGAATAAGTATATAGCTTAGTTGGAAATTTCCAGTGTTTTTCCGTCGATTTTCAGGGATCTATCTCTTCATTATTATCGCTTTTGGAAGCATCACTACTACTTGCATCGCAATCATCGTCGCTTTTCGTACATTTTTCTTCATTGTCGCCGTTATTGTTACATCTGTCTGCATCACAATCATTGTCGCTTTCCATATCTTCTTCCTCATCGCCGCCGTTATTATTACATCTGTAATAATAAAAAATAAACGTGTAGGTATAAAATATTATGAATACGGATGCCTCATTAATCACACACGAAACAAAACTCACTTCTTTTTTTGTATCCGTGAGGGGGCTTGAGACAACCATGTCCCGGCTTTCCTGCCAAATATAATCTCATTAATTTTCGGGAATTTTTCGGCCACTATTTCTGTAAATAAATATTACATGAAGATATCGTGGATAAGATGAAATACATGTCTCACTTTAAAACAATATAAGTTTACCTATCATTACTTTGTTGATACGATGTCCGTTTAATTTTTGTTTTTCCCCTCTTTGGCCCTTCCAATTAAAAAGAGATGCTAATTTATCATCGAATATGATTTGCATGACCGAATTAATCCTTCTTTGAAGGGTATCACCCACAACTTCTCCACGTAGTGATTCAATCTGAACATTTTAAAAAGCTGAGTTATAATATTTATAATATGATAAAATTGCTGAAATTTAGGCTACAACTACATCTATCGTAACGCCTTGATCGTGGTCGTAAGCAATGAAGTCGTCGTAAACCGTATGTCTATGCCAATATATCTATAAACACATTTTTCTTCGCACGTCGAGAAAGCTTATAGGTTAGGTTAGGTTATGTTGTAACGCCAGACAAGCGTCGTAATTGTAAAAAGTTCAAGCTGAATCAACTCATACGATGAGCTTACGATAGCGATTACGACGAGCGTTACGACCGCTTACGGTGAACATGTAGTTGTAGCCTTAAATACGTACTAAAGATGTATATGTATACATACTGTTGTATATCCATCCGCCTTGTGCTGGACGGTGTGAGCTTGGACGCTCCCGCGTGTGCACACCGGTTAATTAATCCTGGGGCGACGAGGTCAAGACACTGAACACTGAGTCTTTTGATTTTATAACAGTTTATTTCTGTCTTACAATCACTCTCGCACAAGAAAACGTCCGATCGATACGCTCGCTGGCTGAGTTTCTGCCGCTAGGGACGGAGAGGGGAGAGGGGAACGAAAGACGAGCGAGTCGGTACGCGCGCGCGGCGCGCGATGAAAATAGCGCGGAAAATTCCGTTAAATCCGAAAGATCCCCCAAAGAGATTAATCAAGTTTATAACAACGTTCTTAGAATATTTCTAGGATATTTTATATATCAATTCATAAAAATTATAGTTGCTTTATTATTCTTATTTTATATTTATATCTATAATATAGTTTATAATTATAATTTTATTTTACATTGAATTCACATTTATTTTACATTTAATTCACATTTTTTTACATTTATTAATAATTTATAAATGCATATATAAAAAACACTTGTCCACATTTATGTATTTACTATTTCACATGAATCAGAATTAACTTCAGTACCATAATCGATACTCACAGTGAATATTATATGTATAGCGTTGTAATATATAATGAATATTAAACTTATAAATATATAAACAAGTGTTTTTTACATTTTACGTTCTTAATTAGTAGTAAATGTAAAATAAATATGAATTAAATCTAAAATAAATATTAAACAAACGTAAAAAAAATATTTGTTACATGTACGTTGCAAATAACTAATAAATATGAAATAAATGTAAAATAAATATAAAATAAACATGTTAAAAACGTTTATTTAACAAATGGATTTTAAATGTAAAATAAATGTTTTTTTAACGTTTAATAAATGTTTTTTGGCAATAAAAATCTACAAATGTAAAATCAATGAAAAAAAAACGTTTAAAAAACATTTAATAAACGTTGTCTGCTGATTGGGCAGTTATATTCTGTTATAGTGTCACTTTTTCAGAGGTATTAAGTTGTCAATAATATTTTTTTTTCTAATAGAACTATATCTTTTTATTGTTTTTATTTTTGTATTGCGATTAATATAAAGACAACTTTATCATAATTTTATTTTGTTATCTTGAAATCGGATATCTTAATTCAAATAACACGCGTTAGATGAGTGAAATTATTATGTTCAGTTTACAAATCTAATTATTAAAAAACACAAATTTGCAAAACGTCAGTTAGAAATGATCATTTAGATTTCATTTTACACATATTTCATTTTTTTTAAATATTTTAAACTACTGTAAATGTATTTCTATTCAGTTCTGCATGATTATATCATGCAGTAATAAGGAATTTTACCCTCTTATTCCCACACACACGCGCGCGCACACCCTTTTTGATTTTATAATTATGTTATGATTATGTTTTTTTTTAGCTCAACCACTAATTTCAATGATTTGTGGGCCACTATGCAACACACTTTAAATGAATCAAATAATATACACAATTTTAATATAAAACGGTCATGAATTCTTGGATTCAGTTAAGGACGTTCTCCGGTCCTTATACTAGAGAAAATCGATTTTCTTAGGATTTTCTTGAAACTGTGAATATACGTTAATTTAGGTGTGCTTTATGCGTGGTATAAATTTCAGTACCTCTTCCGGTATAAAAATTAAAGATACTGAGCCTCAAAGTTTCAAAAAAAAAATTTAAATTTAATTTTTTTTAGTTTTGGCATTTTTTCCTTATAGAACTCGACGAGAGGAGCAACTTTGGTCCTCTTGGCCAACCTCGTATCTCTTACCGTTTGGCCTGGAAAACCTTTTCATTAGTAAAAGTTGAAACTTTGAGGCTCAGTATCTTTATTTTTTATACCGGAAGAGGTACTGAAATTTATACCACGCATAAAGCACACCTAAATTAACGTATATTCACAGTTTCAAGAAAATCCTAAGAAAATCGATTTTCTCTAGTATAAGGACCGGAGAACGTCCTTAAATCATCATCCTGTAATAAAGATGGAACGGCACAATGCTTCCACATGTGAAAATTTTTGTTGAAAATATGCATATACTTAATCAGATGGTGTGGATTCCTATTACCATACAGAAATATTCTTATTTTTATAACAAATGGTCTTATCACCACACGCAGTTAATACTGTTCAATACAGACAACTATACAATTTTTTTCCCATTGCTTTCCTACGATTGGATGATAATCAAGGTACAACAAGCCGGTAAGTATAGACAATTAAATTTAATATGCATATGTGTAACAAATGTATTAAGGTATGTTTATTTATATATATATATATAGAGATAATACACGTTTAATTACATAGATATATATTTATTTTGTATAATTAAGGTTTTACATAATATTAAAAATTATCTTTATTTATGAGTTTTAATAAAATTATCTTGTAATCTTTTTTGTAATCACAAATATCTTTTAGTAGTAGATTTTTTAATCAATTAAAAGAGTAGATTATTTTTAGCAAATCATTTATTTTTATCATACTTTTTGAACTATAATTTAGTAATTTTGTAAATAATATTGTGAAAGTTAAACCGACGATGTACATACGCGAGCCACTTGATTGGCAAATTCCTAAAACTTCGATGAACGATAAACTTTAATGTACACGTTAAAGTTTACATTCATTTACTTGTATGTACATTTACGTAGATAACGGGCAATATTTCATGGAATGAATGTTGCAGAGAATAGTTTTAAGAATTTGTTTCGTGCATGATGTAACAGTTAACAGTCACACTTGTGTGCTTGTCCAGTCGTATCGATGCGATTAAAGGTGGAAGCACATAAAATTGCAGGAGCCATGAGCAGAATGCAGAAGTCACTGGAAGTCACTGCAGAAGCCATATGCGCATGCGCTATGGTATCTGCATTCTGCCCATGGCTTCTGAATTTTCAATCTACATAAACTATGCTTATGTATTTTTATGTAGATTGAAAATTCAGAAGCCATGGGCAGAATGCAGATACCATAGCGCATGCGCATATGGCTTCTGCAATTTTATGTGCTTCCACCTTAATAGTTTTAATATACATTGCATACATTGTGTAGATACATTGGTTCAAAAAGTTTTCATCAGTGAACATTAAAACATTTATAACGCGTTGACGCTTCTAATTGTGTAAAATTGATTTATTTAATTGCACTTAATTGTTACTATACGTGCATTTCTTCGCATTCCACACAGACGACATTATTTATTAAAAAAATACCAAATATTTAAAATATATTGTTATTGCTTAAAATGTTTGTAGAAAATTCTACATAATATTTATGCATATTATTATTCTTATACATTTTCAATCTTACATATGACATTATAGTTTCTAACATTAATGCTAATTTAGCAAGTTTTTAGAAAAAAAGTGCAAAGTAGAAAGTAAAGAAGTAGAAAAAAGTATAAGTAGAAGCAAAAATTGGAGCACATCAGTATTTGTTATATCAAATATAAATTATGAAAATCAAATACACACATCTCTCTTTAAAAGCACATTATTTCTTTTTTATGGCAAGTAAGTAAATCATAATATTACACGAATTATATAACATAAAACGTAATATAAATATTACATTTTATTTTATAAAAATATTTATCTAATTTTTTAATTTATTAATATTTTAAATAATAATAAGAGAAATAGGATCGTAACAATATACAATCAATTAGAATCAAAAGCCATGCGATCCAAGCCTAGGTCTTTGACGGCCTTATGTTAGTTTCTGTATATATATATATATATATCTATATATATACATATAATTTTTCCAACAAACTGCGCGCCGATTATTTGTCGGACTTTAATATTTTAATTTAACGAAAACATCATATATGTTTCTTTAAGTAATACACGGAAAAAAAGGCTTGGTTGAATTTACCAAGTTTTTCTTGGTTGCATATATATTGGTAACTACAACCTTTGACTTGGTTGCCGTAACCATGTACACTTAATTTGTTTCACGATTCAAATTTGGTAGGAACTATTGGTGCTTATAATCAACAAAATTAGTTGAGGTAACCAAGAAATTGTATTCTGATTGGTCACCCAAAAATTAGTTCTCACAAACCAGCTACCGTAGCTGACCGTAGCTAGTTTAACCAAGTTCTTGGTGAATTAAGCCATGGCAGCATGGCTGCACTGCAGTCGAAGACTGAACGTGCTGACATTACGCGGATGTCGTTCGACCTGTCGTTGCGTCGTCGTTGACGATTTTTCTCATCAGCGTCGTGTGCGGGTATCGGTCGCGGTGAAACGCGAACGGTATCTTGGAGAACGGAAGCGCGGCGGGAATCGCCGGCGGACCCGCGAAGTCCTTCACCAACCTAATCTAACCTTCAACGCGCGGCGGCCAGCGGAGAATCTACGTCCCGGATTCCCGGCGACGCTCGCGAGCCCCGAGGGGCTCGTCGACGTTTTCCAGCGCGCCGTCATCGTCACCGTCATCATCATCGTCGTGGTTACCGTCCCGCGATTGCCGCAATCGAAGACTTTTGACACGAGTGCTTCCCTTTCTTCCGTTCGTCATCGTCATCGTCACCATCGCCGCCGTCGTCGCAGACGAACGGAAGAAAGAAAAATCACCGATGTGTGTTACCAATTTCTTTTGGATGGTCCAACCAAGTACTATGGTTGCTCCAACTACGGCAGTATAACCAAGTACTATGGTTGCTCCAACTATGGCAGTATAACCAAGTGCCGTTGGTATATGTGACCAAGATATCAGCTGGCGTGTTGGATAAAACGTGCCCGATTGCGAGAGAAATAAATATAACACTCGTATTACTATTAAGACTATAATATATTCAGTAAAGACAAGTGTACAGCGTGCGTTACACAGGCGAAGGTTCGGAAGGAAGTGAGATGAACAAGAGGGGCGCCAGCTAAAGAGTAACTCGATTGTAGCGACGCTAACGCCAAGCAATAACTAAACTAGTTCCGGACAACAGATGTCGTGAATGTCTCGAGATCGTATGCCAATATTCCCCCACTCGAGCTCGAGACTCTATCGAAAAAAAAAAACTTTTAATTAAACAAAATTTATGCGCTTAAGCCTACGCTGCTACTAAGAAATTTAATCTTCTCGCTGGTTACAGCCTTTGTGAGCGCATCTGCAACCATTTCCTCACTGGAAACATACAACAAATCAATAACTTTATCCTTTACCTTATCCTTGACAAAGTTATATTTCGTATCAAAATGCTTTGACCTTGCGTGATAATTGTTCGAATGAATAAGCTTTATCGCGCTTTGATTATCCGAGTAAAGTTTTATTGGGCTACTAACGCTCGAACTTTCAATGTCATTCAATAGTTTACTTAACCATAACAACTCCTGACTTGCTAAAGCTATTGCAATGTACTCCGACTCTGTCGTTGAGAGCGAGACTGTTTGTTGTTTCTTTGAACACCATGAAATAGCGCTACCGCCCAACAAAAATATATATCCGCTCGTGGAACGCCGATTGTCTATGTCCCCAGCCCAATCCGCGTCACTATATCCTACTAATTTCAGTTCTTTCGAATCACTGAATTTTAATCGATAGTCTTTTGTCCCTTTAAGGTAACGTAATACCCGTTTTAGTGCATTCCAGTGGGCTCTTCCCGGATTTTCTGCAAATGATCCGAGAGTTGTGATCGCACAACCTAAATCTGGCCGAGTAGCTTGATACGCATACATCAAAGACCCTAGCGCTTCTCTATACGGAACTTTCTTCATTGTCTCCGCTTCCTCTTCGTTCTTCGGTGCCATCTCCTTTGTTAATTTCTGGTTTATGTCAAGTGGGGTCTTAACCGGATTGCTATCTTCCATGTTGTACTTTTTCAGGATTTCTTCTACGTAGTTCTTCTGGTCAAGAATAATCTCTTTGTTCTTTCTGTCTCGTTGCACATTGATGCCCAAAATCCTTGAAACTGGACCGAGATTCCTCATTTTAAACTTCTGCTCTAATTGTTCAATGATCCATTGCTTTAATTTCTTGTTGTTCGAAAATACTAATAGATCGTCCACATAAACAGCTATATATATTACGCTTCCATCCTTTTCTTTTCTGATATATAAACCAAGATCTACTTCTGATCGTGTGAATCCTAACTTTTTCAGGTCCTCGTCCAATTTCTTGTTCCAAGCGTAAGCTCCCTGCTTCAAACCATATAGTGCCTTTTTGAGTCTGCCGATCTGTCCATCCGGCAACTCGATGTACACCTCTTCGTCGAGCTCGCCATTGAGGAAGGCTGTCACCACGTCCAAGTGATCAATATCGTAATCCTTCTTGGCTGCTACAGCAAACAGACATCGCAAGGTATTGAATCTCACCACCGGGCAAAATGTTTCGTGGTAGTCCACGCCTGGTATTTGTTCGTAACCTCGCGCCACCAGTCTTGCCTTAAAACGTCGTGATCCATCTTGAGGATTTTGTTTCAGTTTGAAGACCCACTTCGTTCTGAGAATCTTCTTTCCTTTCGGTGGAGAACATGGTTCCCATGTTTTATTTTTCATTAATGCATCGAGCTCCTCCTTCATTGCTAAGCGCCATTCCTTACTGTTTGGGCCTTCTAGCGCCTCCTTGACACTTGTAGGTTCAGCTCCTGTGGGCTCTACAGACACTTTATATGTAATGAAATCTAGCCAGCTCCTTGGCTTCGGAGTTCGGCTACTACGGCGTGGCGCCGACGCACTTTCATGATCGTCATCATCTTCTGTTAATTCGTTGTCTTCATCATCTTCAGTTGGCGTCTCATAGCTTTCTTCCTGATCGTTGGAGTCCCCCACTGAATCTGCGTTGTCATTAACCTCTTCCGAGTCGTTGACAATTGGTATCATACAGGCTGTCTTTTCGATTTCTGCTGAATTTTCATAGAAGACCACGTCCCTGCTCCTAAAGATTTTCTTTGTTTCTTCATCGTACAGTCGGTACCCTTTGGTGTGTTCTAAATATCCCAAGAACAAGCAGGATTTTGCCTTTTGATCCCATTTGTGACGAAGTTCTTTCGGAATATGCGCAAGAGCTCTGCAACCAAAAACTTTTAAGTGAGACAAATCGGGTTTGTTTCCCGACCAAATTTCGTGTGGAGTCTTGCCCTGGAGCCGCTTTGCCGGCGATCTATTGATGAGGTATACCGCTGTCGAACAAGCCTCTGCCCAAAATTTCTTTGGAAGTCCAGCATCCCCAAGCAAGCAACGTGCCTTCTCTACAACTGTGCGGTTATTACGCTCCGCCAAGCCGTTTTGTTGCGGCGTATAGGGAATTGTTAACTGATGCTGAATTCCCTCTGTACGTAAAAATTCTTTAAATGATTCATTCACGTACTCACGTCCATTATCAGACCGCAACGCCAGGATTCGGTGGCCCGTATGTTTCTCGACGTATGCCTTGTAAGTTTTGAAGGTGTCAAGAACCTCGCTTTTATTCTTCAGAAAATATATACTCAATCTTCGCGTGTAGTCGTCGATGAACAATACAAAGTATCTTGAGCCTCCGATAGATGCTTCCTCCATCGGCCCGCAGACGTCCGAATGCACAAGTTCCAGGGGCTTCGACGCTCTTCTTTCATTCATAGAGAACCTCTGACGCGCCTGTTTCCCCTTCACGCAAACTTCACACGGGCGATCGTCCGGATCATCAAATTCTAAACCGAACGCGTGTTTGTCCCGAAGAAGTTTCATGCTCGCTCTATTTAGATGGCCGAGCCTTTTATGCCATACCGAACTATTGTCTTCTTTGCAACTGAATGCGGTATTCATCGGTTGTATTAACTTGTAAATATTGTCCATCGGTTTAGCCACTGCTATCATATTACCGTTCGCGTTTATTATTTGACAGGCGTCTCGGTCGAATTTTACAACATAACCTTTTTCGGTTATTTTGCGCACTGACAGCAAGTTTACGCTGAGCTCGGGAACGTACAACACATCTTCCACGACTATTTCGCGAATCGCGCCATTTACTAATCCCGATACCGACACCGTGCCCTTCCCTTCGACACATAATTTCTTACTGTCCGCGACGACCACCTTTGATTCGTGTAACTTCACTAGAGAGGTAAAGTTTTCTTTATACGGTGACATGTGCATCGACGCCGCCGAATCTATTATCCAGGCAGTATCACTGGCACTTGAATAACTGTTAGCGAGGAAAGCTACTTTAGTGTTCGTGTCACTTTTCTTCTTTTCACTGTCTTGACTTTTACTGTCTTTATTTTCTTTATCGACCTTCTTTTTGTCTCTGCACTCACTCACGATGTGACCGTATTTACCGCACGACCAACACTTAACGTTTCTCGATCTTGATTTGTGCTTCACGTCTTTTCTTTTCACGTGATAGGCTGTATCACCGCTCGATGAAGGCTTCGATTTATCGACACACTTCGACTCTTGCAGAAGCTTCGTTTTCACTGAGTCTCCCGTTATTGGCATTCCTGAACTTTCCAGCGCCATGATCATTGGTTGATACTGGTCAGGGAGGCCCGCCAATAGCACCGTGCCAAGCCACTCTTGATTTATTTCGAATCCGATGGCGGTTAACTGATGCGCGGCTGACATGATTTCGCCTACATATTTTTCCATGGATTCACAGTTTTCTAACCTTGTAGTGGTCATTTTTCGAAGTAAACCGACCTTCCGAGTGAGCCCTGTATCTTCGAATGCTTTTTGAAGATTTTGCCATGCTTCCTTCGCCGTGGCCGCTTTCGCCACGTGTATATACAGTGATTCGTCCACGCTCAGGACTATCTTCGCCTTCGCCTTCGCAATCTTCTCTGCGCTTGTCTCGTCTCCGAAGACTGATTTCCATAAGCCATCCAAACTTAACAGGTTTTCCATGGCTATTTTCCACGTTGTGTAATTCTCCCTGCCTCTCAATCTTGCGACGGGAAGAAACGTGCTCGCGTTCATGTCGGACATCTTGCTTCGCGACTTGCACACACAACTATAAAAGTTTTTGTTCTCAGAAACTATTACTTCACCCGCGAATGGGCTAGACTGGGCCCATAACCTTTGTTGGATAAAACGTGCCCGATTGCGAGAGAAATAAATATAACACTCGTATTACTATTAAGACTATAATATATTCAGTAAAGACAAGTGTACAGCGTGCGTTACACAGGCGAAGGTTCGGAAGGAAGTGAGATGAACAAGAGGGGCGCCAGCTAAAGAGTAACTCGATTGTAGCGACGCTAACGCCAAGCAATAACTAAACTAGTTCCGGACAACAGATGTCGTGAATGTCTCGAGATCGTATGCCAATATGGCGCATATATAATCAAGGCACTTGGTCGAGGCGACCATTTTTTTTGTTATCTCAACCAAGTCTTTTTTTCCGTGTATACATAGGATGTGTGGTAGTGACTGGACCACTTCTCGTGGGCAGGTATAGAGCGGGTTAAACTGAATCGAAAAGTTTATTTTATAAGTTTCTCAATGACTAATACGAAATTAATAAAGATACTACGCGAATCAGTTTGCGTCCGTGTGATTCGACGAAAAGAAGCAGCCTTCGAACCAATTCCTTACCAATTCCCTACACTCCTCAACATAATGGTTTATGTCAGCCCTTTCTTGTTTACAAAAAATGCAAACCATTTCTCACTATCCAACCAATATCTATTTCCTGTTAGTCTCTACTATTATATAAAGAGGAAAAGTTTGTGTACTATTGTTCGGGGTAATCTTAGAAACTACTGAATCGATTCCAATAATTTTTACACTGGTGGATAGCTTATGTCCTCCTGAGTAACCATGTGCCATTGTGCTACAACCCAATTTGAAAAAAAAATTCGGGATATCTAAAATTTTAAATTCTTTAAAAGAGTCGTACTTAATGACTTTTCCTGTTTAGATTTTCCTAATCAACCAAATTTTAAAGTATTATATATAAAATAGGGGTAGAAAAAAACTGAGGAATATAATAGAATTCAAAAAATTGCTAATAATAAAGGAGTTACCGATTTCTGTCTAAAAAAATCTATGTAATTGCTTTGATTTCTGCAATTTTTTTTATAGATAGAGTATATTAAAGGTAGGTTGGTATTGAATTTGGCGAGAATCGGTGAAAGAATTTCCGATTTTTGCCTTACCGATTTCTGCATGAAAAGTGTATAAGTTATACATTATACATGTATATTATATAGAGTATCATTAAAGGAAGGTTGGTATTGAATTTGGCGATAACCGGTAAAAAAGGGTTCTTTCTTAATAAAAGTTAAAGTTTTTTTTGCGTTAACGATTAATAAATCACAAGGACAAACTTTCAAATTTGTGGGCATAGATTTAAGAAAAGAGTGTTTCTCACACGGACAACTTTACGTTGGTTTATCTAAAATAGGAAACGTTAAAAATCAATATATTTTGATACCAAAGGGAAATAAAACAAAAAATATAGTATATTCAGAAGTCCTATAAGTCAGAACTCGGCAACAAATGCACTTTTTGGCAAATTTTCTCTCACGGATTGGTTCGGCAAAGGACCAAACAATACTCATTCCTGATGAGAGCAATAAAACTCGCAATGTTGTTTTCACAGAGGTTTTTAACGATTAAAAAACAAATCCAATGATCAACTAATAAACAAGTAAAATTAACGTCATTATAGAAGACAGATAAATAAATATATATAGAAAAATATAGATAATGGAAAACAAGCATTAAAGTAACATTGAAATGTGATTTCTGCCGGAGTGCAGTTTATAATATACAAATAAAATACATGTTTAGTTCACCTATCTGCATTACAATTAGTGAAAAATCATTAAAAATAGTTAATACAAAAAATGGAACTTAAAAAATTCTCTTCAAAAAACGTTATATAGAAAAACAGTGGATTAGGCCTACTAGGGACACCACGTTAAAAAAAAACGCGCCTAACACCTCTGAAGTGGTGTGGAAAATAGTGTATTATCTCTGAGATGTATAAAAGTTGAAACTTTATAAAATGTACGACACGAAAATGATTGAGCCTGAGAAAAAAAGTATAGAACGTTTTTTGTATAGAATTTTATAAGTTACAAATTTTAACGCAGATTTATATACTATACACTGGGCGAAGTATATAAATATATATAAAAACAATAATATATCTAACTAGCTGGTTACCCGGGCTTCGCCCGGGAGTCGTTTTTCTTCAAACGACTTCATTTGTGTTTCAATATCCTTATTGTGGACGAACATAAGGAGTGTGTCGGGTGGTTGATTTAAAGACGGTAGTTTAACTTTTCCGCATGAATAACACATTCTAGGTGCTTAAGTTTTAAACTTTTTTGCTTGACAATGATCACATATTGCATCCATTTTCCCAATTATTACTCTCGGATGAAATTGATATTCGTAATTTGAATCATAACTAAATGCCTCTAATTTCAAATTGGACCGCATAAATGTTTTCATGGATTAAACATGTCGTAACCGGTCTTTTTCTACTTGAGTTTCACACTATTGAGTCATTTCCGTTTTTCCGATATTTCACTTACCGATCAGCGACATCATCCCTTGGTTTACCCGGGCGTTTTTTCGGGAATTTTGATATTGCTCGCTCGCGATGTACACAGAACCTCGATATTTCACTTACCGATTACCGATTTTATCCCTTGGTTTTTTAAGTGAAAAATCGAGGTTCTGTGTACATCGCGAGCAAGTCCGGGAAACCAGCTAGTTAAAAATAAAACGTAAATTTACAAAATTAAGATAAGCATTGCACACGTATACTTGTAAATAACCTACATATTTTCTCTTAAGTTTTGCTTATATTGAGCGTTTAATTGACTCCTTTCTATGTGGATTAAATTTAAGGAATATATACATTATGATTATAGTTAAAAATATTGAAAATAAATTATGTTAAAAATAAATTTATGCTATTGTACATATACACATAAGGCTAATTTAATTGTTCTTATTTTAGACATAGGTGCTATTTTCCCATTTTTACCTGTTTATGGTAAACAACTCGGTGTTTCTCCATTAGTAATGGCTACCATTACTATCACTTGTCCTATTCTATATATAATCGTCAAACCAATAGTTGGTTTTCTTCTGGATTATTTTTACACCAAGAAAAAACTGATCTTTATGATTATACTCGTCATTTCAAGTGGTTCCTACATTATGTTATGTTTTTTACCGTCATTGGAAGAACCAATAGTACTAGATGATCAGTTTCAAAATGTTTCTTGTGCATCTTTACCTTCTTGTGACGTAGATTATGTAAGTTATTATTTTTTCTTACAATTGCATATTTTTTTGATGTAATGTTAAGAGAATACTGTAATTTGTAAATTCGCTCATGCATTTATTTTACAGACAATTTTTTTTACAAAATCGTGATCTTGACAACATATGTATTTTAAAATTAAACTAGAATTTAATCTCCTTTTTTATAATTTTACCATGTTAACATATTATATAAAACATATTAAAAATGTATTTTTTCTAAATATTTTCGGAGTTTCTAAACTCTAAATTTTCAATAATATCTTATTATTAATAATGATTAATAAACACTTTTTTATCTGTATATTTAAAAGTTCTATTTATTATTTACTTCAGAATTCCTCAACATCATATGACGGTATGAAAAGCATTATGTGTCATTGGGAATGCAAGGATACAAATTTTTCGACGCGGCTATCTTTCCGTATAGCTGAAAAGGAAGCAATTATTTCACCAAATACTACATGCTTATTAAATATTAACGAATTACCATTATGTCAAGAAAGGTCAACAGAAAATAATAATTGCAACGTTTCCTGTAATAATTCTGTTGAGGATAATCATCTGTACACATCCATTACCTTCTGGGGATTTGTCGTCTTAATGCTTCTTGGCAATACTGGTGTTAATGTTTTCTTATGTATTACTGACGCAATTTGTGCTGAGATATTAGGTAAATAATTTCATAATTATTATATATCTTTAAAACTGTTTATCGACATAAATATAAAAATTATATTTTTGCATACATTTTTAGATATAAATAATATATCATATAAAGAAGAAATTTATGTGTTGAGTGCGCGCATGTGTGTTTCATAATATATCTGTTTATCTTCTTAGGTAAAAATACAGAAACGGAATATGGTAAGCAGCGGGTATGGGGTGGAGTCGGTTACAGTTTAGCAGCACTTTTAACTGGATATACGGTAGATACATGGTCCCAAGGAAAAACCTACAGATCTTACACACCAGCGTTTCTTCTTGTGTTTGTATTTTCTTGTGTCGATTTGATCTGCTGCAGAAAATTAGAGGTAATTTTATAATGCATTAAGAGAGAAAAACAAGTAAAAAAGAAGACTAAAGTTAGTAACACATAGTTTTGTTTTCATATTCTATTTTATATTTGTATTACAGCTGCCGCGTATATCAACGTCGACAAACATATTAGCAGATGTATATGCACTTTTGAAATACAAATCCTTTGTTGTAATGTTGTGTTTTGCTGCCATTGTCGGTGCCTTGGATGGATACATGCTTTATTTTTTGTTATGGTACACTTACGTTACTATATCGAAGTATTTTTGTTTATTTGTTATTTAAAATTTAAACATAAAAAATCAAAACGTAAAAATTTAGACAAATTTAATTGTCATGTTATTCAATTAATTTATTCTACTAGGTATGAAGAAGATCTTGCTATGAAGACCGGTTACATGAGCAAAATTAAATTAATAGAAGGTTTAACACTAGCCGCGGGAATTTTCGGTTGTGGGATAATGTTCTGTTTGTTTGGTACTATTAAATACTATCTTATTATGATTTGTTACATAAATGTAGCAATTGAATAATTTAAAATATTACGCTTCTCACAATATTAAATATATATTTTTTTAGGTAAAATATTACAAAAATTAGGATATGGTTACACCTTTATTCTCTCTCTTACATCTTATGCAATACGAATGGGATTAATATCTATAGCACCGACACCATGGTGGATAATTCTAGCAGAATGTTTAACGCAGGGTCCATCATATGTACTTTCTCATGCAACAATAGTAGCGTTTGCAAATTCAATATCATTGCCTGGTACTTATGCTTCTGTTCAAGGAATAATGGGAGCGATGAAAGAGGGTCTCGGTAAACTTTCAAATCTTGTTTTACATCAAAAGTCAATTTATAATAAAAAAAAAAAATTACACGAATAATATAAATAACTATATTAATTATATTAAAAAGCATGTATATATGTATATATTAATGTGTAAAATGAGTTACACTATATTTTCAGGTATGGCTGTTGGTAATTTTGTAGGGAGCATTTTGTTGAAAAAATTTGGTGGTGCGTTGACTCTACAAATATATTCAATATTCACAGTAATTTCTGCGTTGGTGTTTCTTCTACTTTACATTACGCACTTAAAACATAAAATACCAGGCAAGAAATCTAGTGATTTAATTCGACAAAATATAATAATTTGTCCAAGATATTGTTAAAAATAACAAATTTTCTTTCTAATGTAGGAACACGAAATAATATTGAATGGAAAATGTCTTATGATGCACGAGGACGTTATGTTGTAGCAGAATAATGACTCAAGATCTGCTTTTTATGATATAAATATTATTTTTTAATTACTTAGGTAAATATTATCTAAAAATCTGTCAGTTTTATTATATTTTGTGCTGATTTGCTGATATGAAATAGAGCGATGTAAAGTAAATCTATCGTTATATACGTATGTGCTCATATTTGTTGAATTTTATTCATTAATTTTATTTAGCTTTCTTTGAGTAATTGTATCAGCTATGAGTTTGTAACGTACTATTACAAACTCATATAGCTGATACAATTAAGGTAATGTAATTTTCCATAAAGGTTTCGTTCATATACTTATATTATTCATTATAAAAACGCCACGATCTGCAAGGACATCTGCGCAGGCAGACGTCCTGATGCTCTGATAGCCAGTTACGAACCATTTGGATTTATTGCTAATCGCGGCGGGTGTCTTAAAGAAACGCGAGATTTATCAGCTTCAAAGACTCTTCGGCGTCTGTCAGATCGACCAGATGCGAGCGGAACGTTTCTACACAGAGACCATTGGTCAAGAACCGAGAGAGCCTTACGTTGCTATCGTGGGTGGTCACGCGGAAAGTCCTATGTTTTTATTTTCTAAGGCGAGACCGGATGTTCCTTTAATAGAAGAATTTAATGGAAGAAGAAATTAGAATTTTAATCTACCTTGTCCGAGATGCTGAGAGAAGAGTGATTCAAATAAGATGAAATTATTTCGCAATAAATAAAAGTGACGTTATACTTGCATATATTTTTACTATGTACATGATAAATATAAAATTTAATATCGCGCGTTTTTCTTTACTGCATAATTAGAAATAATTAAAAAGATTTCAGATTTTAATTGAAATAAAATGTTTTCAAAGTTAATTGGCGTGCAACTAGTCAGACATATCTTGTACTTATTCCTTATCCATTTAGTCAAAAGGTGCATTTACAATGATGTTATCGATGCTACTTTTTTATAAATATGCCGTACCATACATCAAGAGCTGGAAAGATTATATATACGATTATATGGATAGACGACTTAATGTCGCAACTTTTTCAGAAAAAGTATATTTAAAATATTCGAACTGATATTTGAAAACATCTGAGAGTTTGCGTTGATATTAGATCTTACTTATATTACGTATATTTGATTTTACGATTTGTGAAATCTCTTTAAAGTTTACTATCTCACAACTTTGTAGCAGATATTTAGAATGCCGTTATAAATGTCGCAATTATCTTCAATTGCATCATGACTTGTGGTATAAATTGCAAAGCATGCGACTAACGATATAATTGTTCCGCTAATCGGAACTGGAGTAAAAGTCAAATTGCAGGTATATTGCATTGTGATAACAAGTTGCTGCACATTTGCCGGAAGGCTTCCGTATTCTACGTCGCAACAATATGCCGTTATCGTTACAATACGAACCGGATCTTGGACCAAGCCGTGCAAGTAATTTTCCAAATAACACGGGTGTCCCGCGATCTATTGGTCGTTTGTGATCCAACGCATCTGTCATGCGGTTCGGAAGGGCTGATATTATCTTATGAAACGGAAATTGTACATTCCGCCATCACCCGCGAAAGATTTCGCCAATTTCCTCGTATAACCAATGACGCAATGACGCAATTTATTTGTCACCTGGAGCTATACTCGGCAAGGTAAAATGTAGACGTGAAAGTTCATAGCGCTTATATAGCATCAAATTAAGAAAAAAAGTATATTAGTTCCTCTTAGAAGCTATTACCGATTTACATATATTATAGCGTTACATCGTAGCATTGCTCCGTGTGCTACTGCAGCTATCCTATCAGCGATTTAATTTCGATAAGATGCAAGATTATATTCTTCCTAGAAATGAAAATAATTCTGCTCTATCTAATATCAGCGAAGTGTACAGCTTTGGCGCGCGCGTTTCATCGCCGTTCATTAATTAACGATCGCGATAGCATCGAGGCGCGCAATATTTTAGGACAGCCGCGGAAAGTAGCTGCGCACGACAGGCGAGCCCATTAAAAATGCTTGTTAGAGAGTATTAGCGTCGTTTCGACGCGAGCTAGATCGCGACGTAAGATCACGATTAAAAGGCATTTACCAGACACGGCGGATTAAGAGTGACGCACGGTTTCGACCGTTACCTCGTTAAAAGCGCGGAATTACACGCTCGAATTATGCGTAAATCTGTTCGTGATAGCCGCCTCTAAACATTGGCGCCGGTGGCACCCGACTACATAATTCACCAGGCGAGTTGCACTAAGTTCCTGAACCTGAATCTTTATGAGGGAGTTGCGAATTAATAATAGATGGGCGTGGGGAGAGGCGAGGTGAGTTTTAGGAAGAGATGGGGTGGGGTGGAGGATTAATTTATGCAATTCTCGATCGCACGTTTCACTTCAGCGTTATTCTAATATCAGTTAATTTATTTCGCTTAAATTGCTCATTAGCATTCGACAGCGTTTGATTGTATTAATCTTTCAAATTATCTTATGTTTATTAAAAGGATCTCTTTTAACAAGCTTATCTACATTTTGCTTCTGAGGACCTTTAACTGTAATAAAACATATTTTTAAACACATGTCTCAGAAAGTAAATTCACGTATGTCTTGCTTATTCATTATTTTAGATTCTCTATATTACAGAATCATTTTCTAATATAGAAAAGGTGAAACTTTCCAAAAGCTAAGTACCTTGTATTTATTTACACATGCAACGCCCAGTTACGTTAATTTCTCAAATAACATTTTTATTTTAATTAAAACGAGTGATTTATGTTAATCGGAAATAATAGTTTCTCAAAATTCCTCAAATGTTCGGATAAGAGCTAGTACAATCAGCAAAAAGAATTTCCGTTTTCTGAATTACCTGATTAAAATTAAGATGGAGGATACTTCTCGTTTCATCGATAGAATCATATAAGTGTATCCTCCACGCGGATGATGATAGGAGAACAGGTAGCGGTATTTAAAAAGCTAGAAGGGGACGGACTTGCGATAGCACGCTAACCACAGTGTACCGTCGCATTAGCGATAACATAAAATTACTACGGGGCATGATTCTCACGAATCGCGAGATCTCAATGAGTAACCGCCGGTTTTATTGAAAAGCAATTGCTGCTCTGGGTTCCCGCCGTGGAAAAAAAATCTTTGAACGATTGGATCGTGGAAAACGTTCTTTCGTGGTACTCCATCAAGCAAGTGTTGTACTAAGTAATTATAACATTACGCGCATCGCGATGTGCAGCACCGAGGAGAGAGACATTAGAAATTCACACGATGCTTATGACTATATTTTCGCGCGGTAGAGACTTCATTCTGCCATGCCACCGAAACCTTATTCTGCCACGATCAATGATCGGAATGAAGATGTATCGCCATCGTGCGAGTCGAGGCTTGGCACGAGAATAGGTATGCAGATATGATCGAGATCTCAATTTCGCGCTTTTCGTTATCTAGTATCTATTAAATATTTATTTGTGTTTAATTCTATAATTATATTAATGCACGTGCTTGCAAGACATTTAATCAACACACACGTAAAACATAAGTTTAGTGAAGCTAATACGCGAACGATCGAGTATACGCGTTGTCACTAAATTAAAAATCTGTATTTAGTTCAGGTCAGATAAGGATACGTTAATTAGTTAGGCTTGTATGTTACTTCTGCAATTTATATTGTACATTAATAAAATTTTTTCGCATTGGAGTTATCATGCAGTTGGATTATTCGCACTCTAGCCTTTAGCAAAACGTTTGTATTGCAACACCGTTTAATGTGAACTCTTTATCTGTGAATACTATAAGCATTATAGGTGCAGCTATAATAGGAGTGAAGATTGAGAACTCTAACGCTAATGGCAAATAAAATTTAAGAAAACTCGATTAAGGTTTCTCGCCGTTGATTTACGGCATCATTATGCTACGTTGATTTTATATATATAGAAACGTATTATCGAGCGTTATCGGGATCGCGAGGTGTGCGCATTGCCATCTTTTATAGTATCTAAAACGCCATATAACGCGGCGTAGGTGCCCTATTATAAGGATTAATCGTAGTTGCGTATAGTTACGAATTTTCGCGTTCCCGCAGTTAAGCCGGCCGTAATAATTCGCGCAAAAATTTCGCTCTTCTCACCAATTACGTAACAGAATGCACGGACGTGCAGATCAGAGCCTAATATTAAACCGTTGCTCATTGCGCGGGCAGTGAAGCGGATTTGCCGATAAGTTATGAATGTTACCAGATGCCATTAGAGTGAATGAATTGCGCGTTTATTTCCGCGCGTTAATAAATAACAGTCTCCTCGGGCGTTTCATAAAAATTGGAGCAACCGCGTGGAGCAACGGGCCCATATATTTCTCAAAGTTGCATAATACAATTTCGAGGAGGTTTAATCGTCTCTGTAGGGACAGACAAGATGGTGATCGCGGAATTTTATGATTATATCAGATAACTAATGGCACAGAAAGAGCGTGATTTAGGCGTAAAATATGTATCTGCTGCCATGCTCAAAATAATGATTTTTGCCGAATTAAAGCGAGATGCTGATCCGCGAGCTGTCCGTATCACGTCGAGTCGACGAAAGCTCGCGCGCTCGCAAAGCATCAAAGCACTTACGATGCTGCATTGTTCGATGCTGAAAGCACACACACCGATCGTTATCGCCTGAATCGACCAATTATGACGCAACGTTAATGATCCCGATGAATGGTGTCATCGAGTCAATGACACTGCGAGCGGTGCAGGCAAAAAAGCAGGTAGCTATACTCGAGTCGTACGTGCAATTAGCTCCACTTGCCATGCTATAATCACCGTATTACATCGAATCATTGCGATTTGCCTGGCATTTGAATGTGTCGAGAGAGGATCTGATAAATATTTAAATCTTGTTAATTAGCATCATTACGCTAGGATAACTATAATCAAGTAGCTTAAACAGATTCTTTATCATAATCGCTATTGCTTGTAATAAAATACTAGTCACACTATTCCTTTCTCTGATTATTTGTTTCTATCGAAGTATAAGTTTAAACATTTTTGAAATGTATTATATCTGTTTATATATACGTATATTACTTTCTATTATTAATTTTAAATGTTAGATTTCTAACGTGTTAGACATTACACACGGTTTTAATGTCAGTGTAAAATAATATAGAATATATGTGCGTTATTCTACAGAAGAAGGTACTCATAACATATATGCTGTTAGCACTCTATTAGTCTTACTTTTAGTTCATTCGAATTAAAATATAACTTCAATTTTACTGTAGCTTCAAATTCTCTGTATATTTACACTTCGCCTACGAGTTTCCGCAAGACGGGTGCAATGGTCGTTGCCTCGGAAGAATGTTCTGTTATCGTATACGAAAATTATTTCTCATACTTCGACGGGTGCGATCGAGAGGGTGACCCGGTATATTTATTTATAGTATCGTGAGCGAATGGAACGGAGGGTGATGAACGACGATGATACAAGGGGCAAGATGCAGTCTGGACGCACTCTCCTTGCTCTAGGAACGCGGCAATTTAGCGATATCAGCCGACAGACCGACGTGGCTAATTCTATCTACGTAGCGCCACTCGATAATTTATACTTGTGGAAATGTATTAGACCGCTGCCGGAGCGACCGCTAATTACAGGCTGTCTTGTATGCGAACGCATCTAGGCTGCGAAACAAGATGTTAAACTATACTCCGGCGAAAGTCACCCGTCCGTTATCAATTTCAGTTGCTGTCATCGCTTCCTCCTGAAACCGTTGAAAGTACGTAGATTCTCACAATTAATTGCGATTTTCCCAACATCTGAATTTAGAAAATGATTTATGTAGATTTATGCAGATTTTCAATGTAGATCGGTGTCTTTTAATCTTTCGAGAAATGTTTCCAAGAATATATCAGTAATGTACATACACACAAGTATATATTCGTATCTAAGAAGATATTTGTCTCTTATAAGATTCTAATAATGAGCAGTTAACCAGTCATAAATCATATTGATGTTTCGCAGCAGCGAGATTTGATGTACGACCGGTTGTACGATGTACTAGGAACGTTCTTCGTTTTCTTTTGGTACAGAGAAACCAGTCAGGTCCCACCTTTGTCATATATTTGCTCGAAATCTCGTCATCGTTGATCTCAAGCGATTCTTTTCAAGAAAAAATAAGATTCCGGGAAGAAAATTAAATTAAATGACTTCGCTATAATCATAATATCACGTAATACCATAAACAACGTATCTATATATTTATCTCTGATTATATCTTTGGATTAAATCGAATTATTAAACCTTGACTTTATTGGATGCTTTAAAATTATTTTGCATTTCAAATAATAAAAAAATTTTAATTTTACTCCTATCTTTCTTTGTATTAAGTTTTCATAAAATAAAATTTTTAGATTTTATAAAGAAACGAAAACTTATTTTTATTAATTTACTTTAGATTTTAAAAGACTAAAAGGATAACAATTTTATTGTAAAAGATTCTTAATTTCAGGCTTATCAAAGTACTTAAATTTTGGAAAAACATGATTTAAGTAAACTTTTGTTAGAAAAATTAATTGATTTAGCTAATAAATCTCTGTATTGTTACAAACAAAAAGGCTTTGTACTCTGAAAGTATTGACATAGAATACTAATTCTTTCGATATTTTTGTATTCACAGAATCGCTTTGGCCGTTTTCCAATTGAATCAATAAATATAATAGATTAATTAATTTCTGTCAAACTCTCTTTCTGTATTATTTAAAGATTTGTGTCACGAAACGAAGAAAAGCGATATTTTCATCTATTAAAATAACGTCTTCATACTTGGTTGCCAGGTGACGCGCCGTGGCGGAGGCGCCCAAAGCTCGGTTCCGCGACTCTACGCGGGCGTATAAAATCGGTCCTCCACCGACAGGAGCCGTCAGTACGAAACAACACCTCTGACAGAGAAACTCGACTCTCGGGATCTGCTCACTAGCCTGCAATATGCACCTCTTGCGCTTTACATACGTTTAGATTTACACGCGAGATAATATCGAAAAACAAAATTATCGGGGGGGGAGAACACTGGATGTAAACTGGATATAAATTCCCATACAGCCATTCCACAAAGATATTTTGCAATTGCCACACTGATGAACAATGTTTTGTTTGTCGATCGGTGGCGTTGATGAACCAACCAGCTGTGAACTAATTGGCGACAAGTCTATTAGCTTACAAAACCGAAGAAAACGCCTTCGGGATAATTGTGTAATTACAGTGCGATTAATCGAGATGAATCTCTACGATGTGATAATAATTTGCTCTGCAAATTTGCAAATAAGAGCCGTATTCTGTGATCGATATGTGAGTTGATATTAGCTGACGTGTCTGGTAGTGTGTTTATTCTCTGTCAACAATTTCACGTACAGTCCGAACTCGGTGCAACAGGTCAGTCAAGTAGTCACAATGATCACGATTTGACGTGATCTTCGTTTTTAATTAAAAATGCAGGCGTAAGATGTAATGTAATTATCTCTTCTAATATATTTAAGAAAAATTAACAATAATACTTTTGAAATTTAAAATTATTATATATAAAAGATACACGATTTTTAATGTAGTTATAACTATATAAATGTAATTGAATTATTTTCGCAAATAATAATTATATAACTTCGTATAAATCTGACTAAATAAAAATAATTATATTTTATTAATAAATTGCACGAACGTTAAAATAACACCTGCATAACACCTTAGACATTTCATGACAATCAGTTAAATAAAATTTATTTGCATCAAATTTGGCAATTACAACACGAGTAATACGTCTAGTTCCGTACTTGTAATTATCGTAGCCGGTATAATTGCGAACGCAGCCGGGATAACGAAGCCGGGATTGAAAATATGCAACGCGCCAAAACTGTGATTAGGTACGTTCCACTCGGACGAAAATGACTTCTTGTTCGCAGGTTTGTTCACAGGTTCGCCTTTTGCAAACGTGTATTTATAGTGTGGTAATGCTGACGGGGTTCGATAATCGTAAAAATAAACGGTACATCGCGACTTGCGTAAGATTCCCTCAAATGCCCCATCTCGCCGCGATATGGCGACGTGTTTTCTCTGCAATAAAGTAAGACTCCCAATAAGCGGTGGCCCGATAGAAAACATACACACAGAAACGCACGCAAATAATTTTCTAACTCGTAACAAGGGCTCTTACACGTACGTTGAACAATCGTATGGTATTTTCAACATGCACGTAAAAAAAATCTCATAACAGGATATTCGTTATATAAAAATTGTAAGCTCTTAGTAATACAAAAGTACAATTTCTAAAGAAATATATTTCTTGAATATATTCTGATAGAACAGGTAAAATCACATGCAAAACATTAATAAATAATTATTATGTTTACACTATTTATTGCACAAATTATAATGCAATGCTACGATTAATAAAATAACCAGTAGTACTAGTTAAATAGACTGCATTTATCAACGGATTATGAGATATTTTAATACATAAAATCGCCAATTTTATCTAGTACGATAACTAGTTTTCACCCGAGAGATGTAAACTACATGCTTTGCTCAAAATGTTAATAAAATTATCATGCACGCGCAATTTATTCGCCATGCAGGCGTGAGCGATGCAATCGTGGTACGTTCGAATCAGTAATAATTGTAAACTTAATGAGCAATTCGTACGCGATTTAATGATCATATCTCACGCGGGCTAATTTGCATCGGTCGCGCGCACGTAAATAACGCACGCCGCAATCCCGTTTCGAGTGTCAATAATGTCGACAGTCTTTTTTAATATTGTGAAATATGTTCTTCACGGAACAACGTGCGTCGGGTTACGCGACGGTTCACCGGTGCATTGACATTATCGCGAGGAACTATCGCATTTCAGAATATATGCAGCAGGACGGTGAGCGCAAATGCTCTGCCGTCCGCGAGAGTTCTGTTCCTTGCAAAAATTGAAATTCTCCGGTACTTCGAACCGGCACGGTCGACTGCCGCAAATTTATCGTACGCGATTATGCAAGCGCACTCGTATATAATTGGCGACGCGACTTTGCGCAGCCTTTGTCGGCAATTTATCTACGCAACGCGTAGATTTGCGCGGGAGCAGGCTTTCCCATTTCAGAGCGATCGATATTTACGATCCGTTTGTAATCTGCAGTCCGCGTGTGTAAAATTCTCGTCGTCCGTTTACTGACTTTGATGACAGAATGTCACGCGAATCGATTTTGCTTTGAATTAAAATAAACGGAAGACATATCTATTTAAAGTTAGAAGATTTTAAGAATATAATCTTAATCAATTTTAATGTGTATAAATACGTAATGAAATGCGTTAAATCTCTCTGGTATATGTATAATCTGCGGATAATTCTAGCTTCGGGCTACTCCACCTTCGACAGGTCGACGTACGGGTAATATAGGTTCTTGTCTAACGCTCACTAGCAACTGGAGCATGAAAGCATTATACGTGCATATGCGCTCACATGCACGCCAGCCGATGACTTCTCTAATATCCAATTTCCTTCGCATCGGCTAGCTTCTTCAGCGTCACGCTACAACATTGGTTTGAATGTCAAACGTCATTTATAAACAGTCATAATTAATTTGCTACACGGAAAAAAGACTTGGTTGAGATAAGAGAAAAAATGGTCGCCTCGACCAAGTCTTGGTCAAGGCGACCATTTTTCTCTTATCTCAACCAAGTCTTTTTTCCGTGTATTAATTAAATAAATAACAGGTTATGTTATTTTATTATTAAATGTCATAATATGTTGCAATTTATCAATTTCTATCATTTTATTCAAATATTTGTACTGTTTCTATTTTTATAGGAATAAAATATACTTGTCTAATCTTTTAAATTTAAAATATTAAATGTCTTTGTTTGGAATATTGTTAAAAAATATTAATAACTAGGTACATCTTGTTTTTACTTTATCTATAATATCATATTTGTGGCGAACTTATAATGTGTATTTCTTAAAATGTAGTTTCATTGTTTAAAGCATCCTTGAATTTTATTTTTATAAGAAAAGCATGACAAAAGATACAAGTAAAAAGTAATTGTGAACAAATTTGAGATATGTAATAAATGATTTAATTGACGTTTTATCAAGCAATATCATTTAATGCAACGGTGAATTTGCTAGGGTTCAATCAAGCACTCGTAAAATTGCGGATAGTCGGAACTTTATAGAGACGATGATGTAATTGCATTCCACGCGATTCGTGCCGATGTTCATGAGGTTTTATCTCTGGAATGTTACAATGATAATACTGTTATCGTCACTGTTCACGAAATATCATAGGAATAACTTAAAGATTCGATCATATCGCAGATTCCGCGACATAATTGCATAAACAGTTATAAAAATATTAATCGTGTTGATTTATTTACTGAAAAAGATTCCAAGTATTTACATTTTTTTATTATTACATTCTAAAACAATATTATTTTAATATTTAACCTTCCATTACGATATTGTTGAATAAACGCTATTACCAGAAATTGATTAAAACAAAAAAATTTAAAAAAGCTTAGTTAAGAAAACTCAATTTAAAAAAAATCTAATTTCTGTAAATTATTTAAAATACTAGCATTAGAAATACAATTTATGATAATATTCGCATATCCATAATCCACACAATATTTAAAAAAATTAGAATATTTTAATGGGAACATTTTTTTCACAATTTAACAACTTCGATTGCTGAACACATCTAGTCAACGACAAATCTTCTACCGATAGCGCAACAAGCAGCATTTAAAACAGTGAAAAATGACGTAAGAATAAACGTGCAGTGCGGAAAGAAAAGTGTGCACTATCTCACCGGAAGCAGTAGCGAAATGCGTCGACAGTGAGGCCGCAAGAGCGAAAATCCGTCAAGATGCAGCCACTCGTCCTTCCCTTTTTGCTGCTATCTTTAACGGTAAGGCATAAGCGCAACGCGACTAACATATATTGACGTGTGATTTACCGCGCCATTAAGGCCGGCCGTCCGGTTGCAGCCTCAATGTCAAACTCGTATATCAAACGTGGGCGAAATTGTTCGTAAATATGTTCCGGCACATGTCACGAACATCGCGCCGCCAGTTCCCGATCACTGAGGTCGATCGCATAATTTCTTCTTAGAAATTGAAAGGTAATGGACAATTTTTGCGTTACAATTCACGAAAGACTATAGTTTCCATCGAAGCACGAAATGGTGACATTCTATGAGATTCACACCGGACTAGAAATGAAGACTAAAATGAAAAAATCCGTAAAAGGTGAAAAAGTTCACTGATTATTATGTGACTGAGGCTTTAACAAATTTTATTCTCGTATTTTTGATACTAAATATTTACTTATATAGAAGTCTCATTTTCAATATTCTTCTATTAATTAGTTTTGACAACTGTGTGTTAAAATGTTTAATTAGAAATATATAATATTATAACCCATAAAAATTCACATAGATAAGTTTACAAAAATTTTTTAGAGTTTATCTCCAACATTTATTGATTTTTGTGAGACAGATTAAATCAGACTGTTTCAGTATTTATTTTCCTTCCTTAATCCACGATGCTTTCTCGGTCGACGGTGAGACTTCCGACGAGGTAATAAAAAGTGTTACACAATAATGGAGTCTTTTTATGATGATAAGAATTTTTTATAAGAGAGCGTAGCTTTATCTATATATACATGTACAGTGGAGAGATTCTCTTAAAATACATGCATATATTTGGACAAAGGTTAATGCACCGGCACATAGTTAATGTCATTCGGCATGCTAGTCAGAATAGAAATTTCGGAGAAATTTATAAAGCAGACTCATATTTGAAGCGAATAAAATTGAATATTAAATAAATTAAATAGAGAGCAATAACAAAGAGAACTTTTAAATTAATTAGGATTCTAATAATAATATTATAAATATTATAAACTAAAAATTTAGAGAAATTGATCAAATTATCTATTCCACTTTTAATACGATGCAGATAACAACTAATTATATATTTTATATTTTCTAGAGAATTATAATAAATGTTATATGTATGCTGTAAAAGAATTCGTTTTTCATTACATATTGTCCTTTTATAAATTTCCGGTTGTCAGATTCAGATCAAAGTGTTATGTTACATATTAACTGATCATGTTTGTGTGAAATGAAAAATACATTCAAGCGTGACGAAAGCAATTTTATGAAAAGAGAAGGGTATTACTTTGCTCCTATAAAAAAAGAAATATCGCAGGATGTTAATTGGGACGAACGATCGATCACACATCAGCCTTGTAGACTAACGTCATCATAATATTATCTCAACCGGATCGGCTTGTACGTAAAACGATGTTCTATTAGCATAATCTAAGCGCTACTGGCGCCTAATTATAGACAATTTAAAGACGTGCGAGGATCGTTCTTCCTGCGTAAACGAGCGGCGACACGCGGAGAGGTTCGGAATTAATTGAACTTTCACAGATGACTCGATATTCGCACAGTCAGGTTTCGGTAACCTATATGCGGTAGATTATGCCTGAGTAACTAGTACGCCGAATGCTGAGTAGGAAGTCTCGCTTAACGCATTCCTGCGGCTAAGTGTTGCCGGCGGTGCGTATTTTTAGAATGGCAGAATAATATAATCGGAGCCGAATGTGCAACTTCCTGCCACATGATCCGAAATCGAATCTCAGTCGCTACAAAAATTCTTTCTTCGAGAGAGTGGCGATAAATTTTATAATCTCTATAAATACTTCTCTCTCTCAAGAGTGAGGATTAATATATTTATTCCTCGCGCAGAAACTCTTGCCTCATTTCACACACGTGACAAATAATTCTTTTAAGCTGCAAGTTTTCCGTCTCTTTAATATGAGAAAGTTTATATTAAAAGTTAAAGAATAATAGTAATTTTTCATCTTTCATTTTATCATAATTTCATAAATTTCATCAACAATTATTGCTTCTTTCGCATCACTGCAGTTTGTACGGTCATAAGATTAGAAAATTAGAAGGTGAATACGTGCATACGTAGAAACATTAAAACACGATAAACTAGATTTGTAGGACACCGAAATTTTCACAAGAGACTGTTTTATTTTTTACGTTGGCTCGTAAAAATTGCAGTTTTCATTCACTCGGACATATTTGACATGTTTATGTGGCGGCTATTCGTCTTCATTATTGTAGGAGCACGGCGCCAGAGGTTTACGCCGACCCCCGCATGTCCCCAATGTGTTTGCCTCCAAATCGCGACGACGTCTTTATTTTCTCCGTATATCCGTTTCGTTTAATGGCTCGTGAGATTTTCTTCGGATTGAGAGTGGAACCGAATTTATTTGACTGGTACCGAGAAGACACCGATTGTCGGCGAGCCTCTTCGTTGTTGTCATCGTCTTTTTGTTCACGTCGAAAGATTTTATATATTAGACGTTTAAGTGTTTGTAGTTTATAATTAATTGCATAGAAGAAGAATAAGTGGCAACCTCCTCTATTCAAAACATCTCGTTGAAATCTTCGTGAAGACACGCGGAAGAGTACATAGAATAAATGCATTGCGTAAATACGTAGAGTTATCTATTTTGACTCTAGTGGAGTGTAACAGCATAAAATAACGTGTTACGTAGAAAATTTGTATTCAGACAGAAGTAATAATATTAAGATTGGAATATGTGATACCTAAATTTCTTGCAATAAATTTTTCGACGTACTGACCGCGTTTTTCTTTTAATACCGAAATATCATGATCTTTTAATTGTTCTATTATTTATCAGAAATCTCTTTATCCGTTGAGTAACAGACAAAGAAATTTAAGAAAGCATTTTGTTAAAAGAATTTTGATGTTTGATCGAATAAAACGGACCTATAAAAAGATCGTCGCGATGCATCGTCGCGCAGCAGGTTTGTCATTATGCGCCGCATTTAGGGCGATGGGGATTTAACAGTTTGAGTGGCCACGAAAATAACACACTGAAAATAAGCGGTAAGAGATTCGATGCTAGGTATCATCGCGAGACGATCGGCTCGACGCCGTCGATCTTGATTATCGTAAAAAGGAAGACGCGCCGCGGCGCTGCCTCATGCAGGCGCACTCAAACTTCACTCTCGTCGGTGACATTACGCACAATCAGCTAAAGCTGGCGCTTAGAAATCTGACGAAGTGCAGAACGATCTCCTAATTCGTGTTTCTATATAGGTACTATACTGCTCACCGCTGTAAATGCAGATCAATTGAAATAGAAGGATTTACATTATTTTCATGCCGTGATAAATAATAAAGAAATTAATACAGAAATGTATCGTATTTCTTATTCAATTATAAAGCGTTTTCTTGCTGTTGGCTAAATTAATGAGATGTTAAGTTGACAAATTAAACACAGGAAGTGAAGAATTGTATAACACGGAGGCGGTTTAATTAGGCGACTGGGACGACCTGCGCGCGACGTAATCCCGGAGAACCGGAGGAAATTATTTAACCGTTTACAAAGAAATGGTTCTTTCTTAATCGCGTGTTCATACGTTACTCGGTGATACGCAGAGTGTACACACGACCGTATTTTATCGCTATGTAAACACCTAATGTGGCCGAGTGCTACATGCGGAGCTATACATATACTTACGCAGATACTCGACTAAATTATGGTTCGTTTCGTTATTATTTACGATATGTATGATGCGATTCGATAATTGTGATATTAGTTTGCTAGCTGAAATTCTTTTGCCTGAATGCGGTACTTTTGCGCAATCGCCCTCTGCTGAAATGGACATTTTTATCAGCGCAAGCGTTTGAAAACGATTGGCCAATCTAGATATAATAATTTTTTAAATATTTACTTCGCTTGAAAACTGGATTCAATTAGCGACCAATACTTTAGAGATTATACTTTGTTTAATAATTGAAAAAACCAAGACTAACAATATATAGATCTTGAAAAAAAACAACTACATTAAAAACTCTCTTCTTCATTTGAGTAATTGTTTTATACCTTATTTTATCCCTGTGTTTTTTATATATATTAGAAGAGGAGTCATATTCGGAATTTGAAATTAGTAAGATACTTCTATATTCCATTTCTTTATGTCGTTCTCTCTTAATGGAAAATGGAATCTTTCATATTTCGGCTTGAACGTTGAACGTTCTACGCCACTGTGCATTCATTGTTCGCCGCCGATTTATAAATTCACTCATGCGATATTCATACAATTAACATCGTGCGATCTCGCGTACACAAACGGCAAGCAAGTTGACATTCATCCCGAGTTAATCCAATTGGAGAGAGAGGAGTGTCAGTTTGGGCGCGGCTTGATGTGCAGTTCGCCGATTAAACCTGGTTGAAATGAACGGTCAGCCTCAATCGAGCAGCGTCAACTCTTTCAGAATGATCCCCGACGTGTAAAATGTCAAATTACGTCGTTGTATTTTATACGTCACGCAGAGACATATCGCTAAGAAAACTCGAGCGAGGTTAGAGTACTGGTGAAATAAACTTTAACTTGTCTAATAGAGAGTAGAGATTGTAATATGTGTGTTGTAACTTATAGTAAAATAGTAATACTTCTTAGCCTAGTCGAGATAAAAGATGTAGTAAATTTTAACGCAAAAATGGTTTATTTATTTATCGAACAGCTATAAAAGATATTAAAGACATTCGATTAATTTAAGTACACGGAGAGATTTTCTCTTAAATTTACACTGAAATCATGGTAGTTGTGGGACAACATGTACCACCAAGAATTTTATGTGAGCTATTCTGATTAATATCCACCATAATAAGAAATATTAATATCTATTTCATTAAAATATAAATATATTTGATTAATTTTACTAAAATATATCTAGGAAATTTCAATAATTTTTCAAAATTTACCAATCTGCATGGTAATTTTATCACGTTGTTTGTAAAATGTCTTTTGTATATTTTAAAAATTCCTTGGTTGCCAGTTGTCCCAAATTTGTAGTGAATTTAAGGGTAAAATATAACAAAAAATTCTCTCCGTGTAGGTTACGTACATGATACATTCTTTTGCGATACATGCGCAGCTAGTAATGTGCGCAATGTTTCTCATAATTTGCTAGTGCCAGTCATATTAGACTAATTTAGGGGGGTTACCTTCCAATTAATCTTCACAAGTTGTAACACCATGATCGCTTTGATTTAAGGTGCTGTAAGTGAGATTTATTTTGCTTCGCAATGCGCATGCGCATTACAAAGTTATTAACAATATATCAACAAAAAACGCGATTTTTTTTATTTTTTCTCAAATATCTCGAAAACTAAGCAGATAGGGTAACTAACTATACATACCTTTTTTGTAGAGCGTAAAATTATCTACAATAATGATCTGAACAAACATTTATCGTCAAGTCAGTCGTTTAGCTTGCACGCGCCGTCAAAGTCCGAGACTCGGATCCCAAAAACCCTCGATTTTTATCGTTTTTTTTATGTTGCGCCGGTGATTTTTTTCCGTCATTTAAAATGGAATTAAAAATCCCCAAAAAATCACACATCATCTGAGAACTACAAAGAATACTTTCATGGTATAAATGATTTTTTAGACCCTTTTTTTTTAGTTTGTAGCTATGTAAGCAAAAAATTTTGATTTTTGGAATAGTCTTAGTTTTTCGCTGTTTTCAGGCCTTAGAATTTATTTGAGATGATTTTATCATATGCATCTTGTTGTGGACGAAATTTGCAACAAAAAAAGGACCCTTGTATTTTTTTTCGTACGACGAACGCTGATTTTTTTATTGACGCGCAAAGTTATCTAATATTGCGCACAGGTCGGATAACGCTTGTTGTACACTAAAATAATTATTTTTTATTAAAATTTACGTAATTTTTCGCATTATTATTGAATCATATTTCAAAGCCGTTTTTCAACACATTCTCTCATTTTTACTTATTTATTAACAAATATGTTTATTTAAAAATTATTATAAATAATTAAAAAAATATGTTATATTCGTTGTACTCGTCGTCTCATATCAACTCGAAAAATGTTTTTAAAAATTTATTTATATATTTACAACATTTATAAATAGTCAAAAGATGCACTGTATGTTTGAATAAATGTTTTAAATAATATGAATAAATTTTTTAAAACATTTTTCGAGTTGAAATGAGACGATGAGTACAACGAAATAACATGTTTTTCTAATTGTTTATAATAATTTTTAAATAAACAATTGTTATAAATAGTAAAAATGAGAGAATGTGTTGAAAACGGCTTTGAAATCTGGGTTTCAATAATAATGCGAAAATTACTTAAATTTTAATAAAAATAATTATTTTAGTGTAAAACAAGCGTTATCCGACCTGTGCGCAATATTAGATAACTTTGCGCGTCAATAAAAATTCAGCGTTCGTCGTACGAAAAAAATACAAGGGTCCTTTTTTGTTGCAATTTCGTCCACAACAAGATGCATATGATAAAAATCGTCTCAAATAAATTCTAAGGCCTGAAAACAGCGAAAACTAAGACTATTCCAAAAAATCAAATTTTTTGCTTTACAGCTACAAACTAAAGAAAAAGGGTCTAAAAAAATCATTTACACCATGAAAGTATTCTTTGTAGTTCTCAGATATGTGTGATTTTTGGGGATTTTAATTCCATTTTAAATGACGGAAAAAAATCACCGCGCGCAACATAAAAAAAACGATAAATCGAGGGTTTTGGGATCCGAGTCTCGGACTTTGACGGCGCGTGCAAGCTAAACGACTGAATTGACGATAAATGTTGTTCAGATCATTATTGTAGATAATTTTACGCTCTAAAAAAAGGTATGTATAGTTAGTTACCCTATCTTGCTTAGTTTTCGGAGATTTGAGAAAAAATAAAAAAATCGCGTTTTTTTGTTGATAATATTGTTAATAACTTTGTAATGCGCAGCGCTTGCGAAGCAACATATACTACAGCAAAATAATCTCACTTACAGCACCTTAAATCAACGCGATTCATGGTGGGTGCAACCTTGTTGAGTTAATTGGAAGGTTTCGCTGTCTAATATAACTGGCCTATA